>NW_024423343.1:94290560-94466605 GCF_017311325.1 Ursus maritimus | reverse complement strand
AGGAAGGGCTGGCTGGAAAAATGGACTTTGAAGAAAAAAAAATTGCCTTAATGAATCTGATTGGCTTGAGATTTGGAGATTAAATCTGTACCTCTGAACTCCATCTCCAGTATTTCTTACATTGTGTGCATAGTATGCCTCTGCGTGGTGTATCCAGCAGCGGGGTACAGGGCAATGTCCCACCTCATCCCCACCATCTCTAACCAGAGTAGAATTATTATTTTTTTATTTTATTTATTTTTTATATATATAGAGAGAGGAGGTACAGGGTCAGAGGGAAAGGGAGAGAGAGAATCTTAAGCAGGCTACATGCTCAGTGTGGAGCCTAACTGGGAGCTCAATCCCATGACCCTGAGATCATGACCTGAGCTGAAATCAAGAGTCCCACACTTAACCGACTGAGCCACCCAGGTGCCTCCAGAGTAGAATTATACAGGCAACCATTTTGGGGGGAACGGGGGGGGGGTAATGATTGTTCTCAAATTGTTACTGGACCAGCAATATCAGCACCACCTGGGGACAAGTTAGAAATGCAAATTATTGGGCTTTGCCTCAAATCTACTGATTTGGAGACTCAGGATGGGCCAGCAACATATTTTAAGAAGCCCTCTGGGTGATTTTAATGCATGCAACAGGATCACCCGTTACACAACTGTGTACAGGGACTTGTGGGGACACATTCACTTTAACTTGGAGCTAAGTGACCCCCAGCATGCAGAGAAGAGGGCTAGAATTCTGTCTCATCCACAGCACATGCACTGAGAGATGTCCCTAAGGAAACTAAATATCCTGGTGATATTTAATATTTAATGCTTAAAAGAGGATAATGTGAGGGGTGGAGTTATGGATTAAGGTTCAATAATTTTAAAAAAAGAAGAAGAAGAAGGAACAAACTATTTCTTACATTATTTTGGACTTTCTCTTTCGATGGAATTGGGCTGGGGACAATCTCCGGCTCCAAATGGTAACTAAACAACCGTTTGTATACACAATATTTGAATTTAGACTTTCCAGGGTGCATGCTGTACTATTTTCTATCCATCTGTGGAAACAAACTCCTTTATTTGCATCTGAATCAGCATTTTATTTTCAGGAAAAAGAGTATCAGAATGCATTGTACCCAAAGCTCTTTTTGTAAATTTATGTATCTTCAGTAAGCTGCCTACCTTTCTAAAATACCCTGGTTCTCTTGCCTGCTCTTGTTGAAACACTTTACAGAAGCTAGTTGCCCATTGTAGAGGTGCTGGAAAGGGATTCTCTGGAAAACTAGAAGCCTGGGCCTCAGGACCTCACGGGCTCCTTCCAACACTAAAATCCTCTCATCTTATGGCAAAGTAGTTTCTGGGAGGACACAGGGGTTATCATTCTCAACGTTCACTCTAATCACAAAAGTCTGTGGATACAGAATGCTGGAAAGTAAAGCTGACCCTATGATAAAATTGGAAATTGTCTTAGGGCTAAATCCTCACTTTATGTATGTTTCTGATCTCTTTGCCTCTTTCTCTAAAAGGAGCATGAAGAAAAAGAAGATCTGATTATTGGGAAGGCTTGCTCTAGAGCCTGGTTAATCAGGTGTCTGCTGAATTACACTGCAGCGTGCTGTATAGTAGTGCTTATGCACAATGCTGTCCTTACTACCAGCAACGAGTGAACGCTCTTGAGTACTGTCGGGGAGTACGGCTGTGATACTTGGTAATTCCTTTTCGCGTGACAGGGAATCAGGGCACGTACTCTGATGAGGACCTGGACCTGCTTTTCCTACCTTCACTATAGAACATTTTTACCTTCTATAGGGATGAAGAGGAGGCAGTGCCAAGATGAGCCACTTTGGCATGAAGATTATTTTGCATTAAAAAGCAATCAAAACTCAGCAAATTAAGGAAAAGCACTTTATCTCTCCCACAACTGCCTGAAAAGAATTTAATAGAGGAATTGCTCCAGGAAGGGAGCTATCACCGGAGATATCTACATTATGCTACGAACTAGAACTAGGTATGGCCTGCAGGGAGGGACCCAGCAAGGCCTGTTCGATCAAAGTCCTCTAGGCCCCAAGGTTACTGAGTGGCCCAGCAAATGTGTGTTTACCAAAAATTTACATTTCTTACCTTTGAAGTCCCAGATTCCTCTCCTTTTCTCTTCGCTCAGAATCACATATATACCTCATCTTGCCTGTCTGGAATTTCTGTCTGTGTGTATTGCCCGTATGTACAAAACTAAATTTGACTTTTTTTTCTAGTCTGTCTCATGTCAATTTGATTCTTAGTCCGGCTAGAAGGACCTTTGAAAGGGACAGGAAATTCTTGCTCCTTGACAATGGAGAGACAGAAAATACAAATGCACTGTAGCTATTTTTTCTAAGACAAAGCCACTGCCTTGTTTCTCTAGGAGATATCTACATTTTGGCTGGAGGGACAAGTACCAAGCAAACCTTACGTCTTTGCCAGGGACCCTGAGGCTTTGCCCTGCAGAATGCAAGTACGCCCAACTTCCTTAGGGAAGGGTGTATCCTGGTAAGGCTTTGTCCTCCCTTGAACTCATAAGGGGGTTAAGACCTAAAGAGGCTTCAATACCTGTCATAATCGTATCTATTCTGTTTCCTCAACCTAGGGAAGGAGTGAGAACACCTAATCAGGTTAAAAGATTAATATCGCTTCCCTCCTCCTCCTCCTGCTCTTCCTTCTTTACTCTATCAGGCATCACAGGCAGTGAAATGCACTCCTTCAACAGGCAGATACTCAACGGATGATCTGCCTTTCACGTAATACCTAGCTCTAACCTTCCTCCACAATGACGTCGGGATTGGTCAGAGGTGAGGAAGCGCCACGAAGCAGTGGGTTTCCAAGTTGAGGAAATGCCTGCACAGGTCTGCGGCTGGCTGGTACCTGGAACGCTTGCGTAGGTCTGAAGGAACTCATAACCCAGCTCTAAAAAACACTCATGCTTTGCTGGTGGTAAATTAATAGTCTCAGAGTCACACGTTAAGGAGAAAACTCGGGCTAACTTATGATACGTAAAGGGAAAAGAATATATTTGTGCATGTGCATAGCACTGTGTTGACAGGGGTGGGGGGGAAAAGGACTTTCATCTGTACCTATGGCTCTCCAGGGACTGTGCTCAGCACTTTCATACACAGCAGCACAATGAGTCCTTATAGCGATTCTCCCCATTTTACAGATGAGAAAACTGAGGCCGCAGAGTTTGTGCATCTTGTCAGGTTTGTCTGACATATACTTGGCTCTGCAAAGGATGAATGAAAGCCTAAGGTGCAGGGTCCGTGTAAGCAAGTCAGTGAGACAAACAGACACTCGTGTAATCACTGCGTCCTGAAGGCTGTGGTGATGATGGCGTCAGGGGATATCTCAGAAACCATCAGAACTCAAAAAGTGAAAGGAGAAGGAAATTGGGTGGGCCTGGCAGAGAAAGAACCTTCCCTGTCCCAGGTTACTAACCTCACATCAAGGTACACTTACTCACAATAAGATCATCTGGATTATGTTTTACAAAAGACTGAAGCTTCACAAAAGGCAAGAACAGCCTCTCTACGCTATTTATTTCTGTCCTGTTTCCCAAATAAAAATAACTCTGTATCATTGAAATGTTCAAAGACCGTAGTCTCTTCCGAGTAATTAGGAGTATCATCTCCACAGGTGCCTGGAGATCTTTACAGATAATCCTTTTAATTGACTTTTAAAAGTAGGTGACAGAATAAAATGTTTTCTAGCAAGGGAGAAGATGTATGGAAAACTTATCATCTGGAAACAACACAGAGCAAGAAGCAATTAGGAGCTCCCAGACTGTATGCCCGGAGGAAGCGTCATGCCTAACTTCCCCTGGTTGGCTCCGGGTCACCTGGTGGATCACATTCACAGCAAACACTTTGAATTAATGTGAAGTTTGGGAACACTTGTGAGATTTGAGCTGATGGAGGTGAATCCTCCTTGTCTCCACTTACCACCAATCACTATACAACATTCATACCAATAATGAAGTTTAATTAGCCTGGAGCACGCCAGAGGCCGCACTCAAGTTCTGGGTAATGTCCAACTCTAAGGTTTATTTGGGCTTCCCTGACATCAGCTTCATGCATTTACATATGTTTTTATTCCTGCTGCGCTTCCAGAGGACTGTGCTCAAAAATAGCTGGTCATTTCTCTTCTACTGTTTTTAAATTGCCTGTTTTAGTGCACGAATAAACAGACAAATGTCAAAAGCCCGATCTGACAGTTCTCTTTGTCTTTAGCATAAAAACATTTTGAGGCCCAATGATGGAACATTTGACTGTGTTCCATAAGTATGTCTCAAGGTCCAAGTTTTCAAGACTGCTTTCTTGGAGTCAGAGACTTTATGCAGTCTCCTTGCACAGAACATTCAAGACTAAATATAGAAAGCAATTAACTAATTTTTTTTTGGCAAATCACTATGCATTATAAAAGTATCGAGATATATATGTGTATATATATATATATATATATCCATGTCATATAAATATATGTATATTTATTACCTCTAGTATAAAATAAAATGGAATCACTAGTCCATATTCTTACTGCCTCTACATTGTCTGCAGAAGGGACCATTCACTAAGGCTTGTGATCCAGGCACACCTGTCATCCCTGAGCCGTAGAAAGATTTAACACTCTTTGTGTCTGATGCTTTATAAACCATATACCCAAGGCCTTTGGTGCCTATAACTAAGAAGATGTTTTGATAAATTTAAATTAATAACTACAGAGAAATCCCTGGCCTATTTTTATCTAATTTTAAGTGTGAGGGTGAAACAGTGACCCCACGACGGGCCATGACATATTCTCCGCTGTGGACTTTTTTGGATTATCCTAATAATCCTAAAGGTAGAGGAAATCCTCAAGGAAAAATGAATGAAAGTCTCAAACAGTAGGAAGCAGTGCTGAGAAACCTGTTCACGGAGCACCTACTATGTGGCCGCAGGCCTAGTACTTTAGTCGCATTAACCCATTTACTTTTTACAGCAAGCCTATGACGTTAATCTTCCTTTTCAGAGGAAACTACAGCTGAGAAAAGACCGGCAATTAGTCAAAGGCCACAGCAATTTATGGCAAAGTCTATACGTACATCCAAAGAGCAAGGGTGAAACACGCGCTCCCACCGGTCCCGCATCTGCTCCGGAAAGTGCCCCTGGTCAGGGGAAGAACCATGGCTCACTTCTGAGTGCTTCCTCACAGCTCCTGAGGCCCCTGCCTTTCCCATCGCCCTCTCCCTCCTTTTCCATGGCTGACCGCACTTCCCTCATCTCCTGCTTTTTGCCAAGTCCTAACCCACCCCTAGTCCCTTATCAGAAGGAACAGAAATAAAGTGTTTTGGCTTTTCAAAATCATACGTGTTCCCTCTATAAAATAAAGAACAAACAAGCAAGTATGCAGTCAGCGAATATTCATACTTCTCTCAATTTTACACGTGTGATATACAGCCCTTAGACGCTCACATATACTTGTAACTTCTCTGCATTCCTAAATCAGCACGCTGTAGCATTTGCAGTGGCTTTCTTCAAATTTCCCATACCATAGCTGCTCTCAGCAGCAGCAAATAATCTAGATTCATAGAGAAACTGGAGTCCACAGACAGGAACTTCCTCAAGGCCTGTTACTCCATTCACTCCCTCTGAAATGTAAATGGGGCGCCTGGGTGGCTCAAGTCTGTTAAACATCTGCCTTCAGCTCAGGTCATGATCTTATGGGTCCTGGGATCAAGCCCTGCATCCATCCAGGCTCCCTGCTCAATGGGAAGTCTTCTTCTCCCTCTGCCCACCCCACCCCCACCCTCGCTCTCATGCTCGCTCTCTCTCCTCTCAAATAAATAATTTAAAAGAAAAAAAAAGAATGTAAATGGGGAATCACTAAACTGGGGGAGCTCTAGGGAGCTCTCAGTCACCTTCTCCATTTCACAACCAAGGGTCAGCATGGGAGCTCTGTTGCCAACAGGGACTTTGAAGAAAAGAAGGTAAGAATGTGGGCTCTAGGTCTGCTACTCTCCAATGATGTGACCTTGAACAAATGACTTAATTTCTTTGAAATTCAATTCCTTCACCTGTAAAAAAGGAAAACTCTCCCTCACAGGGCTATTGTGGTGCTAAAATTTTAAGAGAGTATAAAGGCAATATTGGTAAAGTATTTGGCTCATAGGTAGAACTTAGGAAATCTTCATGACAATTATGATTTGTCTCAGTCAGGAATCATTTGGTTGATACGTTTGTTAGAAACAAAAGCCCTTTAAGCCTAGTTTAGACCAAAGAGAGAGTTCACTGGAGGACTATCTGGGCATCTGGCAAAAATTCCAGAAAGGACTGTTTGGCAGGTTGGAACACTGGAAAGGGGAGGAAAGGGTGTAGCTCATACCTCCATCAGATCATCTAGCCTTTTGTTTGGGTCTCATTGTTTCCCTGCTGCTACACAAACACACACACAACACACACACAACACACACACACACACACACACACACACGAGGTCTCTGCTGTCTCAGTACTTAGTTGGAGAGGATGTAGAGAAAGGGGATCCCTCCTACATTGTTGGTGGGAATGCAAGTTGGTACAGCCACTCTGGAAAACAGTGTGGAGGTCCCTTAAAAAGTTAAAAATTGAGCTACCCTATGACCCAGCTATTGCACTACTGGGTGTTTACCCCAAAGATACAGACGTAGTGAAGAGAAGGGCCATATGCACCCCAATGTTCATAGCAGCATTGTCCACAATAGCTAAATCGCGGAAGGAGCCGAGATGCCCTTCAACAGATGACTGGATTAAGAAGATGTGGTCCATATATACAATGGAATATTACTCAGCCGTCAGAAAGAACGAGTTCTCAACATTTGCTACAACATGGACGGCACTGGAGGAGATAATGCTAAGTGAAATAAGTCAAGCAGAGAAAGACAACTATCATATGATTTCTCTCATCTATGGAACATAAGAACTAGGATGATCAGTAGGGGAAGAAAGGGATAAAGCAAGGGGGGTAATCAGAAGGGGGAATGAAGCATGAGAGACTATGGACTCTGAGAAACAAACTGAGGGCTTCAGAGGGGAGGGGGTTGGGGGAATGGGATAGGCTGGTGATGGGTAGTAAGGAGGGCACATATTGCATGGTGCACTGGGTGTTATACGCAACTAATGAATCATCGAACTTTACATCAGAAACCAGGGATGTACTGTATGGTGACTAACATAATAAAAAAACATTAAAAAAATAAAAAATAAAAAATAAATAAAGGAAACTGACTTTCCCAGCCAAATCCACCTTACCTGTAGTTCAAGCACACGCAATTAAACAAAGCCCCTCTTTCTAAAAGCCCCTTTTCTGAATTCCACATTCTCAGGGGAAAAAACCCATTTGGCAAACTTGAGCCGGGTGTCTACCCAGTTCAGTGAAACAATGACTGGGATTGGGGGGAGGGAAACTGGCTCAGTGGGGGCTCAGGGAGCAGCTTCTCTGAGAAGGGGATATAGGCAGGCCAGTCAAATAAAAGGATATCCTACTTCATTCTTCATTATTATTATTATTATCATCATCATCATCGCAGCACTGGAGGCAGAGAGAAGACTAGAACACAGCTGTTGTGATTCTGGCACAGTGTGCTATGCTTGCTTGCTTGTGTTTTTTAAGTTTTATTTATTTATTTGAGACAGAGTGCATGCACAAGTAGGGGAGTGGCAGAAGGGGAGGGAGAAGCAGCCCCCCTCCCCCTGCTGCACAAGGAGCCAGATGCAGGGCTTAATCCCAGGACCCTGGGATTGTGACCCAAACTGAAGGCAGATGCTTAACTGACTGGGCCACCCCGGCGCCCAGATGCTTTCCATTAAGATCTGGTATCCTCTTCCTGGACACACCAAGCCCTGAGAGAAAGAGAATTCACACAAAGCCTTGTATTCAAATATTTACTGCAACGTTATTCATAAAGCTAAGAGCTGAAACAAATTTAATGCCTATCAGGTGGTGAATGGATAGACAAACTGTGATATGTACTCATACTATGAAGTATTACTCAGCAATAAAAAGACATAACATATTACATGTAACTACATGAGTAAACCTTAAAAACATCTTGCTGAGTAAAAGAAATCAAACGCAAAAGACGACACATTGTATGGTTCCATCTATATGGAATCTTAGAAATGGCAAAACTATAGCGACAGAAAACAAATCAGTGGTTGCCTGGGGATGGGAGTAGGGGTGGGGTGTGTTTTGATGGCAAATGGACATGAAGCAACACTTTCTGGTGACGGAACTGTGTCACATCTTCACTGCAGTGGTGCTTACCCGACTGCACACAATCCCCAAAATCCATCAAAGTGTGTGTTAAAATGGAAGAGTTTTATTGTAAGTAAATTATACCTCCATAAAGCTCTTTTCAAAGCTGAAAGAAAGAAAGAAAGAAAGAAAGAAAGAAAGAAAGAAAGAAAGAAAGAGAGAGGGAGGGAAAGAGGAAGGGAGAGAAGTCCCCTGCAAATTCTACATGCCATTTTTTTCAGGTGAGTCAGGATATATCAAATATTACCTTTAAGAAATAAATGATTGCTCCCAATAAAAACTTCTTACAAAGCAATTGCCATATGGCAAAACGTATGCTAAGTAAATTCCTTTATATGTATTACTGAAATTAATTCTCAAGCAACTCTGCAGGTACAAAGGAGTAAGTTACTCCTGCAGAGCAGGTGTTCTTATCCTCATTTTAGGTGTTAAGAAGCAGTTGTTTATATAAACTAAGTTTCTTGCTAAGATTGCCCAGCTAGTCCGTGGCAGAGATGGGATTCAAATTCAGGTCTGCCTGATTCCCAAGCCTCTGCTCCCAAAGGCCATCTACTAAGATTGAATCCAATGTTAAAACCTGATATTTTCAAATCGTGATCATATTGGTTAAAAGAAAGGTAACTCAGCTAAACCACAGTGAAAATGAGTTTTTTAAAGCCAATAGCCATGTTTTTAGAAGCATGTACTTTCTGGTACCCACTAAGGAGAATCCAAGATAGTTAAACAGTGTCTCCTATAATGTAGACTGTAATATCACAAATGGTGGGATTTTTCTGGTTTGTGTGATGTGATGTTAAGAATGTTTCAAAAAGTTGGGTCCAAAAAGTGTTGGAATAAAAGCAAATAATTCAGATCTGCTGGAGCCCAACTCGGAAGCCAGTGCAAAATGCACAGTTAGCTATCAATTGACCCGTGACCAACTTTGTAGATCACATACATGAAACTTAAAGCACTTTACAGTATGTCACTTACACTTGAAGGTACTTAGTCAATTCCGCCAGAATGAATTACAAAACGAAGACAATTATTGCATAATGGGAGGGGAGGAGCGTTACTTTCGCATTATCTATCAACAGCAAATGAGTATTTCATGAGTTCCTGCCATGAGCGGAGACTGTATGCTATTTTGAAAAGAAAGTAGAACGGGTATAGAATTCGTTTGAAGATATCCTGTTATATGACTGTCCAGAAAAAAAATTAACACGTACAAAACAGATATAATGAAATAATACACTGTATGGTTTCAAATAAAGCGACCCTGTAAGCTCATCACGGAGGAAAACCAGGGTGAGCTGCATGTCTCGGGAGACCGGGAAGGGTGGCAGGAGGGCATGGCGGTGGAGAGAGCAGGAGGTGGCGGTGGAGAGAGCAGGAGGCGGCAGCGGGCAGCCCGTCGTGCATCCCAGCTGAAAGACTTCACAGCTGTGTTATTAGGCAAGTTACTCCTCTGTGCCTCAGTTGCCTGGTCTGTAAAATGGGGATGCAGAACTACCTTATAAGGTCGATTCAGAAACTAAATAATGCAATTCATGACAGGTGCTTAGAGCAGTGGCTGGCGCATTGTCAGGTCTCAGTGAGAGTTAACTCTTTTATCGTATGAGCGAGAATCAAGGTGAACTTAAAATTCAGTAAGATTTACGAAGGAGAAAGAAGGCGGCAGGGTGGGTGCTCTAGGAAAAAAGCAGTAGCACAGGGAACGGCATGAAGACCACAAAGGACAGTGAGGGAAAAAAAAGCCTAGTTGGTGTGCGGGGAGGATATATTTCATGTAGAAAATGGGCAGGAAATTAAGCTGAGACCAAGTGGAACAAAACTGAGGACGAGCTTGAAATCTGGGAAGGGAAATACAGATAACACACAAGAGCAGGAGAAAATTGGTTACCTTCTTCGACAAGGAATAGCTCAAAAAACAAAGTCGTGTTTAAAGAAAATTTGTCTCATAGCAACACATGAGTTGGAAATAGGAAGTGGCAAAAGAAAGAATAAATAGAAGGCTACTGAAGAACCTGTATCTTTCGACAAAATTCTAAACTTTAGGCCTGAAATGAGAAAGTCAGAAATCCACATAATAAACAGCACCCCACAGCAGTCCTAAATTAGAGGAAGATTCTACTTATTTTGAGAGTGGGGAGGGAGTAGAGCCTCCTCTGTAACAGACGATGGAGAAGACAGGGGACCCTCTTTACTACACTTGGTTAAACATATTTGTTCCAACAATCAAGGTAAATTCCTCATTGCTTGTCATTCTTTTCCCCCCTTAAAGGCATTCTAAAATATATGAGGGACATCCTACGGTCCCCCAGAGCTATACAAAAATAGAAAGTGATGAATAATTGTAAAGGAAAAAAAAAAAAAAACTTCCTAGTGTTTTTTTATTTCAAGGAGAAAAATCTGACAATATCCAGCATAAAAGAAAACAACAGAACAGGGAATGGCACTGATCAGCCCCACCGATCCCCACAATGTTTACAATCACCTGCAGCATTCTTTTTTTTTTATTTTAATGTTTTTTTATTATATTACGTTAGTCACCATACAGTATATCCCTGGTTTCTGATGTAAAGTTCGATGATTCATTAGTTGCGTATAACACCCAGTGCACCATGCAATACGTGCCCTCCTTACTACCCATCACCGGTCTATCCCATTCCTCCATCCCTCTCCCCTCTGAAGCCCTCAGTTTGTTTCTCAGAGTCCATAGTCTCTCATGCTTCATTCCCCCTTCTGATTACCACCCTTTCTTTATCCCTTTTTTCCCCTACCGATCTTCCTAGTTCTTATGTTCCATAGATGAGAGAAATCATATGATAATTGTCTTTCTCTGCTTGACTTATTTCACTTAGCATTATCTCCTCCAGTGCATTCTGAGACCGTCCCAGTCAGAACGTTTCTGTGTGATGGTTTCATTTGCCTTATCCTACACCTACCTCCCTTCCTTCCTTACAACCCCTGAGCTAAAACAATACATTATTTGGGCCTCCAGATCTTTCTCTCCCTTTCAAGATAGGCTCTTTTTCTCAATCTCAGGGCATTTGCTCCAGTATCAGTGTTTCTGTAGCATTGAGTCTCAATTCAGGGTTCTAAAACCCCAAAAATGCCCTTCCAAGGTGTGATATATCAGTATTAAGGTGTTTACATTTCTCAGCTTTTTTAAGGAAACCAAATAAACTATTATAGTGTATCAAATATCCCCAAGAGTAAACCCTGACCAGAAGGTATACAGTTAGATAATAACAATCAAATCAAGCCACTTTTTATAGTCCTTTTTAGCCCAAACCTTTTCCTATGTCAAAGAAAGCCACTGTCAAAGAAATATATTTTTTTAATCCCAAAGCAAATGTCACCAGATGTACTGAATTGCATATGTCCCTCCTTTTATAACATTGTACACGTCTAGGAGCACTCAGGGCATCTGTGCGCGAGGCACCATGTTACTGGTGTTTTTCCAGAGTCATGGTAAACGGTGCCTGCAGCCAACAGCATCTTAAACAGAAGAGCAGTGCCAGTTAAATTCATTTTTGAGGCTCTTACATATCTATTTCTGGAGCTCTCTTTGGTCTTTTTATACTTCACACACACACATGCATTCACACATGCACACACTTTCAGGTTGACTTTTGTCTTTCCGCAGTTCCGCACCATGGCCGAGGTCCTGGCCTGTCCTATCCCCTAGCGTTCTGAAGTCCTTAGAGTGTTGCATTCCCTCTCTCTTAAGCAGAATTCACATTTCTATCTGATTTCAATTTAGAAAGAAATGATACATTTAACATTTTCAAGAATTCACACTAAAGTATGAGACACCAGATGATGGGTTTAACCCTCCCGGTTATACTTAAATTCAAATACAGGCTGCTATTAACCTGAATGACTTTCTACTTGGTAGAATGCGTGGGGAAGATATTTTAATTGTAGTATTTTCCTGGACTCCTCCATAAGAGCACCCGCATGAAAAAAAGAGGGGGCAGTCATTGGCATTCCAATTCTGGAAGAAGAAAAAAAAAAAAAACACCTCAAATACAGGTTATTTAGCTAATTCTCTAGTTTTGTTTAGGATGATGACAACAGGTTTATTATCACCTACTCATGGCTACTTTGGAATGTCTCCCTTTGGTATTGCCATAGTCTGTAACTGAATAGGTCTTTTTTTTTTTTAATGTTTTTAACAAAAGATAGCATATGTCCATACTGATATCTCTCTTTATATAATAGATACACTCATGAACTAAGTTTTATCTGTATTAAAATTTCATAAATAGCAATCTAGCTTAAATGCTCAAAATAATGCAAAAATGCTTTTCAGAGAACTCTCTTTAATACAGAATACACGTGCACACACACATGTGCTCTCAAATGGATTCACCAAAAAGTTTCATAGAATGTTGGTCTTACTTTTTTCTCCCATCAATTGTATCCTCACTTTAATGGTGTTTGACCAGATGGAAAGACACCTTCTTCATCAATTATTTCCCACTATGCTTTCGCAGTGAATATGTACTTCTGAGTAATATTTTATCATATGACACCTGAGCTACAGCTTCGTGGGCATGAGAGCTGCAAAATGAAATTGAACCGCTCTAGCACCAAAGCCATAAGCAAGATGACAGATATTGATTGTGCCCTAAGATGTAATGTAGGCACCTAATGGGGCGTAGTAATGTACAATGAATCATTAGAATATTATTTTAAATTTTCCATTCACCTGGGGGATTGCTAACGGGGTATTTCACCTTCAAGTCATTCCCCCGCCTCCCCAGACTAGGACGGCACTTGATAAGGTCACTCAGAATACGGCAGATTTTTATCAGCTTTGGGGAAATTAGTGGTTATTTTCTAGGTCCCAGGGACCAGATGCCCATATTACTGAGGACTAGGAATCTTTGAGTATTTTTAAAAATGCGTCCTTTGTTAATCAAAACATAAAGGCAGGAGATTTCCTGCAAGAACTGGACCCTGATGGTACCAACGATGTGACAATGAGCATTTATTATGCACTTGCCATTCCTACTGGGACGGGGGCTTCACGTGCCTTATTTCCCTCATGTTCACAATAATCCTCTGAAGGCAATGCTATTTACTTTACAACAACTGAGGCAGATGGAAGTTAAAGAACTAGGCTGAGATGGGCACATGGTTAGTAAATGTTCACAGTGTGAAAATATGGATTATTTTGTATATATACAGACCACCCACTCTTCAGTACAATAAAATCCTGCCAGAAGAAATGCTATGGGACCTGAAGTCATTCATCAGGGAGTTAAATGACTGCTCATCTCGTACCACTAATTCTTACTCTAAAACAGGTTGCCTAAGCCAAACTCCTGGTCATAGTTATGAGGTGCATGCAAAATCTTTCCAATGCCCTCTCTGTGGCCCTCAATTCTGAGGCATTCACTATTGCCCTTTGCTGCCCTTAGCTGCTGACAATCTCCTTTGGAGACCCTCATGCATCAGATGGATTCCTGCCTTGCTATTCTGCCCCACCAAATTACTTGTCCAAGGCTCCTTTTTCTCATATACGCCAAAGAAGACGAAAGTATTTTGGCCTCAGTATTTTTGTTTCCAGTACATCAAATCTATGTACCTTTCTGTCTTTCCCTCACCCTTTATTCTTTCTGTTTTTCCTGGACGCTGGAGGCCAATAAATACCCTACTTTGCTTTTGAGGCACTTGTTAGTGGAGTAAAGTAGTGTGGCAGGGGGGACAGGTCACTACTTTGTGGCATTAGGCTGAGTGGGTCCAAATCTGGTTTCTTTGTCTATGTAGCAGAGAGCTGGTGGCTAATCTGATCAAATATGTTGATATGATACTTTAAAATTAGCATTTTATCAGGGTTTTCAAAGGCTTGGCCCAAATAATTATATGATGGGGAGCTGTGACTATTGGCAGAGATACAAATATTTTAATACCATGGAATCGTTGTTGCCCTCATATTTCATCATATGGACAAATGCACATTATACTCACACACAATGTGAGTCTGATTTGGCAATTTTCTCCTGGAATTTGTTCAACAGGGTAATTAAAAAGCTTAGGACTTGATCAGAGTTCTTCATGAATCCTTTGTTTCAGTCAATGGAATCAACAAATATTAGGTGCCTTCCTACTGTGTGCCAAGCTTCTGTGAGCTTCTAGAAATTCGGCATTAACCGAGGCATAGTCTCTGCTTTCAGATCTCTCCATACTATATAGAAACAGAATGATTTATGCCATAATATAAATTTCAAAAGATCTTTGAGACATAGATGTGATACCCTACCAGTCTCAAAATTTCAGCAGAAAGAAGAGGGTCAAGCAAACTCTTCTCAGAGGAGGTGACAAGACGTTAGTTATAAATTCTGATTGGAAGTCGGCTATCCAGAGAATATGGGATTGTAGGAACACCAACTGAAGTCTGAGTTGACAATAGGAAAGTTCTGTAAGAACATTGCTATACATCAGGCTTCATTTAAGGATTTAGTTTGAATAATTCCCACAAGAACTGCTCTACAGGATGACAAACTTTCATTTCATAAAGGAAGAGACGTCAGATCTATCCTCGCTTCTCCCCCAGAACTTCTCTCCTTACTTTGTTTAACCACATTATAGCTTCCACCTAAATGCTTAAAATAGTCAATATTGGGGATTATTTCCAGGCACAAGGAAAACTGTGTGTCCTATTGTCTTAACCTGGCACTCTCCCCCCACAATCCAGCAACCTCCCTTCCCCCAAAGCAGTCATTGCAAAAGCTTACTGTGCTACCATTGTACTGGGGAGTGCAATCGCAAGGCAGCACGAATGAACGAAAAGGAATATAAAGGAAGCAAATATAAGAGTATTGTTACGGAGCTGGACAGAATTTGTGACAAGCTGTCGGCTCAGCCTTGCAGGATATCTTCAGGGAGGCCACATGAAGTTGTAAATCGAGAGAATCCCTCCAGAGAGAGGAAGGGAGAAAAGCTTATCCACATGTTCTAATATTCCTTTATGTCCCTTGCTCAATGGCTATTAACTCCGCTGCGCCTGTGAGTTACACGTGCGTGGGGCTGACCACGTGCTCCGGTTCCTCAAGTCCCTCGGCTATACAGCAAAGCCCCCGGGTGGGAGGTAAGAAGTGAAAATTATGAAAATGAGGTGAACCACTGGTTAACGGTGCCCATTTTTTGTAGCAGAAACTTGACTTCAAGTCTGTGAGAAGAACCCAAGTCCTTGCGATAACTACCTCATCCAGAAATCAAGGTCAGAGTGAAGTCCTGAAGTACTGAAACTGAATCCACCATGGGTGTCCTCCATGACCAAATGGGCATTCTCTTAGAACCAAGGTCCCCTTCCCGTTCCCCCCCTTGTTCTGTCCCCTACTTCTTGGTAATCTGTGCTTTTGACTCCTTGGTTTTGCCTTATTCCACATTTTGGTGGATGAAGAAAACTCAGTATTTCCTTTGTTGTCACACAGACCTTGGCTGGAATTCTACCCTCTACTCACTGAACAAAATTACTTAAATCCTTTGAGAGTGATTTTTTTTTTCATTTGCAACATAGAGATAATCCCATTCCCTAACAAGGCTGTTGGGATTATTAAATGAAATGATATCTCTGAAGGAATAAAATTCTTGACCCATAATGGGGCAAGAGAGATATTAGGTTTTTTCCCTGAATTATTATAATTCCCATCATCCTAGTTTATGGTCACCAGTCACCCTGCTCTAAGGTATATTTATGCATGTGTCTACGCATGGTGAGAGAGTCTCTACAGTACTTCCATTAGGAATACTTTATAATAGTAAAACTTGGTAAAAAGATCTGTGCTGTCATTAACCCATTATCTCAGATCAACACCCACCCTGCCATACCCTGCTTGGTGATGTGCAGCCTGGAATTCAGCAAGTATATCCCTCCTTTGCTAGGAGTTTCCATGTCAGCCTCTGCCAGGAAGAACTAAAAGGCCGGAAGGCTAGAGGAAAAATAAGGGACTCACTTCTTCAGTTTTGTTTGCTGTACCTGCAGGTGTCACTTTGACAATGGCCCTTGGCCTTGGCAGTGGTAGGTGGTTCCAGTTCCAACTCTTCTTTGGGTCTTCCCCAACTGGGCCCCTTGTTTCCCCTCAGATATAACAGAAGTGATGGCAAAGCATCCACTTAGAGGTCTAGGTCCCGGTTCTGTGATGTTCTTTCTTTGAGCTTCTGTTTTAGTACTGCCAACTGGGCAGAACCGCTTTTCTCCATAGATCTGGATCCCAGCCTCGTGGGCCTCTCCTCCAAGCTTCTTGATTCTAATAGCCCCAAATTTCCCTCTACCCCCAACCATGGAGGTGGCAGCTGCTTCCTGTAGGTACCACGTCAGTGGAAGCTCAGAGCTAGTCGTTCAACATCATTTGACTAATTTCCTTGTAATCATTTATCTCTGTTATAGTATCTGGTCTGCTTTGTATTTTCCTGAGTTGGCACTGATTGATACAAGGGCTACCAAGATCAATCCTGTCCCAAAAGGGGAAGAATTTACCAAAGGGCAACATGAATGTCGTGAAAAGAGGGAAAAGTGAAAAAATCGAGTACACACACACACACACCACACACACACAATTGACCCTTGGACAACCCAGGTTTGAACTGTCTGGGTCCATTTACATGCAGTTTTTTTTTTTTTTTTTAAATAGAGTACAGTACAGTCAATGTATTTTCTCTTCCTTATGATTTTCTTTACATTTACTCTTCTCTAGCTTACTTTAAGAATACAGTATATAACACAAATGACATTACAAAATATGTGTTGTTTATATTATCAGTAAAGCTTCCAGTAGACAGTAAGCTATTAGTAAATATTTGGGGGATTTAAAAGTTATACACAGACTTTCATCAGGGGATCAGTGACCCTAACCCCCCGAAAATGGTCCAAGAGTCAACTGTATATACGTGTGTGTCTATATACGTGTCTGTGCCAACACACAGCTGGCATGTGCTTTTCAGCTGACAGAACCTCTATCACCTCAACTTTGAGTATATCTGGACTTTGAGTATATCTGGACACCTAAGACGTTTATCTGAGGTTTGTCCTGCAGTTGCCAATATAGCCAATGTTTTGGGGATAGCAGTTGATGGCCTTAACTTTTTTTTTTTTTTAAAGATTTTATTTATTTATTCGACAGAGACAGAGACAGCCAGCGAGAGAGGGAACACAAGCAGGGGGAGTGGGAGAGGAAGAAGCAGGCTCCCAGCGGAGGAGCCTGATGTGGGGCTCGATCCCAGATCGCTGGGATCACGCCCTGAGCCGAAGGCAGACGCTTAACCGCCGTGCCACCCAGGCGCCCCTGATGGCCTTAACTTTTAATGGTCTATCTCTGTTGGCATCCAACGCCAATATCTGAGGACAAGTGGATTTTTTGGTGTATTTTAGAGGATAAAATCTTCTTTCACAGCTTCTTATAAAAGAACATTCTCTATCAGAGTTATCAAATTGTGATATGGCCAGATTCACTGTTTTATCACAGCTTGAGTTTTCTGAGGAATTGGCTTTCCCTGAATGGTATTTCCTACGTTGATGGGCAGTGAGTAAGGACAGGCCTGTGATAAGGGAGAAAGATTACATGTTTTAAAATGCTTACAAATTGGGGCACCTGGGTGGCTCAGTCATTAATTAAGCATCTGCCTTCGGCTCAGGGCGTGATCCCGGCGTTCTGGGATCGAGCCCCACATCAGGCTCCTCCGCTAGGAGCCTGCTTCTTCCTTTCCCACTCCCCCTGCCTGTGTTCCCTCTCTCGCTGGCTGTCTCTCTCTCTGGTAAATAAATAATTAAAATCTTAAAAAAAATTAAAAAATAAAATAAGATAAAATGCTTACAAATGGTTGCTGGAGTTAAAAGCAGTATTTACAGAGTTCAGTACTTGTTCCCATATGATATAAAAGAAAAATTTAATCAACTGGGGCGGCAAATGCAAAGGCAGATAAAATGAGTTGAATGTAGTTGAATCTTACAGGTAGTCTCCAAAGGGCTCAAAACTAATGGACCTAGTGCAAATTGATGACTCGGTGCTTGCTCAAATACCGGCACCGTGCAGGCTCAGGTGACATGCTATGGGTGGGGACATCTTTGATAACAATTAAAATTTGTAACAAAGACATATGCGTAATAACCTACAAAGAATCTTACACATGTATTTGTAAATGTTTCTGTAATTCCTACAAATAAAACCAGAAGGTTTTTTTTTGAATGATACTGATTTTTTTTAATGATATTGTTTGTTCCTCTCCCAAGTTACCAGGCTACCATTTAAACTAGACGACACAGATATTTTTTAAATACCTAAAATATCTCACAAAACCTGACAGGAAAGTTACCCACAGAAAACATCATTTCAATACAAAACTCTTTCCAGTCCGCAGCACCTCCTACGTGTGATTTACATGGGAAGGTCCAAAGGCAAGGTTTTCCTTTTCATGGCCCAAACTCTACTACCACTGAATCTTTTGGAGTACATCAGACCTACTATTATCTAAAAATACTGTCTTTCCCTTACTCTTGCAGAGAACCCTGACCAAATGGCACCAATGTATATTAGTGTATATCCATGTATATCCAACCTGTATATGGATGGCTATCAGATCCAGCCTCCCCAAAAGTATGTTTGTTATGTAATTCCCTTTTGAGAACCTCCAGCATTGCCCATTCATTATTTTCACAGAGCAAAGTATGATGTGCTCAGTAGCTATGATGAAATTCCCTAATCCTTTTGGTAGAAATCTCTTCACTAGAAATTAATGTGCTCCATTATTCAGTCCTAGTTTCTTTCTGCTCTAGAAAATGGCTTCACTGTCTTGCATCCACAGGTGCCAAACTCATACTTGCTTCTTTCCGCCCACATGCTCTCTCCTCTGTCTGGAATCTCTTTCTGAATCCTTCTACACTTAATACATAGCTCACATTAGTTCCACCTCCTCCGAGGACTTGTCCTCAGATATTGGCATTGGATGCCAACAGAGATAGACCATTAAAAGTTAAGGCCATCAACTGATACCCTAAAACACTGGCTATATTGGCAACTGCAGGATAAACATCAGATAAACATCTTGGATGTCCAGATACGCTAAAAGTCCAGATATACTAAAAGTATATCATTTCTCACAAAAACACTATGAGAAATATAATGGTATTATTTCCTTTTTATAGATGAAGAAACTGAGGCACAAAAAGTTGAGTAACTTGCCAAGAATCAACTCTCCAGAGCCAGGATTTGAACCCAGGTAGCCTGCCTCCAAAGTTCAGCTCTCAGTAAGTATTTTTTACTGACAGATTTTGTTGGGGGGTGTTATTCCTGACTACTTTTATCTACCACTGCTCTGAATTCTTCCATTATACCTTCACTAAGATAGACAATTAGAGTATGTATCAAGGTGAAATATCAGGTTACATTCTAGAGCCTATAGAAATAGAAATGAAAATATTCCCTCATACCTGTGGATGAGGGAACCGAGGCCCAGAAAAAGCATGCTACTCCAAAAAAGTCACAGAATTTCACCAGAAGCCAGATCTCCTAGTCAGAGTTCTAACCAGCACAAGGTCTATGCCATCTTCCATGGCTAAAGTGGAAGAAAGTGTCTGCCTTCCTTCTAAGGTGCAAAAGAACCTTTACTTTGTCCTCTCAGCCATTCTAACAGAGTAATATCCTATCCTCAATGCAAGCAACTAAAATTAAAGAACCAACTATCATTTTTTGTTGTAATCTATTCCCCATAGTCAATTTTTGTACAGTAATGACTGAATCCTCTAATCTTTTTGTCAGAATTACAAAGATTGTCTCCTGCTACTTTATGACATTTCACTCCCCGTTTTGATAAGTCCCAGCTTGTCTGATACGAAATTTGTGAACTGTCGGTATAGAGATTTGGGCAAGTTCCCTTTTCTTTATAGGCTTCGATTTCCTCTTAATGGTTCCAGGACTAACTTAAATCCCTCTCTTCCATCCCTGACCATGCTACACTCCTTTCAGGTAAACCACCATTCTGAATTCTGAATCTTTCTCCTTGGAACCACCATAAGTCCTTTGTTTTCCACATACTACAGCATCCCATAATTCCAGTATCTGTTGCCCTTTCTCTCCCTTGCCTGGGTTCCACAACAAAATCTGGCTTTCTCCATATAACTTCAGCGATTTCAAGCAGGTTGATGCCACATGGCTCCCCTCCCTCCACACAAGGCCATTTTAGACAATGTGCGCTCTTCTGCTCTCACCATGTCTTATTCCTTTCCTCTTCGCTGCTGCAGCTCATGACTAGTTGTTTCCCAGGTGTGGGGCTCTGCCTACAATATACAGTGTACAATAGCAAAGGCCCGCTTGAATTTCCAACTCCCTGTTAACGCTTCTCTCATTTTCCACAGGCCAGGAAAGATTCTGTCCCTACCATGCAGTGAGCATCTCACCTGGTACTTGTACTCCAAAGTAGGTACACAGAAGTCCACACTCAAAATAACAGTCCCATCATCATCATTTGGCCAACATCTACTGAGTGCCCACAACAGGCCAGTCACTGTGGCAATTCTCAGACGCAAATCATATCATTCAGTCCCCCTATCTCCATGTGATTTTTCCTATCACGGCCCCGTTTTACTGCTAGGACACAGGCCTAGACATCAAGTGACCTGGTAAAGAGTAAATGACCTGCAAAGCAGGAACTGTCCACTATTTCTCATATTACCAGTGAGCTATCTTAGCACCCACTGGGACTCAAGCTCTGGAGAACCATCATCGTGTATGTGTTGCTCACGTCTGTATCCCCATGGCTAAGAGTGGCATCTGGGCACATGGCAGATTTTCAGTAAGCATTTGCCAAATGAAGATAGCAGAGGGTAGTCCCCCAACTCTTATCCGGAGGAGATATATTCTAAGACCTTCCAGTGGATGTCGGAGACCACAGATAGCACCAAACCTTATATATGTTGTTTTTTCCTTTACGTATATGACCGTGAGAAAGTTTAACTTATAAATTAAGCACAGTGAGAGATTTACAACAATAACTACTAATAAAACAGAAAAATTATACCAACATACGGTAATAAAACTTACTGAAACCACAGAAAGTCAGACTGTAGATCACAGGGAACTACTTTAATTCCCAAGAGAAGAAGCTAGTTCCCCATCTCAACTTGTAGCTAGGGGCTGTACCCTAACCCAGAACCACACTCAAGTGTGTTTACTGCTGCTGTTGTGATGGAATATGCTAGTAATACTATATCATTAGATATTATTAATATAATTAATCGCTTTTGGAAAGCAACCTCTTTTTAGCCTATATTTAAGATTTTATCTCATTTTATATAAAGAAAGGAATACATTGAAATGCAAAGTATTTGCTTTTTAAGTTCTGGGGAATATATGCATGTCCATATAAACCTTATTTACCTGATCCTTTGAAATCAGTCATTTTCAATACTAAATGATGCTTAGGGCATGGTTATTATTTTGCAGTTGCACATGGGTGTGTGACTACCATTGTAGTTACTATTATTCAATTAAAAGTAAATGAAGTTATTTTGGTTAGTTGATCACTGATAACCTAATTACTGGCTCATTTTATAGCCCCACTAAAGGCTTTCAACATCTCATATGGGGGGGAATGGCAAATTAGCTTTGGGGATAAAATGATACAATACATCACTTTGTCAGAGCAAAAAAGTTCTGGGGGACGCCTGGGTGGCTCAGTCGGTTGAGCATCTGGCTCTTGTTTTCGGCTTAGGTCATGGTCTCATAGGTCATGAGATGGAGCCCCAGATAGGGCTCCATGCTCAGCAGGGAGTCTGCTTGAGATTCTCTCCTTCTCCCTCTGCCCCTCCCACCACTCTTGCACACGCACTCTCTATCTCTCTCTGTCCCTCCCTCTAAAATAAATCTTTTAAAAAATTTTTCTGAAGTGATAGTTCCTATTAAAGAACTACTGAACAAATGATAATTAGAAATTCTTTTTTTTATAATGATTTTTTATTATATTATGTTAGTCACCATACAGTACATCCCCGGTTTTCGATGTAAGGCTCGATGATTCATTAGTTGTGTATAACACCCAGTGCACCATGCAATATGTGCCCTCCTTACTACCCATCACCAGCCAATCCCATTCCCCCAACCCCCTCCCCTCTGTAGCCCTTAGTTTGTTTCTCATAGTCCATAGTCTCTCATGTTTCATTCCCCCTTCTGATTACCCCCCCTTTCTTTATCCCTTTCTTACCCTACTGATCATTCTAGTTCTTATGTTCCATAGATGAGAGAAATCATATGATAGTTGTCTTTCTCTGCTTGACTTATTTCACTTAGCATTATCTCCTCCAGTGCCATCCATGTTGTAGCAAATGTTGAGAACTCGTTCTTTCTGATAGCTGAGTAATATTCCATTGTATATATGGACCACAACTTCTTAATCCAGTCATCTGTTGAAGGGCATCTCAGCTCCTTCCACGATTTAGCTATTGTGGACATTGCTGCTATGAACATTGAGGTGCATATGGCCCTTCTCTTCACTACGTCTGTATCTTTGGGGTAAACACCCAGTAGTGCAATGGCTGGATCATAGGGTAGCTCAATTTTTAACTTTTTAAGGGACCTCCACACTGTTTTCCAGAGTGGCTGTACCAACTTGCATTCCCACCAACAATGTAGGAGGGATCCCCTTTCTCCACATCCTCTCCAACAATTGTTGTTTCTTGCCTTGTCTATTTTTGCCATTCTAACTGGCGTAAGGTGGTATCTCAGTGTGGTTTTGATTTGAATTTCCTTGATGGCTAATGATTTTGAACATTTTTTCATGTGTCTGTTAGCCATTTGTATGTTTTCATTGGAAAAGTGTCTGTTCATATCTTCTGCCCATTTTTTGATTTGTTTATTTGTTTCTCGTGTATTGAGTTTGAGAAGTTCTTTGTAGATCTTGGATACCAGTCCTTTATCTGTAGTGTCATTTGCAAATATCTTCTCCCATTCCGTGGGCTGCCTCTTAGTTTTTCTGACTGTTTCCTTGGCTGTGCAGAAACTTTTAATCTTGATGAAGTCCCATAAATTCATTTTATCTTTTGTTTCTCTTGCCTTTGGGGATGTATCATGAAAAAGGTTGCTTTGGCCGATGTCGTAGAGGTTGCTGCCTATGTTCTCCTCTAGAATTTTGATGGATTCCTGTCTCACATCGAGGTCTTTCATCCATTTGGAGTTTATTTTTGTGTATGGTGCGAGATAGTGGTCAAGTTTCATTCTCTTGCATGTAGCTGTCCAATTTTCCCAGCACCATTTATTGAAGAGACTGTCTTTTTCCCACCGGATGTTTTTTCCTGCTTTATCAAATATTAGTTGCCCAAAGAGCTGTGGGTCCATTTCTGGGCTCTCTATTCGATAATTAGAAATTCTTAAATAATCTTTTGCATAAGAATGCACAAGCCAGTCCAGTTATAACTAATTAACTCAACTGATGTCCCTTAACCAGAAGAGAGGTGAAAAATACGTGACAGCATACGAAGTTACTGGTAAGGATTAGCTGTCGTTTACAGAATCTGTTAATTCTTTATCAAAGGCTTATATTCATTCATCATTCTATTGGGGGGGAGGGTTTTACAACTGTTTTCATGAATAGGAGAATAAGATACACTCGGGAAAAAAAAAGAAGAAGTTGAAGTAAAAACCCAAGTATGCTCATTAGTTCTTAGGAAAATCCTTTTTGTCTCATAAATACTCAGTCTGAGACCATTTATTGAATCTATCCTCAAGGTGATCTAATTAAATTCTGGAATTACATATCTGAAAATTAATTCTTCCAGAACTCATTTGACATGAATTTATTTATCTTGAGATCATGGGTTTTTTTTTTTTTTCCTTCAGTGAATAAAATCTTCTAGTGAACTATAGTAAAACCTTCCTAAGGAAATGCCATATTTGATGGAAAAGCTTCCAGGTAAGTTGCCAGTGGAAATTGGTCTTCTGATAGTATGCAAGGAAAATGGTACTTCTAATGTTGCAGGAAAAAATTTGCATAAGAGATGGAGGGTCAAGTTGCACTTTTAAACCTATAAATGAAGGAGACATATTTCCTTCCTTCATGGAAACTTTAATAGAATCACCGTGGATGTTGACATTTATACAAGGCTATCCACTGAAGGTTTAATTATAATAGTGGAAACTTGGGACAGAATGTTCACTGTTCAAAGAATGGTGACATACATATACGTTACCACACCTCTAAATAATATGAGGCCATTAATAATATTTTCAAATAGTGATATTTTCAAAGAATATGTCATGAAGGAAAATGTTAAGTAGGAAAAGCTTATGCACAATGTTTTATACCTTCAGCATATTCTCTAATTTCAAAATTTTAAAAAATTTTTAAAACTTCTTAAAATTTAATAATTTCTTTGGTTCTCGGGAGAATAAAAATAATTTTAAATGGAAAGAATTACATATGCAGGAGTCCATCAGATTATAATTGGTTTCCTTTAAAGGCAAATTTCTTGAAACACCTTAAAGCATCCCTGGTTTAAATCAGATGTAAAAAAAAGGACAAAATGCAGAGGTATGAGCTTGCCAGGGCACAGTAGGCACTTGAAAATACCTTAATGATAATTATGGTTCTGATTTGATGCTTGTTTTATATCAGGATTCTACTATATTTTCAAGCACTAACAGCTTTGTACCATAGATAATATCACAATTTAAAATTTACATAACTAAATACATCTATTGAAGTCACATCTATAAAACGCAACTAATTTTTATTAAATATGTTGTCACAGAAGATTTCTGAGTTTGCATTACCAGACCATATTTACATCATGGATTAACGAATGCTCAGAGTTTTTAAATATCTTGCCCAAGAATACACAGTTAGAAAAGCAAAGCAATGAATCAAACCTAGATCTTAAGTTTCCAAATCTAAGACTTTTACCAACATTCAGGAGAATTCTTTCTCCATATCTTCCTTCTCTTCTTCCCTTTTCTTTCTTCATTTAGACAAATCTATCAATTCTACAAATCTTGCCTCCTCCACAAAGCTTTACTTGGCTGTGCCCAATTCACAGTAGTGGCCCCCTGAATATCTGTGTGGTCTCCTGGGATTGATTATGGATTTGAAACTCTTTTGGGTTCACTTTCAAGGATCTTTTCCCTATCTCTCCTTTTCCTCAAGCTAGCATTCCATGCAAAGCCAGCAGGACAGTGGAAAAAGCCCATGCGGAGTTACAAAGGCAAGGAAGTGCAGGACAAAACCACCAACAGTAGGTTCGGTTGATAAAGGCTATGTGAAAAGAAGGCAGTGGGGGAAAGCTAACCAAATGCAGAATGGGACCGAGAGGGCAGGAAATTCTCGGCAGAAAGTGTTCAGAGTTTGGGAAATTAACCCTTTAGAAAAACACACATCCTCAAGTGCAATTGGTGTAAAAGAGATCATTAAAAGGGCATTCATTGACAATCAATCTCTGGTGGAGAAACCATGGTGACCTTATAAAAAAAAAATCCCTGGACCAATAAATAGAGTAATACTTACTGAGCTTCCACTCTGTTCAGACATTTGTTAAGGGTTTTATATACACTACTTCTTGCAATCCTGACATCAGCCCATTTTACAGGTGAGAAAACTAAGTCTTTGAGGGGTTAACAAAACTTCCTGAATGACTCAGATAATAGGTACTAGAGATGCATTCAGACTTGGTTCTATGTGCCTCTTAAGTACCCATAAGCCTCATATTTTACCGCAGAGACTGCTGATGAAAAAATAACCACTTGTATATGGTCCAAGGTCCTTTTACCTCCAAGAGTTTCCAACTAAGCTCATGTGTGCCCAAATTCAGAGACCTTATTCACAAACTCAAGGTGAGGGGGGGACAAATTTTTTGCCAGGCCAATGGCTGAGTCAAGAAGCTAAAATGTAATGTCCTTGAGTACTGCAATAATGGGATAAAGGTTCAAAATAGGGGTTTGGCTGCTATTCCCGCTCTCTGGGAGTTGATGCTAGTATGACAGTATTTGTGAGAAAAGTATTGTTTTCCCATTAAGTGTGCTTGATATTTTTTTATTAAGAATTACAAGGGTTGGATGCCAGGACTCCAGCTACAGCAAATGTCGCCCTCCCTGCTCATCTGGATATGATTGGGAAGCTTCTGTCATTTGTCTCATGGGCCATGGCCGTTAGGCACAGCAGAACTTGGCCCATGGGCTATACATCTACTGGCAACCCCTCAGGAAGGCTGTCTCTGTTTAATATTAGTTTCACTCCTCCCTGAAGAAAAGAATGGGATGGATATCTAAAACATAAAGATGCAGGGAAGAAAGATACAACAGAAACATAATAAATACATCAGGGAATTGGACATGAATGACATTTCACAAAGCCTTCTGAGGGGATTTGGATTCTGGTCAAACATTTAAAGCAGCTTCTGATCACGCTTTATTTTGAAAACAGATTCAAATAGGATGGAAATATTCACATGTAATCCAAAGGGTGTCTGAGGGAACAAATGCTCCAAATGTTCTTCCTGG
The DNA here is from genome assembly GCF_017311325.1 of Ursus maritimus. Classification (NCBI taxonomy): domain Eukaryota; kingdom Metazoa; phylum Chordata; class Mammalia; order Carnivora; family Ursidae; genus Ursus; species Ursus maritimus. Next base: position 94,439,850 of record NW_024423343.1, on the reverse strand, counting down.
CAGAGGTCTTCAAAGAACCAAGAAAAATCTGGGACTGAGTTAATGTGTTAGATGATGTAAAATTAGTCAGGATGATCAATAAGCATTTATTATATTTCTATCATGCTTTACCATCTGCTAAATCAGCCTTGACAAAGAGCATAAGGATATGATTCCAGACATAAAGGACAGAGGACAGAGGCAGGATTGAACTTCAAAAAAAGACCTTTTCATTAAAAGGATGTTGCAGAGTCTGGTTTAATCGTGGGAATGCCAAGAAGCGAGTGTTTCTAAACTGTATTCTGCAAAGCAGTGTCTGCATGAGATCCTTGGGCCAAAATGAAGGTTCTACAGCTATATAAATTGAGAGAACACAATATATTATGCACCCTCTCCCTTAGACATTCATAATGCATATTAAAAGTAGATTAATGGCTATGAAAACTCTATAATTAAGAAAACTGCTTAATTTACCCTAATTCTAAATTTATTATTTGATCAAGTGTCTTCTTTTTTATGTACTACTATTACTATTACTACTGGTAGTATTACTAAAAATGAGTAATGTTAATTTAGCACTACGTGTTAGACACTGTTCAGAAATGAACCACAAGTGTTAACTCACTTACTCCTCATGCCAGCCTAAAATATAGTAGGCATTGCTACCATCATTTTACAAATGAGGAAACTGAGGCACAGAGTAACCTACCCAAGCTCATATAACAAGTAAGGGGTACAGCTTGGCTTAAAATCCAGGTGATTCCACACCCTGCCCAGTCACTTCATCATAACCAAAGTCACTCAGCCAATGTCGACCAATGAGATACAGGTCAGGTATAACATATTGATGGCTAAATGTGTAAGCCGATGGTAAAATTTGTACAAACAGTAGAAGTTTAAAGCCACTTTTTCAACCATTTCAAAATTTGAAGAGTTGAAATTATGTTTGAACATTGTATGTAACTTCCTGAATTCAGCAATTATTACTTGAGCAAATGAAGACTTTATGGGAGTAACTTTATAGCATCTTTCTACTGAATCACCCCAATTTGTCAGTTATTTATCAAGAATACAGCTCTTCTGTTTGCTAGTGCATGCAAAACATTCCCTGTTCTTTCCCTCGAATGTTCTTATCTTCATGATTTCTCTACTTATCTAGAAGTTACATATGATTGTCGTTATTGTTTTTCTTCTTAGAATTGATATTTAAAAGACAAGTAATATTAATTCTATAGATTTCCATCTCTTCATTTATTTACACTTTATTAGCTTTTGATGTTTAAGATTAGTCAAAGTCTGAGGGAATTTGATAGTAATTATTGTTTGCACAATTTTTTATTTCCTGATAAAACTAATTGAACGTAATTTGTTTAAATTGAGTCATTAAAGAAACGGTAGGCCTTTATCACTTAAAAATCACATTTTATAAAGATTTAAATTTTTGTTATTAAATTAAATGAAACTTAATAGTCTAATAACCAGAAAATCAATTTTCTGAAGCTATAACGATCATCGTTTCCCTTCAGAACTTTATACTTCAATGGATTTAATTTTTATTTGACATTTCTTTTCCCACCATAGTTGGAATGTTTTTGATTAAAGCTGAAGTCATCAGATTAATAAGGCAAACAAAGATTTCACCACAAAAGAAGTTGCATGAATAATTGGGCAACATGAGGGTTTTCTCAAATTTCTATTTGGGTTTAATACTTTCCTTCTTCAAAACTTATGGCTCATTTGCATGAAAAGTTATTAAGCAAATTACCACAAACCAACGGTGGTTTCTGGGGGTGGGAGAGAAATGGCAAGATTTTGGTCAAAGGGTACAAACTTCCTGTTACGAGATGAGTAAGTTCTGGAAATCTAATGTACAGCACGATGATTATAGTTAATACTGCACTGGTACGAAACAGGAAAATATTTGAACTTTAAGTGTGTGCAAGGGCAAAACATGAAACAGTTTTTCTACAAGATTTTTTACAACAGTAGTATGTACAGCTCGATAAACTAGTTATAAGAGCACACTATTATTGCCAAATTCAAAGTACTTTTAAAGTTTGCTTTTCAAAAAGTAACTTATTCAAAAACTTTAAAGAAGAACTACCATATTATCCAGCAATCTCACTTCTGGGTATGTATCTAGAGAAAATCAAGGAGTACCTCAAAAACTTCAAAGAGATTTCTGCACTATGTTCACTGCAGCATTACTCAGAATAGCCGAGATAGGAAAACAACCTAAGTATCTGCTGAAGGATGAATGGATACAAAAAAATAACAGCGTATCATTCAGCCAGAAAACAGCAGGAAATCTTGCCATTGTGACAACATGGATGAACGAACCTGCAACACGTTATGCTAAGTAAAATAAGCCAGACAGAAAGACAAATACTGCATGCCCTCATTTACATGTGGAATCTAAAAAGTCAAACTCATAAAGCTGTAGAGTAAAATGGGGGTTGCTAGAGATTAAAGGGTAAAGAGGCTGGGGTGGGAATGGAAAGATGCTGGTCAAAAGATACAAACTTTCTGTTACAAGATGAATCACTTTTGGAGATCTAATATACAGTATGGAGATTATAGTTAATAAGACTGTATCATATACTTGCAATTTTCTAAGAAAGTAGACTTAAGTCTTCTCATGACAGACACAAAACGAGGGAGCGGATGTGTTAATTAACTTGATTGTTGTAATTATTTCATAACACCGTATACCTTTAAAAATTACATCGTACAACCTAAATACACACACTGTTTATTTGTCAACCATACCTCCATAAAACTGGGCGTATGGGGAAAAGTGACTTACTTCTTTTACATTTTTGAGCACTGGAATGAACTTAGACAAAAATGCAAAGTGTATTTAAAATTATATTATTTACTGGCAAAACGTTTAGATTCAAAAGACAACTCAACTTTGAAAAAGTGAGTTAAAATGGTTCATTAGTAATGTTTAATCAGCACTTTACTGAAACCCTGAAGAATTATTAGCACTAATGGAACAATATCTGTGTGTATTTGAAGAAAAGCTTCATTATTCTTTTAAAATATTTGACATGAAAATATTGATAGGGAATCCATACGCATACATTATCAAGTATTTTCAACATCATATTTTCTCTTGAAAGAAAAAGACAAATCAAAATCATTTGAGTTAGGGAGTTATAACTCCTTGATGTATAATTTAAAGAAAATAAATTTTGATTGATGGTAAGACAGGTGTTGTAAACAAACGGAGAAAAAAGTACTACATATAGTCCTGATATCACATACTATCTACTTGTGATGATAAAGAATTCGAAGAGATCCTCATTAGGGGCGCCTGGGTGGCGCAGTCGTGAAGCGTCCGACTTCGGCTCAGGGTGTGATCCCAGAGTTCTGGGATCGAGCCCCACATCAGGCTCCTCTGCCATGAGCCTGCTTCTTCCTCTCCCACTCCCCCTGCTTGTGTTCCCTCTCTCGCTGGCTGTCTCTCTGTCAAATAAATAAAATCTTTTAAAAAAAAATTAAAAAAAAAAGAAGAGATCCTCATTAAATTGTCTTCCTCAAAAATCACTTGTAGCTTTTTCAAAGATAAGCATCTGCATTAAAACATTATGTTCTTGGAAGGATGCTTATCAAAATATTAATACATTTTATTTAGATGCTTTATGCTAATTTGATATTTAATATCCTGCCTAAAACTTTGTATTTTAATTTTCTTACAAATTGCAAGAATAAGCCCCATATGGACGTCCCCAAATGTTAGGAAAAACATTAGAATATCATGTACAAGGCTACATTCTATCAACATGATAGGCAAAAAAGGAATGTACCTTTGGAGACCCTGGTCTAGTCATTCTAATCTACTCAAGATTGTAGCACTATGGCCTGGGTTTCTGTAATTCTTTAGCATAAATTACAACCAACTGATCAGTATCAACATCCTGTTTCTTCTATGACTCTCTTGGTGGTTGCATGTGACCTTGTTGAATCCTCTAGGCAGTTCGCTCTTCTCTCAAACCCTATCAGAGAGTATAAGCAACCTTATCACCTCGAGAGCCTGTGTCAAGAGGGTGGAGTGGACAGCAGGATGTATGTACCCTAGCCTCAACTTTTCTTTTGTATAAGGTGGCATTTAATTCTTGCCTCAGGGATGTTTCCTACCTCTAACTGTAAAGTACTCGTGTTTTCCTTTGCTGGAAGGCTAGATAATCTTGGATTATCAGAGTCAACTCATCAATCAGGCATGTGGGATTTTTAGAGTCCAGTTTAGAAATAGACAATATAAAAAAAAAAAAAAAGCAAAGAAGAAGAAAAGGAGAAAATTGAGGAAAGAGCTAAAAAAAGGGAAGAAGAAAATGAGGAGCCTGGACAGTCCAGGAAAAAAAAAAAAAAAGATGCAATAACCACCACCATGCAAACCCTTTAGGCTTCCAGCTATAATTCCAGTTAGTTGCTGTGGTCGGCCTGTGCTTCCCACGACCACCAAAGGCCATTCAGATTTACCAACCTCCTCTACAGAGCTTTGTCCAGGAAATCCCCCCTTATTCCTCTATTTTCTCTTCAGTTTGTGCTGCAAAAACAATCATCAGTTTTGGTTTTGTTAAACCTTTGGAAATCTCTCTTTAAAAAAATCTTAGGAGAAGCCCAATAAGTAAGGCAGAAAATCACATACTACTCTGTGTTGAAATCAGGAGGGAACTCCACGAAACTCCTGTATGGAGGGCACTTGAATCGTTGGCGGTGTTGTTTTGTGGTCTTCCTTTATTATGTTACATATTTATTTGAGTGTTCTTTGATTGTATATATATGCCTTTGAAGCTCTAATGAGTATCATATGAATGACCCAGGGCCCTTGTTAAAATACAGCTTCTGATTCAGGAGACCTGGAGTGGAACCAGAGAGTCTATCTTTTTAACAAACTCCTACATGATGAGGCTGCTGACCTATGACCACATACTGACTCTTGTGTTACCAGCTGTGGGCTAAACCCTGTGGCACGTAAAAGAATGCACGGGGGCACCTGGGTGGCTCAGTTGGCTAAGCAGCCCGCTCTTGATTTTGGCTTAGGTCATGATCCCAAGGTCCTGGGAACAAACCCCACGTCAGGCTCCATGTGCAGCAGGGAGCTTGCTTGAGGATTCTGTCTCCCCCTGTCCCTCCCCCCACTCTTACATGCAAGTACATGCACGTGATAGTGTTCTAATAATGTTAAAATTAAAAAAGTACGGATTTTTACTTCTGCCCATTAAAGAACTTAAAAATCAAAATAACCAATAAGAACTGATTAATGAGCAATAAAACTAATTATGTAACTAAACGGCTCTTCCATTCAGAACTTGGTCATATCAGGAGAATGCTCAAGCTCTCCAGATCTAAGTTCCTCCTGTGTTCAAATTCATTCCAGTTCCATGATTCTAAGGGCAAAGTGATGTAAATCTAGCTGAAAGCACACAGTGGGTTGAGCAACCCCAGGAGAGTCAAAGTAGTTGGGTACACCTCAAGTTCGACTTGGGCTATGAACTGGAGTGGGACACTGGGCAGGCTCACAGCCTCTCCATGGCATTACTGGAATCTACAGTATTCAGTGTTGAAGTCATTCTCTGGAGTTCTGAAACACTACGACCCTCATAGTATTGGCCTTGGTCAAAAGAAATGGAAGAGAATGTCCAGTCTAACAGATAGATACAAACCACTCAGACTCCAAGTCTCCAGGGCTTAGGAAGCTAAAGCAAATGCCTAAAGGTGACCCCCCATCAAGAGGGCTGATGGGGAGTGAAACAAAATGAAAGTGCTGCTACTTGGCTCCAGACAATTTTGCAACATAGAAATACAGGCATGTTTACTGCACACAAGCAAATACTCAGATTGTTCAGGTATAGGGGTCAAGGGCAGGCCACTCCCAAATGTGCCACTTTGGCATATTCATTATTTTCAATAAAAGTATTTAAGAGACAGCCAGTGCAAGAAGGACACTCAATCTCTCCTCTGTCCCCCTGGAAGCAGGAAATAAATCTCCCATGTGGCTTGTACCCTCCCTGTACTGGGAAGTAAAGAGACATCCTCATCACCAAAGATGGAAAGTTCAGGGCTGAGAAGGCTACTGTTATTTTACTAATTTACTACCCAGCTCAAATCTCGTTTAGAATTTCTTACTGGGGCGCCTGGGTGGCACAGCGGTTAAGCGTCTGCCTTCGGCTCAGGGCGTGATCCTGGCATTCTGGGATCGAGCCCCACATCGGGCTCCTCCGCTATGAGCCTGCTTCTTCCTCTCCCACTCCCCCTGCTTGTGTTCCCTCTCTCGCTGGCTGTCTCTATCTCTGTCGAATAAATAAAACCTTTAAAAAAAAAAAAAGAATTTCTTACTAATCGAAGCTCTCAAAGTTAAGTTTTCTTTGTCCACTCAATTCTTCATTGATTTATTGTCTCTTTGTCTAAAAAGCATAGAATCTGCTCCCCTTGGTCATTTCTTTAGGTCTCAGTTTCATTATTGAGCCTCCCGTAATAAAACCTTTGTTTTGTTGTTTTTATTTTTTCCTCTCCTATTTACCTGTCTCATGTAAATTTAATTCTAAGTCCAGCTGGAAGATCTTGAAGGGTAGAGGAAGAATTCTTCTTTCCCTGCATAGGTTTGTAAGCTCTGGAAGCAGAACCAGATTCTACGTGTAGACATGATGGCTTCTAATCAAATCTAAGTTGCCCCCAAGTATGAATATCCTTTTTTTTTTTTATGACCAAAAAGAAGTTACACAGCTGCCTAATATATTCTTAGTCAACATTTCTTTCTTTTTCTTTTTAAAGTTCTTGTTTACTGCAAGATCCTTGTGGTTAATGGCGGGCTGAATACTTCAAGTATAGACTGTTCTCTCCAGCTCTGTCAGAGGCTGCCTGTTGTCTGAGAAGCACCTTGGGACTTAATACGATTACTGGTTAGCATCTTGTTCTTTTGGGGGGCAAAGAAGTTCAATAACTTGGTTATTTTATAAAGGCTTCATGGCACTTGTTTCAAAGTGGTAGCCGAATGCTGGGGTCATTTAATCTTTTCAAGTGTGTCCAAATGGTAGTAGAAGAAAACATATTTAAAAAAAAATAATAAAATAAAATAAAAAAAAAAGAAGAAAACATATTTGAACAGATGTGCACTGAGGTTTCTCCTTTTTCACACAAACAAACTTACCTCTACTTTATCTTCTACTCTCTCACCAAATCCAACCACTCTGAAGAATGGTTAAGAAAAAACAAGTAAGTCCATTCCTGTCCTAACAAGGGTCCCACTGCCTTCTAGTTAAAGAGTTTTGGGTTTAGACAAGTTCTGGTGACAACAAAAGATTCAATCAATTTCATGATTGTATCACTTAAATTACTCACCCAACTCTTGGGTTGTGATTACTAAATAGCTATTTGAAAAAATGGCAGAAAAACTAGTATATTTATTAAATTTATTCGTAAACACAATAATTTGTTTGATTAACTTTTCACTTGCAAAGTTGCCAGACTGACTTGAAAGAATCCACCTTGTGTGGCCACAGATACACAGTGTTGTGGGGTTTTGCTTTGCACAGGGAGTGAATCCAGAAACTGAAGTTATGAGATCCAGGATTCAGGTCACTGAGCAGGAAGTTTATTTTCCCAGATCTTCAAACCAAAGTCAAAGACACTTATTAGTAGTTACATAAAATTTTAAAAAAATGTATTGAACAATATAGGCAATCTCTGACAAAGCAGAAATCTATTTGAAACTCTTAAGTAAGAAAGGAAATTAAAACACACAAGAAGCCTCTAAAAAAAAAAAAATAGTTGATTAATATACCTAGGCTGTTTTTCACTCCTTTCTGGGCATGTTTTTACCTCTAGTCCACCGACCAATCTGTTTCGATAAGACTACAGAAGCAAATGCACCCAGCCAAGATCTGCCAGCCCTGGCCCACATCAGCAAAAGTACCCAACTGACCCTTATTCTTGCAAAGTAATACATGACTGTTGTTCTAAGCCACTAAGTTTTGAGGTACTCAGCAATAGATAACTGATATGTTTGGCTTTCATAAATTTTCATTTCTACTAAAATGGAATTCACAGAGCTTATAAATCATAAGAATCTATCTCTACTGTATTCTTCTAAGCAGGTAAAAATAGATTCAATTAAATCCATAGATTATAGTGAAGATCTATTTGGAAAGATCTCTATTTTTAAAGTATCTTCCTTCAAAGGAACAAAAAACTTAAACTGAATTAAGTAGCAGATCTGTGTTTAGATCCTAGCAAGAAAGAGATAAATTTGTAATTTTCTATAACATATGATTCCCGCTGACATGCTGCATACACATTAAGCCAATATTGTTCTAGTTATCAGCACTTATTTAACTGTAGCTGCAATGGATTTCAACAATTACTCAAGGTTTGCCATTTGGTTCCACGTATTTTCATCAGCATCCTCCCAAAGCATATAGTTTACCTGCTGCATATTGCCACTGCCTTAGTATTCAGCAGGGAAATACTGCCTCAGATAAACCTTTAATGTGCTTCTAAGAAAGTTATGTATGTTAGCAATTTGCTAATAAGTTTTTTTGATAAGGTATGTTACAACTCCTCTACCATATTCTTTACTGTATCAAAGCTCATATCATGATCATATTTAAATCATAAGAGTATTAAAAAAACCCTCTGTATTTGCTACAAAATTCTATTTGCATATTACATGATAGAGTTTTGTAAAGCTTTAAGAAAGGAGTAGGCAAACTTTTCCTGTAAAGGTCCAAATAGTAGATATTTTAGACTTTACTAGCTCTAATGTTTTGGTCACCACTGTTAGCTCTACACCGTGTGTAAAATGAGCCATCGACAATATGTAAACAAACGGGTGTGGCTATGTTTCTACAAAACTGTATTTACAAAAACAGAAGCTGGCCAAATTTGGCCTGCAGGCTATAGTTTAGGGGCTCCAGGTTGAAGGCATTGGTCTATACTTCAATTTATTATTTACTATGTCACAGAGGAGCACAGAGGGTTAAAAGAAGATAGCGAATGTTCTTTGAGGGCAGAGGTAAGGGGCAGCAGGAAATTGAACAGTCTCTTGATAAAGTTAAAACTGGTCAATGGAAAAGGGAGAGGAAGAAAAAGGGTAAGAATTATGCAGAAAGCCAGCTCTAAAGCAGTCATTTTCCTAAGACTGTTCCTTTCTCATGTGTCAAACATTCACTAGGTTTTGAATGTAATTTGGCATAGCCACTTTGCAAAAGTGCTTGGCAGTATCCACTAAAGTTGAATATATGCATACCCTACAACTTAGCAATTACACTCCTAGCTATGCAACCAACAGAAAAAAAATACCTATGTTTACTAAAAGACATTCGACATTTATACTGATACTATTTTTAATTAAAGATTTTACTTTGAAATAATTGTAGATTCCCATGCAATTGTAAGAAATAATACAGAAAGATCTCATGCCCCCTGTACCCAGATTCCTGCAATTGTACCATCTGGCAAAACTATGGAATAATAACTAGTATCCGGACACTGCTATAATCCACTAATCTTAGTGGATCTCCCCAGTTTTACTGGTACTTGAGAGTGTGAGTGTGTGTGTGCGTGTGTGTGTGCATATTGTGTGTGTACTTCGTTCTGAGCAATTCCATTACATCAACAGGATCTCGCATTCACGCGGAATACAGACTATGAATTGGAGGGGCACCTGGGTGGCTCAGTCCGCTAAGACCTTACTCTTGGTTGCAGCTCTGGTCATGATCTCAGGGAGGTGAGAGCGATTGGGGCTCCACGTTCAGTGTAAAGTCTGCTTAAGACTGTCTCTCCCTCTCCCTCTACCTCCCCAACTCGTGCGCACACCATGAGCTCTCTAAAATAAATAAATCTCTAAAACAAAACAAAACAGAAAAGAATACAGAATAGATCCAGGACCGCGAGGATCCTTTAGGTTACCAATTTATCACCACGCCCTCCTCCTCCTTCCCCCTGCTAACCCTGAACGACTACTCATCTCTTCTCTAAAATGTTGTCATTTAAAAAAGTTATATATATAGAATCATACAGTACGTAACTTTTGGGGACTGGCTTATTTTACTAAGTATAATTCCATGGAGATTCATCCAAGTTGTTGCACATGTATGCCATTTGACTGTTGAGTTGTATTCCATTGTATGGATATACCACAGTTGTTTAGACGTTCATCATTGAAGAACACCTGTGCTATTTCTGATTTGGGGTTATTAGGAGTAAGGCTGTTATAAGTATTTATGTACAGGTTTCTGTGTGAACATAAATTGTAATTTCTCTAAGATAAATGCCCAAGAGTACAACTGCAAGTCACATAATAGATTCCTGTTAATTTTTTTAAGAAACTGACAAATGTTTTCCAGAGTGGCTGTACCTTTTTTTTTAAAGATTTATTTGAGGGAGGGAGAGAGAGAACACCCATGTGCATGAGTGCGGGGAGGGGCAGAGGGAGAGAAAGAATCCCCAAGCAGACTCTCTGCCGAGTACAGAGTCCTACACAGGGCTCAATCCCATGACCCTGATACCATGACTTGAGTGGAAATCAAGAGTCTGCCACTCAACCGACTGTGCCACCCAGGCACCCCTGGAGTGGGTGTAACTTTTAACATTCTCACCAGCAATGTGTGATTGATACAGCGTCTCCACATCCTTACCAGCACTTAGCCTTAGCTCTCTTTTTCTTGTAGCTATTCTGACAGATGTATTGTGATAGTTCATAGCAGTTTTAATTTGCATTAATAGTTAATGATACTTAATATTTTCTCATGTGTTTATTTACAGTCTATATATGCTCCTGGGAGAAATGTTTCTTCCTGTCCTTTTCCCATTTGGTTTGTTTTATACCTTGGAATTTTAGAGGTTTTATACATATACTAGATACTCGTCCTTTGTTAGAAATGTGGCTTGCAAGGTTTTTCTTTTGTTTTTTTTCTAAGTCTGCAGCTTGTCTATTTATCTTCTACACCAGGGTCTTTCTTAGAACAAAAGGTTTTTGTTTAATTCTGATGAGGTCCAATTTATCATTTATTCCTGTGATGAAGTCAAATTTTTGATACCCAATCTAAGAACTCTTTGCCCTGAATCCTACAGATTTTTTTTCTTTTAAAAGCTTTACAGTTATGTATTTTATATTTAAGTTATGATCCATTTTGAATTAATTTTTATAAAATGTGACAGGTTTAGGAAGAGGTTCTTTTTTTTTTTTTTTTTTTTGCCTATAAATGTCTTAGGGCCACAGCAGCATTTGTTAAAAAGGCTGTCCTTCCTCCACTGAAGTCCCTTTGTACTTTTGTCAAAAATCAGTTTGGCATATTAGAGTGGTTCCATTTCTAGCTTTTCTTTTCTACTTCACAGATCTATGTATTTATCTCTCCACCAATATCACACCGTCTTGATTTTAGTAGAACTATATAGTAAGCTAACATCAGAAAAAGTAACTCCTTATATTTTTATTTTTCAAGATTGTTTAAGCTATTCCAGGGCTATCCCTTTCCGTAAAAAATTTAAAATAAGCTTGTCTGTGTGTAAAACAACAAGAGCAAAAACAGTAACAACAACAAAACTGGGATTTTAATAGGAATTGCATTAAATCTGTAGATAAATTTGAGGAGAACTGACATCTTTATTATTTTGAGTGTTTCAATATGTGGACACAGTATATATCTTCATTTATTTAGGTCTTCTTTTCTCTTTTATCAATATTTTGTAATTGTCAGTATACATATTCTGCACATTTTTAAAAAAGATTTTATTTATTTGACAAAGACAGCAAGAGACGGAACACAAGCAAGGGGAGTGGGAGAGGGAGAAGCAGTCTTCCCACCCAAGCAGGGAGCCTGATGCGGGGCTCAATCCCAGGACCCTGAGATCATGACCTGAGCCAAAGGCAGACACTAGACAGCTGAGCCACCCAGGTGCCCCTGCGCATGTTTTGTTAAACGTGCACCTAACATGACCTTTTGAACAATTACAAATGGTATGGTATGGGACTTTTAATTTAAATTTCCACATATTCACTCTTAGTATGTAGAAACTGACTTTTTTAAATGTCAGAATCTTGCATCCTATGATTTTTTTAACTAACTTTTAATTCTATAAGTTTCGGGGTTTTTTTGGAGACCCCTTCAGATTTTCTATGCAACCAATAACGTTATTTGCAAATAGGGAATTTTTTTTTTCCTTTCCAATCTCTGTGCCTTCTCTTTCCTACCTACTTTCCTTCCTTCTTTCTTTCCTTTTCTTTTTTATTTTAGTTTCTTCCTTGTAGCAGTGGCTAGGGTGTTCGATACTTCATTGAAAAAGCGTGACGAAAATATTATCAGTCCTAGAGTAAGACCACTGAGGTTTTCATCATTAAGTAAGATGTTAGTTATAGGTTTTTCGTAGATGCTCTTTATCACATCGATATAATTATCTTCTATTCTTAACTTGTGGGAAGTGTTTGCAATAAATGGGCATTATGCTTTGTCAAATTATTTTTCTGGGTGAACTCATATGATCATATGATTTTTCTTTCTCTAGCCGTTGATACGGCAGATTACATTTATTGATTTTCACACCAACCATTCATACCTGAAATAAATCCTACCTGTTCATACTGTATCATTCTTCTTATACATTTGTATTCAGTTTCCTAATATTTTGTTAAAGATTTTTAAGTCTAAGTTCATGAAAGATATTGATCTAAAGCTTTCTTTTTTGCGCTGTCTTTGGTTTGGGTATCAGAGTGACACTGGCCTCATCAGTTGAGTAGTAGTATATTTTTAGTTGACCAAACTTAGATGCTCAGTAGTCCATCACCAATGAAAACAATTATATACTATCATATTTCAAAAAAATGAACTACTATAAAGCAGTGAGACTAAATGAACCACAACTGCACACAAAAATACGCATTGGTCCCACCAACATTACTTTAAGCAATCAGCCAGCCACAAGAGTACATTCTATAGGATTCTACTTATAAAAAAAACAAAAAAGGGAAGTTAAGCTATGACATTAGCCGTCAGGATAGTGGTTAACCTTCTGAAGAATAGTTCCTAACAGGGGACATAGAGGAGGCTTTCTGGGGTGCTAGTCATGTTCTATTTCTTTTCCTGTGTGTTGATAATGGAAATATGGGTATTTGTGAGTAGTTCATTGAGATGGGTAGTTACCTACCCATTTTGTATGCTTGCTACACTTTGGTTAAGAAAGAAAAACAATACCCATCACCAGCCCCATAGAGGACTCCCCTCCCAGGTACTCTCTCTACTTCTTATTTGAATTCCCAGGGACCAGAGCTACAGAACTCAATATTCATATAAACATAAAGCTGAAAACAGCTGTTTTTATACCACATTTGACTAGGAGGACATTAATTTCAGTGTTTTCAAAAAGAGCCACCATCTATTTTTGTTTTTGTTTTTTTAGGCCTTAGGGTTGAACAGCCTCATTGCTGTCCAATGTACAAGCCAGCTGAACAGTCTGACAACCATTCATATTTCTAACAGAGAGGAAATGGATCAAAATAGTTCTGCCAACTATTTTTTATTTGATATGCACTCTTTCAAGCTTGCTTTGTATTGAAAATAGCGATATCATAGAGTATTCTCTATAACAATACTTAGCTAATTAAAAATAATTTAGCCTTATAGCATCTGTGATTGTAGATATCCATTCTTTGGTGTTCTGTACTTAAGACTGATAAATGAATAGTGATTTATTAAATACATACTGGAAATGAAAGCCTTGATGAGTAAAGCACATCAAGAATCTGAGAAGATCCTGGGGCGCCTGGGTGGCACAGCGGTTAAGCGTCTGCCTTCGGCTCAGGGCGTGATCTCAGCATTCTGGGATCGAGCCCCGCATCAGGCTCCTCCACTGTGAGCCTGCTTCTTCCTCTCCCACTCCCCCTGCTTGTGTTCCCTCTCTTGCTGGCTGTCTCTATCTCTGTCAAGTAAATAAATAAAATCTTAAAAAAAAAAAAAGAATCTGAGAAGATCCTGTCTTCAAAACAATAAGCAGGAAGAGTAAATTCCAGTGGTTACTGGTACTGTCTTACATCAAAAGAACAAACAATTCACTGAAAACTACTTCCACCCAAGAGATTCAAAGTTCTTAAGCCCTGACATATTTAGCAAGACCCCTGGCCCTTCTAAATGCCTCTCCTAGTTTGTAAAGCCCTACACTGCAAGAATCCTGCAAAAAACACTCAGCCAACACTCTGAGGAACAGGAAAACTTCTTTGAACAAAATCAATTCAGCCCAACTGCAATGTGTAGTCACTATTAAGTTACCCTTACAAGAAACAGAGTTTCTATTGATCCACCCACCTCTGTCACCTTACTTCTCCACTTCTCTATTTCCTTTTACAACGTTCAGAAGAGGAAAAGTTGTCAACAAGAAAAGTTTCTAAGTGAAACCCTGCATTTTTATACTGAGAGCATACAAAACTGTGATCTGAATATCACTAAACAGATTAACTAGTGGTACCTCTCACTCTTGAATGTCCATGAAAATCAGCCACAGTGGCATTAACACACGCAGATGCTCAGATGCCAGAGTCACAGGTTAGGGTGGGGCCCTAGATTCTGCATTTTCAACAATCATCCCAGGTGATTCTGATACACAGCATTTGAGGGGGGAGGAAGGGAGGCAGGGATGGGGAGGGAGAGAGAGAGGAAAAGATAGAACGAACTAGGCTGAATAAATGAAAATCCCAAGACCAAAGATTATCTTTGCAAGAAAATAAAGCTTGTTCCTTTCAAATACAAATGGCAATAACAACTGAGTATAAATAGCGCTGCCGTGAGCCAGTAATATGAGGCCTGATTTATAAAGTTAAGAGATCAGTAAATATCACAGATCACACATTGCCCATCATTCATTCATTCATTCATTCATTCAATAACTATTTATAAAACACCTTTGGGCCAAGACTGGAGGACGCAGTGATGAAATATGCCTTAAAAAGCTGACAGTGTAACAGGGAAAACAGAAAAATAGGTAGGCACCCTTGTGGCTGAATTGTGCTACACTGTCGATCTTCTTTATTTAAGCCTTGTTTCTTCAGGACAAACCAACCACTCACTGCAAAGATCAAGAATCCAAGTCTCAGAGAGCCTTGAATGCAAACACCATCCATACTCCTGGGGACCGTGGCTCCATCTGTGTCCCTGGAAGTCTTGGCATGAATGCCCTACAGACCCCTTCTCCTTCCGTGGAATTAAGACTCTTCAAGCTGACCACAAATTTTTGGGCCCAAACAGCTAAAACAAAAACCAAACAAGAGAAAAAAGAAGTACCCACACATATGGCAAGTCTTCCATGCCCTCTGGGTGACAATGGTTTCTACACCCCTTCAAGGGTCAGAGTGTAGCTGACCCATCTCTCAGGGTCTGCAGCCCTTCTGGAACACAGCCCCTACCACAGCTCGCAACTCTTGAAGAGATTTTCCATGCTACAATTCACCACTGGGTGCCTAGGCAATGCCTTGCAAGTGGAAAGGAAAGCTACTCAACTAAAAGCTACTCTTCCACTAACACCGAAGTTCAGTCCTAGAGCCAAGCATGGTACTTACGTGGTACCAGTACCACAGTCTTCCTGCACCTTAGGGTGACCTTCCTCCTTTCTTGGGGCCCATTCTCGCCCCAAGACAGAGACCAGTAATGAGTATCCCTCTGAATACTGGAATTTGAGGTTCCTCAAGAATCTCTCAAGTATCCCCTAGAGCCCTCTGTTTATAGCATTCCCTGAGGGATACCATGGTGAGCCT
This sequence comes from Ursus maritimus, assembly GCF_017311325.1. Taxonomy (NCBI): domain Eukaryota; kingdom Metazoa; phylum Chordata; class Mammalia; order Carnivora; family Ursidae; genus Ursus; species Ursus maritimus. Next base: position 94,424,126 of record NW_024423343.1, on the reverse strand, counting down.
GTGCCAACAAAATCTTGTTCCCACACTTCTAGTCACGATTAGATACAGGACCGATCTGGCCCAGAAACAGAAGACGGGCTAGTGTATCTGCCCAAGCTTTTGTCGACATGATGGGTGAGAAAAATAATGGTGATTTCACAGTCCTTGTTTGTTTTATTTTGGTTGTTGCACCATCAGCATAACATTTTAATAGAAAAATAATTATAGAATAGTGAACCACACACAAAATCACAAATCATCCTACCAGAATTCTGTGTAGGCCAATGAATACATGTATGCGTATTCATTTGGAATGTGCATGTGCGTATATTTACGTATCTGTGTATTATATATATTTTAACAATGAAATTTCAGCATTCATATTAATTTGAAAACTGCTTCTTTCACTTAACAGTCTATTGTGAAACCTTTCCACTTCAAAAAAGTTATAGAGCTACCATCAATTGTAAGACTACATTATGCCTATTGCACAAATTTACCTTATTTTACCTAACAACTTATCCAGCATTCGATATCTAGGGCTATTCAGAATTTTTCTTTGCTATAAGAAATCCTATATCTTTTAAAGACATTTCTGAGAGGCTGTGATGAACTCACTTTCGCCGACATCTGTGAATCTGTGCAATCATTTCATTAGGTTCCTGATGTAAAAATGACAATTTTTTTCACCTTCATTAAAATAATCAAATGTTTACATTAACATTAGAGGAAAAGCAAGCTACTCTAGGAGAACAGACTTGACCATAACTGGGGTCAAATAAGTATTCTGAAGCCTAAAATTAGTTTAAACAAAGTTCCCAAATTAAAGCAGTTTGTCCAAAAAAGTAGGAGTATGTTCTTGTTGCAAACATAAGCATTTTTCCCAGGGGAACCATTATTATTGATAATTGGAATTCTATTAGTCATAGAGAAGTAAATAATTATAACGAATAACTGCCATACACTTAACACTGCACTTGTTTTACTGAATCATATTCTTATGTTACTTTTGTTACTCACTGCTACGAAGAAAATTGGGGCTGTACAGTTGGGGCAAGTCTGTCTAGACTTAACACAGAAGACTCCTAGATGAATGAAAATGCTGAAGATAGAAAAAGAATCAGTATGATTGGCAGAAAGTGTTCATGGACTGACATAGGTCTCAGCGAGTAGGGCACACACCACCCAAAATTTGGCCAGACTGCCTACAATAGTATCTTCCATCTTTGTCAACCCACATGTGTAAAGGACAGTGCTGAGTCACTCTGTGAGCTGGAATGGCTTATTATGGGAGTATGGTTGCTATGGTAACAGGAGGGCATCAGCTAAGGCAGAGGAGCATTAAAAGCATTGTATTACTGAGATAAATCTGCACCATATATGATTTTGCACCAACTTATTTGTGAGCTAGTTTTGACAGTTCTCTTTACTTCCTTCCATAATTCTGGAATACATCACAGGACTGATACAATATACCAAAGCTTCTGCTCCCTAGAGGGATCTCCATCACCCATGAAGTTCTTTGTGACTTCTGGGAAATGACAAGAGGTTGGGGGAGATAAAAGTCTGACAACCATTTTTTCTGCTCCTGGCTAGGACTCTTCTGAAACAACATGAAGACGAATGTTGGATGGGGAAGCACTTTACATCCATGGGAAGAGTACTAGGATGGCAGGTGTTCAGTCTTGCTCACACCAGTTATCTTATTCATTCCTCCACGCTCTCAGAGGAGCATACTCTTCCCTAGCCTCTTTGGGAGTACAACAGGGAAATCTGCCTGCGAGTCAGGTTTTACCAAGATACTGACAAAGACTCTCTCCTTGTCCCAACTCAGATTCCCCTGAGCACTTTTTCCAATGAGGCCTTGACCTTAGCCTATAAGGACTGCTCAAATGACTGTCTAAACCTCTTCCCTAAGAGACTTAACCAAACTTTGGCATTTGCTTCTAACAACACAAGGCCCTGCCCCTAGGATGACCCCAGCTCCCCTTAAAATGCCTGCCTGAGAAAGTTCAATGCTGCCAGGAGAATTAACTTACTTCAGCCAAAACATGGGGATAGGCCAATAGGCCCCTGAACCCCTCTTAGAGCAGTTACTAGAGAAAGCTTGCAATTACAAAAATTTTCCCTGTCCCTTTAAGATATAAATCTTCTACCACCCAAAACTGTCTCCCCAAGGACCTGGGATCCATCTCTTTGAAATACAAATATTGAAAGAAATAGCTGTTGCTCTCAGTCCCTGCAGGAGGGTAAAAGCCTAAATGGGCACCTTGCTCCAACTTCCACCACTACCTTCTGTCATAATAATATGAGAAGTACGTTTCTCCTGTAAGTGCCAATCAGCAAACCTAGATGGTCTAGTCATATGAACCAAATCCCCTCTTAACACCCTTCAGTGCCTTTCATCTGAATACCCAGCATTTAAACAATCCTACCTTTTGTTTCAATGGAATTGACCTAAGGTCAGACTGAGGTCTCTCCTCTGTTGCAATAGTTATGACTGAATGAAATCTGACTTTAACACCTTTAACAGGTGTCTGGCTTTGCCTCTTTTGATGATATTGCTTGTTGATGCTGCGTTAAGTTTCATTTCCTACCAATCCTGTTCTGTAGTATTGGATATTCTTTGTGAGTTTATCTAACAGGATTCCTGTTCCCGTAATAGTTATGATCTCCACTAATCATTTTATTTGTAGTGCTTTTCTTACCTTTGGGAATCTCTAATTTTTTAGCCTTCCTGGTCTTGAAATGTGTCTGTTGACTTTTACTCTATTTCTTCTCATGGTCTGGCAATGTATAAGTTGTATGTAGAACCATTTAAACAGACAATAGGGGACCCATAAGGTACCAAAATAGATAATAAATTCATTTGTAATTCTTATCCCTATAGAGGATAAGAATAAAATAATATAGCTATAACTTATAAAAAGGGAACCCTTTTTTAAGAAACTACTTTTTCATTTATATCCATAGACATCACAATCAAATTTAAAATCATTATACTGCTTATCTTCCAGACAATATTTTATCAGCCCTGTTTAATTTTATTAGTTCTTGAAAATTTTTAAAGTAGAGAGGTTGTAGTTGTGAAATTAGGTAGAAACTCTGCAGAGATAGGTTTTTCCATCTTGTTTCCAACTCTACCTGATTATCCAGGAATCTACCTTATAGCACAGCAATGCTGGAATTTTCTCTGCTCTAATCCTTTAACACCTTTTACACTGCCTAAAGCAAACAAACGTCTCCTGACTTAGCCAGGAAAATGATCCAAATCTCTCAAATTCAAACTAGTTCCATTTTGAATTTATAAGCACTAAGGAGGTAACAATGCTTGTATTGTCAACATCATATTTTTATTACTCTTTACTTAATAAGAGTATTGAGGAAGCATTATTTATCCAGTCTTAATGACATGCTATGTGTTTCAAAAGATACATAATTAAGCTGTGAAATAATGATATGGATTTTAAAGGTCACGAGATTAATCCAAAAGCTCTTGCCTTTCTCTCTTATTCCCTTCCATATTTGAGTAATTGACAACTATTTGTTGAGAAGATATTTTGTCCCTCTAATGTGCTAAACGGTAATATGAGATCCAAATTGTCATACCATTACTATAAAACAAAACCCCAACCAATGACGTACTTAAAATCCAGCTGGTAAGGTAAAACTTGCATGCGTAAAGCGATTAGCAAATAAAGCAGTGTATTCTAAGTGAGAATTGTATGAAACGTTTTGCACTCCAATTTTAAGTATGTGGAAGTGAGATATCCTGGCTCCTACAGATGTGGGAAAAGAAAAATATAAGAAATAGAACACGTCCCTTACTTAAAGGAGCTCAGAATTTAATTAGAGAAAGAAAAAGATAATACATATATGAATATAGACAGCATTTGTCAAGTAAATAATGAAATTTCTAGAAATTTCTCAGGTCCCAACAGCTTTATGTGGAAATTCCATACAATAGAGATAAATGAACTTATATAGTTAAGATTGTTTTAATTGCCTGATAAGTCTACACTGGTTATTTACAGCAAATGAAATGCAGGAGAAGAATCAACCAAAGACAGCAAAAGCTGTTGAGGGATTATTATGCCTCAGGCCACTTGCTCTTCCCTAGACCCATCCTGCACACACTACCCTTAGCCTAGTGTACTTATAATAAGGCATGAAACCTGACACTGACTTCTCTTCTAGTAACCTAAGCCCCTCTAGAGAAAGATGATTAAATAGTTTGCAATCCCACAGTAACGATCAGTGTGAAACCACTAGGAATATACTCAAGAGATAACTCCTTAGATTTTAGAAATTCTATCACTTGACCAATCTAGAATTCTTTAGACCAGAATAATGGGATATCTCAACCCAAACTATGACTAAAACAAAATTTCTCATATGTGATATAAATTCCTTCTATTATTAAAGGAATAGAACCCTAATCTTGCCAACTTCTAATTCACTCGATTTTAATTACCAAAATGCAAAGTGAACATATAAATTTCTTCTATCATTAAAGGAATGGAACCCTAATCTTGCCAATTTTTAATTCACTGGTTTTTAATTACCAAAATGCAAGTGAATATATGTTTTATTTATTTTAAAGATTTTATTTATTTATTCTTGAGAGACAGAGGCAGAGGGAGAAGCAGACTCCCCGAGATCATGACCTGAGCCAAAGGCAGAGGTTTAACTGACTAAGCCACCCAGGTGCCCCAAATATATGTTTTAACAACCTTAAAATGTGAATATATGACTTAAAATTCTAACTTTAAATGAGAAATGAATAAAAAATGGATTTTAATTTCATTTGCCAAAAAGAACACAATCCTTCAGCTGGTAGTGGATGGGAACTCTTAGAAGCAACAAACTCTTGGTTCTTTTTACTATCACTGATAACTGTAATGGCAAATCCCAGTGGGAACCAGGATGTCAACTCCAAATGATTAAAAACAACAACCAAAAAAGAACTACTTACAGCTGGGTTAAAAATTCCCACTTACCAAGGCTGCCTTAACAACACTCCTCAGGTGCCGCAGCAACACAACAAAGCTTCTGACGTCTCTGTGCTCCTGTGAGTGCAGAGTGGTCAAGGAGCAATTCGGTCTGACTGGGCAACTAACTCCAGGAGGGTCAGGGGAAGAAGCCCAGCTGACTCTTGAAAGAACCACGAAGGGAAATACCTCATGCATGTCTACCCTTGTTACTTCATGGTGAGCTTTTGTTTGGTCTTGTTAGCTTACAGTTCCTCACCCTGGTTTGTTGTTGTCCTATGATCTTGACTACTCCTCTCTTCTCTACTTCTAGGTAAAGCTGTTTGCCAGGAAGGACTGCTGCTCTGTTGATGCATTTTACACTATTGTTTATACTGCTGTTCACATGACTGTTTCCAAATATACTGTGGAAGTATCAGGAGATGGTTTCTTCTTCCTCAACTTCCCATTCAACCATTTGACTATCTCAAAGATACCGAAAATCTCTGCCTTTCATTCTCCTAGCTGAAACTTAAACAAAATGGAATATAAAACCTAAGTACTAAAATACTAAATTGATCTTTATTTGAAGTCCAAGTCCTCCCCTTTTAAATATTCACATTTCTAAATATTTAGTGCATTTTAAAAGTGTTTGCACTCTTGAATTCAACTGTGTACCAAGCCTACATTTGCCATGGATTATCACCAAGATACCTGAGATGATGGACTAAGATAGTAACAACCTCTGGGATATCTCAGAGAAAGATTTCATGAGGAATTAAGAATTATGTTTCTCTCTCACTACCCATAGTTTGGAGCTATTTCTACCTCTGTCATGGTTATGGAAACACGGGCATGATCTTTAAGTTTCATTCCTTGCTGTGTCACCCAATTTCTACATCACTAAAAAATCCATTTATCTTCTTTTCTATTTTCTTATCTTTCATTTAACTATAATGGACACTAGAATCAGCATTTAATCATGGGGAGATTAATCATGGTGAATCCAGAAGTCATGAAATGAAATCAGAAATTTCAGGAACATGATTCCATTAATTTTGCAAGTACTTTGACAGTGTCCAGAAACCCCCTTAAAATCCCAACAAAATTATTTTCCAAATTCTACATCCTCCTCTGGGTAAATTTTCCTTTCCTTTGCATCAGCATTCAGAATACATTTTAAAGTTCTCATTCAATTTTACTTTTTTTTTCTTTTATTTAATTACTAGAATTACAACAGCTCTATTTTCTACACATTTTCATGGCAAACGCACACTATTTCAGATACATTAAGGCTAAATAGTCTTTTGTGGACAAGCCTCAGGGGAAACATAACTGCCATTTGTAACTGTTTCTGCAGGGAAATGAATTCTGAGTTCCAAACAACTGATTTACAAATGAACATTTGCAAAGCTACCCATTTGTAAGTGGAAGGACTTCTTTCATCCTATATTTTCTGCATTCTAAGCGGTAGCTTGACAAGGTCATCCAATAGAATGGTCTTAGGAAAACTTTTTCTAGATGAACAAGATGTGGTCAGCACACTCAGTTAGCTGGTGTCAGGACCATGTCATGCCCTGGAAAGATACGAACCCCTCATTACTTCTTTGGAACTCTAACTCACTTTAAAGAGCAGACCTAAACAATGTAGGATCACATTCATCCTGACCACAAACCTTAGACTTTAGAAAAGTAACTTAGCCTTCCAGTTTTATCTATAAAATGAGAAAACAACAACCTGATGAAATACTGTAACAATCAGAGGAGTGTGTATATGGAGTCCCTAACAGCACCCTAAATTTAAAATAAATGGCTAACAAATGGAGGTACTATTATTAATGATTCAAAGTATCGATCAACACCAGAAAGATTCAGGAAGAAAATCAAATTGATTCATTAAAAAACAAGTATTGAGCTGTTATTATCTAGACAGCACTGTGAGAGCTTTGCTGGGGATATACAGGCTGGCAGAAAGACAGGGTGGTCTAGCCTAAAGTCTCTAAGTCTCAGAAGGCAAACAAACAGTATGAGCCAACTATGACCTGCAGACCCAGGTCTTATTTGTCCCCCACAATGTTTAAAAATTTTAATTCAAATCAATATTTAGAAACACAAGATTTTCCATGAAATTTTCAGAGTCGCTTGAAAAAACGTGCACTCACATTCCTCCATGACAAGAATCAGGTGGAGTTGAAAAGCAGTTGTCTCTTTTATATGGGCTACGAGGTCTCCATCTCCCCACATTCCCCACCTAGTCTATGTCCATGATTTACCCACTGCCCCACTAAGTAACTGAGTTTGCAATTCTTGTTGTGCATAATGTATTTAAAAGGCTATCTCTTAAAGAATCTTTTATCACTTACTACCTTCATAATAAAGTTTAAAATTGTCTATTTACTTAAGAAAGTCAAAATGTATCTGTAGCAAAAAATCAACAATCGGGCACCTATCCCTATGGGACTCTAAATCAGGCACTTAAAGGGTTACTTTTCAAAACAGTTTGACAACTGTTTAGACTCTGTATTTCAATACTACTAATAATAATTGAATGTTTAGTAGTGCTTAGGGCCTAGGTCTATTCTAAGCTTTCACCCATTAATTTATTTAAACTTCACCATTACTTTTTGAGGAAGGTACTAGTTTTTCTTCCCATTTAGCACAAAAGGAAACTGAGATAATACCCCAATAAATTAAATGACCTTCCTAAGGTGACACAGCTGGGAAATGACAGAGCCAGAACTCAGACCAGACAGTCTGGTCCCAGTCTGATGCTCGTACCTATCATACAATACAGACCTTTTGATGTGGTCCATCTTTTCCCTGATAATTTGAAATACTACCATTACAATATGCTTAAAATCATATATATAATATACACACACACTATATAGACATATATATGCATGATTATGTTATTATTTTCTATTGATAAAATACATATAGTCAATATCAGACTGCTTTAATGATTGTGGCTTTATAGAATGTTTTGATATATTTCTTGACTAATCCCAAACATGTTCTCTTCCAAATAAATTTTAGAATGAATTTGTCAGGTCTGCAAAAAAAGTCATGTTAGGCTTTAACTGGAATTCCATTAAATTTATAGATTAATTTTGAGAGAATCATCATCTTAATAATATTAAGCCTTTCTGTCCAATCATAGGGAAGGCTGATTGAAAAAATCCTTCTGCAGTCAAATTGACAGGGCTTGGTGATAAATTGGAAATGAGGGACAGGGAAGGGAGAGCTTGCAGATGTGTTGTTTTTCTAACAGATATTGCCTTGGTCTGTTCCAGAACTGTGATCTGGACATTAGGAAGCACTGGAGCAGGGAAATCATCTTCATCTTGAGCCATTTGCAGTGTAGATGGGAATAGAAAAGCACCTCAAAGTGGCATACCCCGCACTATAATAGAAATGGTGGATGAAAACTGGCAGTAGAGTACGGAGTTCCAGCAAGGAAAACCAGGAGAGGCTGAAAGAAAACGCAGAATACAGGAGAGAAACAGTATGAACTAACACTTACTGAGTGCTCACCTTGTGCCAGGCTCTGTGCTAAGCACTTTATATACAGGTGACCCTTGAGCAACATGGAGGTTAGGGGCAATGACCCTCACATAGTCAAAAGTCCATATAAAACTCTGGACTCCCAAAAACCTAACTACTAAGAGCCTACTGTTGACCAGAAGGCTTACTGATAACAAACAGGAGATTAACACATGTTTTATATATTTTAAGTACTATAGATTTTTAAAATTTTTAATGGTCATTGATTTACTTGGGCTTTCTATTGTGTCTTGCACATATTTGGCATTTTGTGTTTTCTCCTACCATTACTCATTCTAATTGTAGTTGTTTGTGATGTTATTTTATTATTATAAATATATCTATTAATAAAAAATTCTGATTTTTTAGCCACGAGTTTATTTTTTATAAATTAATTTCCCATGTTTAATCAATTATATGAATATTTACAAAGCATTAGATTTGAGGTTTTAAAAATCTTTTCTATTGTTCTTTTATTCTCTATTTCATTATTTTCTGCTTTTATTTTTACTGTATTCTTGCAATAAAATAAGCTACAGAAAAGAAAATGTTATTAAGGAAGCCATAAGAAAAAAAAAATACATTTATAGCACTGTACTGTAAAAAAAAATTGCATATAAGTGGACCTGCACAGTTCACACCCATGCTGTTTAAGGGTCAAATGTACACTCATCTAATAGCATCAAAAACAGGTGGGTGGAAAAAAATAATAAAATAAGTTAAAAAAAAACAGGTGGGTGATATTGTCTTCATTTTATAGATGAGAAACCAGGTTCAGAAAAATTAAGTAACTTTCTCACTTTTATACAACAAGAAAATGTTAAAAGCAGAATTTGAACCAAGGTCCCTGAGTGCAATCAATGTCCACGGTTGTCGTACTATAGATGGAATGTAATAGGCTTCCTCCACTCAAGGGCCCCTGGTTTGTCAATGACTGGAGACGTCCTGCGGCAGCGCTTACAGACACAGCTGTCATTATATGCAAAATGGGAAAAACTAAGATTACCAGTTGTACCATTCCATAAACGGTTCTCTTGAGTACAATAGGCAATTATGTAGAATAACAGAAATTAATGTAATTTACTTTAAAAATAAGTTGAGCAGTTCCATTTAGTAGAGGATATAGTTATGGATAAAAATAAAATTAAAAACAAAACTTTTGCTTTGAGAAGGACACAGCTAAGAAAAAGACAAGCCACAAACTAGAATAAATATTTACAAATAACATTATCTAATAAAGGACTTGTATCTAAAATATGCAAAGAAAAGTACCAAAAGATTTACTAAATTTCAACAAGAAAACAACCCAATTAAAAATAGGCCAAAGAACTGAAGAGATACCTAACCAAAGATAATATACAGATGACAAATAAGTATATGAAAAAATGTTCAGTATCATTTATCATCAGGCAATTGCATATTAAAGCAACAAGATGTCCCTACATGCATATTAGAATGGCTAAAACCTAAAAACAAAACAAAACACCTGACAATAGCAATACTGCTGGTGAAGCATTCTCATTCAGTGTGAAATGGTATAGATACTTTGGAAGACAGTTTTTCAGTTTCTTATAAAGCTAGATATAGACTTAACCATATGTCCTACCAGTTCCATTCCTAGGTATTTGCCCAAGACATTTTAATTTATGTCCACTTAAAAACCGTCATGTGAATGCTTATAGCAGTTTTATTCAAAATCACCAAGATGTTCTCCAAAAGGTGAAGGGATTTTAAATTGCACTGTGATACATTCACAGAGAATGTTATTCCGCACTAAATGCAATGAACTAGGAATCTATCCTACAATACGGATGAATTTTAAGTACATATTACAAAGTAAAAGAAATCTATCAAAAAAGACTGCATACTCTATGATTCCATTCATATGACATTCTAGAAAAGGCAAAAGTATAGACAAAAACTGATAGACTGCAAAGAGCTGGAGAAGAAGACCACTGACTAGGTGGCAGAGAATTTTTAAGGGTGGTGAAAATATTCTGTATGGTGTCATAGGGCTATGTGACCCTACGTCTGTCAAAATTTATATATCTTTACTAAACAAAGAGTGACTCTTAATGTATGCAAATTTTTAAAATAACTAGGTTAGGGGATCTCAAGATGGAATGCATATTGTGACAAAAGAGTCTAAAAGTATTTTAAAAGTATAACCCAACCTCACTGAAGAGAGTGTGTTAAAAAGGTATCAACCTAAGTAACTTTAGAAATGACTGGGAAGTATAAGACTAGAGAGAAAAGCAACAGTATATAGGTACTGCACTTTAACTGGTAGAGTATTCTAACTGATATTCAAATGTTGTTCAGGGACACGCAAGGTAACAATTCTGAAACCACTATACATGTAAACTGGGAATCAAAAAGTAAGTAAATGGATGATCAATGGTAAAAGTCAGGTTTGTCACTGCTGGAGTGAAAGGTTACAGACAAGCAAAAAGGGAACGCTATAATAATCTATGTGCTATAGTATTAGAATTGGAAACATCAGTATAAATTCAGATTTAAATAATATAGATGCACATACTTAATAGAGATGCATATAGAGATAGTAAAAAGTGTATATTGTATAAAATACAAATATAAATATATATTTATATATATATAAAATGTATGTTGTATAAAATTGTATACTGTATAAATATATATATTTTACAATTCTACACACACACATACATACATGCATGCATGGGTTACTATATACTCACGTGTGTCCTAACTCTGTCTGATGAGAGAGCCTAGAAGCAACAACACCCCAGTAATAATGAGCACACTCAGCACCCAGATCTTGATTTCTAATACCATTCTCCAATAAAAGGAACCAGGGCTCCTTGGAGAAATGGAATTCTGGGGCCAGGGCAGGAAATAAACAAGGTAAGTCTGAAGCATCTTGTAGTGTCAGAAAGCAAGAAAATGCTCAAGAAAGCAAAAATGATGAGAGTATGTCAAAGGGACACAGGAACTGACATGAAATAGGTCCCAATGTCCAAAACTAGAACACTTTAAGCAATAAATGAAGTAGTATTGGATTACAATCCAATATATAAAATAAATATTCATGAGTACATGCAAATAGAGATACGTGACTGAATAAATAAATAAACAGGGGGAAAGCTACAAATCTCTGAATAGAAGAAATTCACATAATTTATGTTGATAACTCCCCCTCAAAGATATGGAGCATAACTACCCATCTCTTAAATCTAGGCTGTGCTTAGTAACTTACTTCCAAGAGTAAGGTGTGGGAAGGGAGGGGGCAGGAGCATTTTTACAACAGAGAAAACTGAAGCACTACCTTTGCTAAGTAATCAAGGTTAACATGATCAGTAACAAGACACATTGATAGCATATTGCTTTGGTATAATACGAATTAAAGAGCAAATACGTTTGAGGTTTTCCTTCCCCAAATCCATAACTTCAGTCTAACTATGAAAAGAAATCAGACAAACCCAACTTGAGAGACATTCTACAAAATAACAGACTCCTCAAAATGCCAAAGTCATCAAAAACAAGAAAAGCCAGAAAAACCATCAGAGACCAGAGAAGACATGTGACTAAATGTTGGTCTTGTGGTATCATGAGTGGGATCCTGGAACAGAAAAAGAACATTAGGAAAAAACAAATGAAATCGAACAAAGTATGGAGTTTAGTTCATAAAACATGCCAATGTCGGTTCTTCAGTTGTAACAAATGTACCAAATTTAGAATGTTAACAAAAGGGGAACGTGAATTGGAATCTTTGGAAACTCTCTGTACTACCTTTGCAACCTGTCTGTTAATATGAAAGGATTCTAAAATAAATATGTATTTTAAAAAAGTAAATTACCTTGTAGTGCACGATAATGTTCTGTTCTAATAAAGCTCCACATGTGTTTGCTTTGATCATTCTGTTCCTGCCTCTATTCTGACATCGGCCCAGTCTGTGGCATCTAGATGAATCCCAGTCATCTCCCTTTCCATTCATAAGGAGGACCCCTACGCCTTCCATAGTCCAGGTCTCATTATCTCCTAACCAGCCCCCCAGCTTCCACACACAGCTCTCATCTCTCTCCCTCTTTCTTCCCCCTTCCATCCTTGATCTAAATATTAAAGCTATCTTCTCTCGTATTTGGTATATGCCAGCTACTTACATATATTGTTTCTAACCCTCTAATTTAGAGATGAGGAAACTGAGTCCCGAGTGTTTCAATAACTTGCCCAAGGCTAGGTGGCTTATAAGTGGCCTATATCTGACCAAATTGAAAAGCTACTATTTGTCTCCCAATGCACAGGTTCCCTGCCAGCCAGACACTGCTGCGTCTTTCTTAAAGCTTTCTAGATTTGCTTGCTTCAAGCATGTAATGTAACATGATAAAGAAATGTACTACCTGACTTTTAAAAACAACCTGATCATTATTGGGAGTGAGGGAGTGTATGGGAGAGGGGAGTGGGTGGAGGGAGGCAAGTAATCAAATCCTAAGTAAAGGCAACCTTGAGAAAATGCAACCATAATAAAGAAAATTGCTCCCTCCTGGTGATCCAATGGGACAAGGAAAGAGTAAGCCTGGCATTTCTAGTCATCTTCGCCTCCCACATAGAGCATTGTTTATGCTCTGCTCACTGAGCCAACCCTATGCGCACTGCAGGTGCTTGCCATCAGTGGTCCTCCTAAAAGAACGAGCGAGGCAGGCTCATTAAGAGTCCTCCGTTTGCAGGCTGTGCCAATCTGGGGGGAAAATATGCCTCCTAACTTCGTCCGAGCTCACCTGCTGAAAATCATAAGAAACCCAAATGCTAAACGAGAACTCATTCAGATGAAGCTTTAAATTGATGCATTTAAAGAGATTGAATAAACTCTTTATGTTACAATCTGGCATGAGCTTTTAATATTAACTACTACATATTTTATAGACTGTATTTGTTGCCAAACACTAAAACAAACATTAAGATGCTTTTGCCTCAACTGGTACTATGAATGCTTCCAAAACAGTGGTATAAAAAGTCACATAAAGCACACCATAATCATGGAAGTCATCTGCATTAAATTCACATTTGCCATAAAAGTGGCAGTTATTTTTCATCTACAAACAATTATATCTCAATTACTTACTCTCTGTTAGGGAACATTTCATCAAAAACTCTCATTTAATTGATGTAAGGATGTATTTTGTTTGGGGAGAAACATAATCTCTAATTTGGATTAATTAAAGGAATAGACATTCTAAATTAGTGAAAGGCTGATGTCTCCTGAAAAATATGCAGCTCGACTTGTTTCATATACAAAAAGTAACACAAACTAAGCCACAAAACCTACAGAAGAAGGACCTAAAAGAGAATTAGTCTTTAATGAGTAGAGACAAATAATACTCAGTACTATTTTTCACAAAATGGATCACTTGAAAAATTTTTTGCATCAAAAGCTTAAATGTACACTGCATTATCCTGTATACATTTTGAATTTGCTCAGCAGTACTTATTTTTTTAACTAAGTAGTTATAATAGGCACATCTAAATCATTATATTCGGAATTACTGCAGTTCAGACAAATGAGCTTTTTCTTTTTGTAGGAAGGGTGGAGCTTAATTAAATCTAAATGTATCAACTAATATTAAATTATATGCAAAAGGCCTATAGCTTGTAAAAAGTCAGTAGTATCCAAAATATAAGAAAGGACTGAGGTTGAGTACCATCGAAGTTTTCATTAAGTCTCCAAAAGGGTTAAGAAAAGCAGCAACAAAAATTTCAATGCAAAAGTGTATGTTTTATATTCTTAGAATTTACAAAAATTAAAAAGAATCATTTCAAATGTATTTGGTTGCAATGGAATGATTTTCTGATACTCTATTTGTTTTCATATCTAGCCCAGGAAGGAATGGAAGACATTTTCCTCGGCTTGACACACCTTGGTAGATGGTTTGTAAGAGGATTTCGGGAGATGAGAATGGCTCTCATCCACTGCACTTTAAGCCCACCAAGGAATAACCTGTCACGACACAGGCCATGACACCCAAGCAGTTTCCCCAGGAATGAATGGTGGGGGTAAGCCATGGTGAGAGCAGGATATGACTCTCTTTACGACAAGTCAAAAACAGAAGAGGAAGGAGGAGGAGAAGAAAGGACACAGCTTCATTAAGGCAACAGCATGTTTTTGCCCTGTGACATATTAAATGAAAAAACAAGTATCAACAAAAATTTTATAGCGAAAATGTAATGTGGGAAGGGCAATGCCTTATAATAAACTAAATGATTATCCATTGCTATTTAATTTAAATTGCTTTTATCCTTTTGGGATAAGCTTATTTTGAGACCTCCTGTAATACAGAAGAGATAATTTCCTCTGCAATCCAAGCTGACTCTACTGGCTCTGCATGTATTAGAAAATGGGGGGGAAGCCCAGGTAAAATGAAAGATAACAATATTATCATTTTCAGAAGGACACCAGTCCTTGCAAGCAGACCTTACATAGATCTGGGTCTTTCTAGTGCTATGTGAGGTCTACTTACAAAAGATAGTGGTTCTCACCCCTGACACTAACATGTAGCAAGAGTAAGACATACCACTGGGTAATAAAATCAGTGATGTGGGTATTTACAATTTAGGTTCCTAGAAAAAAATCTGTCCTGGCATAACAACGAGGTCAGTAGTTACGTCACCCAATGGTACATGTTACTTGCTGTATCACAAAGTGCAGTTGGCCAACAGAACAAGGTCATAGCAACAGTAAGAACATGCGTGGTATAGAGAATGGCAACCCTTAGGAACAAAATATCTTCAACAGTCATTCTGCAAATATTTATTTAGTTCTTTCTACATTGTACTTTCCTTAACATTTCTAGAACTTACCCAATTAGTAAAGGTAGAAGCAATTTGACTATATAATTCTCCTGTAAGCCCCAGATTAAGAATACAATAAAATATTGGTCTGAAGACACTTATTTTGGTAAATATGCTAATTACCCAATTTTTACAATACTCTTCTTATATCTGAAACAGCAAATATTTAATACAACTTTCAGCCACTTTAATACTTCTTTTTGAGACTTCTAACACATAAGGCAAGATTCACTCCTTGAGAAATCCTTGATCCTCTGGAATTATCAGCCCAAAAAAAGAGCATGGAAATTCCACTAGAAGCCTAGAAATCCACTTAACCCTGGGTTTGTAACAAGAAGAAAAGTAGATCACATTTTTAAATGTCTAATATATGGACTCTGCTGGCTTATTACAATAAGAATTTGATTCTGATCAGGGTGATTTAGTATAACTTATTTCATACCATTTTTCCTTGCTGTAGTTATATTTTTATTAATCTATTCATTATAACCCCTGTTTTCCAATAACATGGAAATGATTGTGAAATTGCCAAGATAATCTCTAATACTCCATTTACTTTTATCAATGATCTCTTGAATGTACAATATGCAGGCAGGGTAGCCCCTAAGAATAAAATAGTAATAATACTGGAGCTATTATTTATTAAGCATCTTTAAAACTACTTCACATTTATCATCTTATTTAATCCCCATGACTCTAATGGAGAGGATTATCACCCCACCTTTCAGATGAGGAAATGAAGTTCATAAAAATTCTAAAAACTTGTCTGAGATAATACTGCTAAAAGTGGCAACCTGGATTAAGAACTGAGGAAGTTTGATTCCAAAGCACACAATTAACAAGTATGCAATATTGCCTCCTGAAATAGATGGTTTGCCTTTGGCTGACAAAATATACATATGTCAAAATTTTCAAGTTCATCTGCTTTTAAGAAAATGATAACTAGGGTAGTCAATCTCTTTATTTAACCAAGTCAATCTCAAAACATTAAATTTCAGATTATCATGGCAGGTAGAGAGGGGAGATGTGAGTGGTCAAGCTGTGTTTCTCCCACCCTGAGATAATCCCTATTTTTATGAAAAAGTGAAGAGTCAGAAATTCCTGGATGAATATAGAATTTGAAGGTTGCCAACAAGATGCTACCAGGATGAGAGTTGAGATTCTCAGGAATGGGGTACAACTTAGCAATGTTCTGCCAAGAGAAAACTCGGGCAGAATAACTCAGGGTATCCTGGAAGAGTGATATACAGAGGCAAGATGATGACTCTGGAAAAAGACCAGGAATGGATGACGAAATGGCCTTTTTGGGTCCCAGTTCCTATAACTTTCTACGTTGCACGTTAGCAAACTTAATGCCCCTACAGTTTCAGCATGTCTTACCCCTGAAAATAGATTTCCAACAGCACATAAGGAATATTGTTGAGCTTCTCTCTGGGTTAAGATTCGTGCTGTCTTCTTCAAGTCTAAACAGGCATAAAGAGGGGTGCCTGGGTGGCTCAGGTGGTTAAGTGTCTGGCTCTCGATTTTGGCTCAGGTCATAAACGCAGAGTTGTGGGATCGAGCCCCGCATCTGGCTCTAAGCTGGGCATACAGCCTGCTTAATGAGTACTGGGTGTTGTATCTAAGTGCTGAGTCACTGAATTATACTCCAGAAACCAATATGGAACTGTATGTTCACTAAAATGAAAAAAAAAATTAGCTTTCTATGTCCCCTTTGCTCCTAAATAAATAAACAGGCATAAAGAGATAATGCAGGGGATTTTATGTTATTATTTTAATAGCAACATTAACCATTATCAACTCAGGATGGTGATAGCGATGTTGCTTTGGCCAGGGTAAGAGTAGGGATGGAGTGGAAATGTAGAAGGGCTGAAAGTCCTACCTATTTTGCCTTTCCCTTAATACCTAAGGCTTGGAGTTCTGAAAATTACAGGATAAAAAAAAATTGTAGAGAAAAGAGATGGAGTATTGAGTGTTATCGCTGGTGTTCAAGTATCAGTTTGGCCGTGTGATTTGGTGCCAGATCCCTAGCTCTTGGTCTGAATTCCTCCGTCTATAAACCCTAGATGATCATTGTTCAATAGTCTGAGTGCCTTTAAGCAGCTCAACCATCCTCAGTGTCATAAAGCCACAAATAAGCCACAAAATAAGAATAAGCCACATTTATTCCCAGTCCCATGCTTCCCTCACCTGCAGCACTGGCCACCAGTTAGGCCAATGGTTTTCAACCAGGGGCAATTTTGCTTCCCAGAGAACATCTGGCAATGTCTGGAGACTCTTTGGTCTCAACTGGGGACAGTGCCCCTGACAGGCAGTGGCCTTGGATGGTGCTAAATGTCTCACAATGCACATGACCCTCTCATAACAAAGAACAATCTGGTCCAATGTGTCCCTGTTACCAAGGTTGAGAAATTCCAAGTTAGACCACGTGAGACCAAACGGATACAGAGAATCCTATTTATTAAATTTATGTTGACTGACAGAGTCTTGGTGGAAGATATAACAGATACATGGTATCTGGTATCATCTGAACATGCAGTTCATATTTCTTCACCCAAGACTACCCTCCTAGATCCTACTCTTGGTCTATCTAGTCCATAAACTGATTTCAAATTCTCAGATGCTCCCCCATGATGAAGCTAGTTTGTCATGGGTAAGTTCCACTTGCCCTGTTTCAACATTCACCCATGGCTTTCTTAGTGTGCCATCAAATACAGAACTTGTACTCTGTAACCACGGTGACCAGGCACAGAGGATATGCACTGTGCTGTGATATTCACTGCTACCTTTGCCTCACTTGGTCCCAGCTTTACATGGTCCCACAGCCTATTGCACTTAAACGGTATCCAGAATGTCAGCTGCCTCCTTTGCCCTATTTTGCTGACCAGGAAAAACTCAACGCAGTACTTTAAATGCTCCAAATATTTGTCCAGATAATCACAAACCACACTCTTTAGCAGCTGCCTTTTCACATTTGATTGCAATTAAAAAAATGATTACTATTTACAAAACCACATAGTATAAGCATACTTCCTCAAATACTGCTATTATTCTTACTCCAACCCCACGAATTTCCTTCTCCGTTTTGTCATATCCTATCAATAATATGTATATGTGTTTCACAAGACTGTGGCTGACGTTCAATAAGCAGCTATCTAAAACTGTTTTGCAAATACTTGGAACACACACGTTTCTGTTGTGGTTGCTATAAATATACTTACTCTGGCTCTAGCGAGGCCCAATTTGCTACAGATTCCTCTGCTCGGGTCTCAAACATTAAGAAGTCACTAGTCCAGACGGACTTAAAATCACTGTTCCTCCATACCTGTGTGAACTTCTTCTTGTTCCTGAATATCCTGGCTCTATCAGACCCTAAGCTATCCTTTAAAACTAGCTTACAGTGCTATGTCGGTGCTCCTATCAGATGCACTTTGTGGATTCTATTGTTTCTCTTGCCTCGCTGAACCCTGGGTTTTAATAGGAACAGGTGGGCCCCATCCATTAGCGATTCATGTGAAAATGTGAGACTTTGCAGAGGCAAATCTGGCAGCATGAAACTACTGCCTGGAGAATCGAGTGCCTGCATGTGTTGGAAGGAAGGTCCCTTGAGGTGGGTATTTTCCCCGTGGTCTAATAAAAGGGACTTCAACTGTGGAGTCAACACAGGACCAGGGAGGAGGCCCAGATCTTCGCCTTCCTTAATCAATTAAGTCCTTAATATTCTGTGGTAGAATAAGAACCGTGTCTGCCCTGCAATGTTAAAAGAGATACTGAATGCAGACAGCCTCACCAAGATGAGCTATTTATGTGCTGGTTCCCACTTCTTTCCTTAGCAGGGAAGTGGTAAAAAATAAATGAATTTGTTGGTATGAGAATTTCTGGCACAGAACAGGTGCTAAGAAGATATTTTCTACTTATGTGAATTTTTCATTCTTAAAAATAATAAATTCTCCACATTTGAAATTACTTTATTGCCTTTTCAGTTAAACTCTAATGAAAGAAGTTAGCAATAAGTCAACTGCAGTTATATTTACTTTTTTAAAACCCAACTCTCATACTGTCTGTCTGTCTGTCTCTCTCTCTCTCTCTCTCACACACACCCACCCACCCACAGTGAGGGAAGAAAATCCTTTGAAAAAACCAAGAACATATCTGGCTCTCTTTCACATACTTGTATCTTCTGCCAGAATGAGAGCTGTGTAACTATACACCAAATGAAAGAAAATATTAATATTATGAAGAATATTCTGAAGCAAGAACATATTCCCCACATAAGATAGCCTTCACTAACTTATTCGCTCACTCACCCAGCAAGCCCTTTTTGGGCATTCATTCCATATTAAGGACAGCATTAGACACTAACATAGCAATGATAAAAGGAACACTGCCTTTGCCTCAAGAAGCCTGCAGTCTAGCTGTGGGTGGAATGTACAGCGCAAAGTGGTTAAGACAAAGAAGAGGGCAGAGAAAGAAGATACAAAGATAAATATATATAAAGACAGACGTGTGTTGCAGTTCCAGTCAAGTACAAAGCAAGGAGTCTTCCTGGGGCTGGAAAGAAGGGAACGAGGAGAGGAGAAGGAGGGAAGCTTTAGAAAGGAGGTGAATTCCTGTGATGTGAATCCAAACCAGGGAAGTAAAAAGGAAGGACACAGGGCATTCCCGTGGGAGATAACAGGCTTAGAGGCTTAAAACAGGAAGAGACCCTGGGCAACAGCAATTGGCAGTTCATTTGAGTGGTTGGGAACACCCAAACAGGAGCCAGGAAATCTGAGCGATCAGCTTGAGTTTTGTAGCAACTTGTCTGGGTTCAAGTACGAGCCCCACCTCTTTCAGTCTCAGAGCCTGGGCAAATTAATAGCCTCACCTAAAAATAAGTCTTTCTCTAATAGTTCTTTGTGGACTTAAAAGCACCTAGAATTGTATGTATTGTGGTGTGGTACTTAGGATGGTAAAGAAGAGATGATGATGATGATGGTGGTGGTGGTGCCCTTTCCTACATGGATGTTTTTGCACATTCCACCATCTGGAATGCCCTTATCCCCCAATTCTTCACCAAAATCACTACTGCTTGCCCATCAAGTCTCAGTTCAAACTTCGTTCCCTGCGGCAAGCTGGAGTAAGGTGCACCTTCTCTGATCGACCAAGCACATTCATAGTCTATTTTCATCAGTGACTGGGTTTTTCATGTCCTCCTCCTTCATCCCAGCCAACGAGAGAGGAGAAAAGAAGCCAGATTGTATGCTTCTTAAAGACTGGCTCTGTGTCTTATGGCTTTTGGTATCTTCATCTGTGCAACATAGCGTTTATTGTGCATTCAATAAGTATTTGTTGAAATAACATATTGTTGGGAATAGAATTGGAAACTAGAATACAGAATGGTTCTTTCATAAAATAAAACCCTGAACAAATCAGGATTCTGATAAGAAATATAACAAAGATTAAAGCCTTCAGGGAGCAAAGAGTGCCTCATTCCCCTGTGGCTTACAGTCTTTGAGAGCAGCCTTATCCGCATAATGCAAGATAATTACCACCTCTGGCTATGAGCCTCTGCAGCACTGTCATAGTGGTGACCACACCTCGATGAGCAGAGTGCATCAGAAAAGGCCTAAGTGAAACTAGAAAGGTGCTATGGGAAGTGACAAGAAAAAAAGAGTAACCCAGAATGGGAACATTAAGCAAAGAAACCGTCATCTGGCAAAGAGCTTGGCTTGTTTCAGAGTCAGAAAGGGACCACACTGGTTGGAGAATAGTCATGGGGTGGGGGAGGAGGGGAGACAATGGGACATAATATGGTCAGAGGGAAGAACAGGTGCCAGATAATGCAGGGTCATCAGGGTAAGGTGAAGGCTCTGGGGTTGTTTTCTAAAAGGAATGTTAAGGTTTAAGCCAGTGTACAAAGTGATTAAAGTTTAAAATCCCATTTGGCTGTTGAGTGGAGAATTAATTGTGATAAAGCATGCTGGAAGCCAGGAGCCCACTAAAGTTGTTGCCATAATTCAGGTAAGTGTGCGAGGGGTTTGAGTGACAGGGGTGGTGGTGGATATGGAGGTTGGACTGAAGATAAATTTAGGAGGTAGAATGGGCAAGATTTTCTGATGGACCGGGTGATGAAGAGAAGAAAGATCCATCTTAGCAGAAACCAAACTCTGGCTTGAGTCTCTGAAAAGATGATATTGGTATCATTTAAGGAAGTGAGTTGAGACAGGGGTAGGCAGCAAGGATCAAGTCTTGATGGTAATATATAGTGTCTATTAGACATTCCAGTGAGAATATGGAGTACAGAGCAGCATGTAAGAATAGAGGGAGAGGGAAAGGTCTGGGTGGGAGACCCAGTCTGTTGGTATTCAGGATCTGGTAATTAAATTCATGGTATTTATCAACAGCACTCAGCCAGAGGTTACAGACCAGATGTCCTGAGCCCCTAAATATATTTTTGGTGTGATCCCGTATCTTCGATCATCTCCTCATTAAACATCCCTCCAAGGTATTTCTTTGGGAAGGGGAGTGGGCTTTCCTCCGGGATGCCTTTAGCTGAGACATGTCCTCTCCAGTTACCACAAATTCAAGTTACATCTAACTGTAATATTTATGTTACCTCTTAACCTTGGAGACATTCAGTGTTTAAATGCTCCTGAGGACTTCAGAGTTCCAAGTCCCTAGAGGTACCAGGAGGTCACTATGAAAGTCCCTGAGCAACCTTAATTATTTGATGAAGAATATCACCATAATTTGCCTGCATCATCCCCAAACTCATTATCCCCAAAAAGAAAGGAGCCCAAAGACATGTAAAACAAGCAAACAAAAAACACCAAGCATATGACAATACAAAGCAAAATCGATTGAACAGGGAGTCATCTGGGATCCAAGGAGAAAAGGCTGTCTGAATAAGATAATATTATGGTCCTCTCTTCTTGTCCTTTTGCTCTGAAGTCATAGAAGAGGTCTCCACTACGAGGCAATCAGAGCCAATATTGTATATGAGCTTATTACACCATTGAGGACACAGTGCTCAGACCATGGCACTGCCTGTCTTTCACAGTGTGCTACGTAGGAAATATCCACCAAATTCGAAAATCTTCCTTGCTGATCACGGTGGTACATATTTTTGGTTTTCTCCATCCAAACCATCCAACCTTCTTGATTGCTTCTAACAGAACCCCATGTTTATTTGGATAACCCCCTCCCTGTTTTCTGTACTTAACTATATGCATGTGTGTCTTCAAGTATATTGAACAGAAAACTGGGGTAAGATTTAATTCTAGGCAACAAGAGTTGAGGAAAACTCTGTGTGGAACTCTTTCTTAACATGGACCTCAAAAAGGAGACTTCTCTTCGTCCACAGAACACTTTCAGTTGTCACATCTGCAGGTCAATTATGGAGCTAGAGCAGCCACGTAATGACCACGACAGAAGCTGGTCTGAGAGAGACAGAGCAGAATGGTGCAGACTGCCTGGGTCCTAGGTCACGCTATTTGTGCGCTGAGTTAACTGACTCTTCAAGTGCTCTTTTCATTTTGTGAAATTACCATTTTTTTCCGATTCCTTTCATTTATTTAGAATGTTCTGTTATTTTGTGAGTGTGTGTGTGTGTGTGTGTGTGTGTTGTTTAAAAGGATGCATCTCACCTACTTTCCCTTTCTAAAGTTTATTTTTTTAATAATCTCTCCACCCAATGTGAGGCATGAACTTATGACCCCAAGATCAAGAGTCGAACGCTCTTCCAAATGAGCCAGACAGGCGCTTCTATTTTCTCTTTTCAATCCTCAGCTTTTTGTCTGCAAAATGAAAGTCTAGCATAAAGTATCTCTAAGAAACATTTAAAATTTTATGGTTGTAGAACTGCTGCACATCAAATGTACTTTAATATTCTCTGTCTCCTCTGAAAGATGCTACAAACTACTGAGGGAGACCCTTGGAACTAATCCTTCAAGAAAACCGAAGTAACGGGGCGCCTGGGTGGCTCAGTCCTTAAGCGTCTGCCTTCGGCTCAGGGCGTGATCCTGGCGTTCTGGGATCGAGCCCCGCATCAGGCTCCTCTGTTGAGAGCCTGCTTCTTCCTCTCCGACCCCCCTGCTTGTGTTCCCTCTCTCACTGGCTGTCAAATGAATAAATAAAATCTTAAAAAAAAAAAAAAAAAAAAAAGAAAAGAAAAGAAAACCAAAGTATCTGTATCAAAAACAACACATGGCTTATATAATTAGGAGACTAGGAAATGGAGAACTTCCTCACCTCTGCATCTGAAATTTCCACGCATATTTTATGCTTAAATCCAATGCCACTAACAGAGGTCAGTCACGCAGCATCGGTATTGCTTGAAAGACAATTAGTAACCAATATGCCAGGAAAATGGTTATACAAATATTAAAGAGGAAAATTTTGGTACAGCCCAATGATTGTCATTAGTCAAAAAAGATTCTTTTGGATTAAAATGGTACCACTAAATTAAAGCCTTTAAAGACCAGCTGTTCTTAGCATTCATGAAAGTGGGTGGTAAAAATCAAGCTGTTGTTCTTACTAAGATATACCTTCAGTAACGCCTGTCTGGCTAATAATATCTCAGACAATACTTGGATCATCCTGAAAGATGGACCAGGAACACGGTACCATTTTCACTTTCAACCTAAAGACACAAACCTTAGGAGTGCTCCCCAAAGTCACAGAACTGGGTCCCTAATTTAGATCTTGTCTTTGTACTACTTGGTTTTAAGCTCTTCCCTCGACTACAGTCAAATTCTGAGAGGTAACACAAGGTCCAGGTCCCTACATGTATTTGCAGCCTCGATCCTCACCCCTCCTGATCACTTGCACTCTATAACATAGTCACACTCAACTAATAAATGCTTCAGGACAGTTACACTGCCTTTTTTCTTCATCCCTTGCATATGTTTTCTCTGTGTCTGAGAAATTTTCTTCCCCTGCCTTTATTATTCTAACTCCTATATAGCATCTGGTTTGGGCTTTGTAAATGTCTCCCCCCAAACCTTATATATACCCCTCCGAGCACTCATCCTTATATATTGTAATATAGTGTTCATTTGCATCCTGGGCTGTGCTCCCTAAAAACAAGCAACGTAGCTCTATTCACATTTGAATCTTCTTTCAGTAAATGTCAAATGACTGAAACAATGAAAGAGTAAGTCCAAGCTTCTATCCATCTTGACATGCTGTGCTCACTCATCAACCAAAGTCAACATTGCTTGACTCAATTTTATTTCCTTCAGTGGATATATACAAAGGAACACTTTTACTACAGCTGTCCTTCCTTGGTCAAGGATACCTGCCTTGCATAGTTTCTCTACCCTAATTCTTTCATTGTCTCAAAAACAATTACTCAAGTAAAGGGCCCATCCCATTAAATACAATAAGTACTTTCATGCTATTTACTTTCCATTAAAATAAAATGGAGTCCATTTTTCTTAGGCCAAAATCCGAGAAAGCAGAGTTGTGAAAAGTGCTGTTTTTAAATCCAGCAGCAGTGATCTACCTTGGGAATTAAGGTTGCTGATGAGAAAGAGCCTCACTAAAGGGGAGAGCCAATAGTTCCCCGATAAGGTCCCATCCATTAAAATCAGCATCAGCTTGGATCTGCTATGCTAACTCAGGTTCCAAAAGAGAGAGGCAAAGATTGTCTCTATTTGTACAGACTTTCACCAACCCTAATATAAAAGACACTCATATTTCAAAACCTATTTTTGACTTACAGAAGCAACTCTTCCTCAAGAGGATTAGCATATCTGTTGTCACAATCCTTGAGGCCCATTTGTCATCTCTCCAAATGTTGTTTACGTACTTTAAAGTAAAATGTTCAGTTTTGCCTAGGTCAAGGAGGACTAGTATGTTTCTGAACTCAAAAGTCAGACCGCATCTCTTGGGAAGACAAATGAGTTTATAGCCCTCTTTGTTCCTTCACTCAAAGAATCTTAACTGAATGCCTGTTATTCACCAGATATTGGGCTAGGCACCAGAATTACCAAGAGTAAAAGACAGAGACCCTTTAAGAGCTAGCAGAGAGACTTACATGGAAACAAATAATTACAGCTCGGACAACTATTTGTCATTAAGCCGGCACTGAGGAGATTATGGGAGAACACAGGTGATTAGTTGAGACCCTTACTACTACCTAAGGAAATCAGAAAACTGAGAAAACTCTGTTTGATTCTGAAGTAAAAATAGGAATTTATTAAAAGGACAATTAGGTGGAAGGGTAGATCAAGCAAAGGAAATAATGTGTCCAGAGATAGTAGGAAGGCCATATACATAGCATGATATAATTTCTCCTCGATTCGATGATCCATGCAGCTACCCTAGATATCTTCCATTTTTGTAGTTAAGCACCAGGATGAGTAACTGCATTTTTTATTGAATTAATCCGTCCTTCAGATAGCATTTAAGCTCAATATTCTTCTTCCCCTACCTTCCTGGTACAGATCCATGATGAGATCTTGCAGATGTTACTACAATATTAGAAGATACTTTTCAGCTCCCTGGTGACTTCAAAATGAGTTTTTATCATCATTATAGTTAATAATAATTGCAAATAAAATTCTTAGCTTTTATGTCATAAAAATTGATTCTCGCTATACAGTTCTCTATGAAAATGTCATATCCCTTAAAAATTGCTACTAGAACAAATTATAATACAAAGCACTTACATAGCATTTTTGTTTGGGGAGATAATTTAAGTTTATTGCCCTTCTGTTAGTGGGAAGAAAAGCCTGAACAGGGTTAATTGCCTTCCCCAAGGCCACATGATCCATTGTGGTACACGGAGAATGAGATTACAAATTAAGGATGACCCTCCAAAGGAAAAACCTATCCAATCTGCCCTATGCCCATTTGCAGGTACTGGGGTAGGCTGCATGCATTGCACCTTTCTTCCCAATCCTAACTGTAAAACAAACAAAAACATGAGTTCTATGAAAAATTTCCAAGAGATAAGCCTGTTCAGAAGGTAAACTTACTCTATTTCAAGCCTTATCATCCAGCTTAAATCTCGTTCTGCTAATGTAACACCATGCTGGGTCTGTCCAGGGGAGGTCAGGTTAGAAAATGATTAATTTTGTTACAGTTGTGGTATATTGCTTCCAAATGTAGCCTACCAACTTGGTGCATATCCAAGGGCTAAAGAACATTAATAAATGAAAGGAGAAAGGTTAGGGTGATATTCCTGGCTACCACTGTTTTGCCAAGTTTCAGATGAAGCTGGCAAGAGGGGAGAAAATTGTCCAACATACTCTCTGCATAGTGTGACTATCTCCCTGGTTACCAAAAGGTGTTGATTACCAGATGGCCTCAAACCAAGTCAGAGAACAAAATCATAGAAAGCCAAACAAAATGTCCATACATTTTCTTTAAAGAAATTTGCTGTGAATTTAAAAGACAGAGCAAGATTTCCAACCAGATTACCAATTAAACAAGATCTAAAAAATTTATTTAGCTCATTTTAGAGCTGAGAAACCATACCAGTTACTTAATAATCAACAAATATATATTCAAAGTCTACCGTGTGAAGGGTTTTGTATTAAGAAAGCCCTGTGAATCCAAGATCTACAAAGAACTTCTCAAACTCAATACGCGAGAAACAAATAAACAA
Organism: Ursus maritimus; assembly: GCF_017311325.1. Taxonomy (NCBI): domain Eukaryota; kingdom Metazoa; phylum Chordata; class Mammalia; order Carnivora; family Ursidae; genus Ursus; species Ursus maritimus. The sequence continues at coordinate 94,397,210 of NW_024423343.1, read as the reverse complement.
ATCATAAAATGGCCAGAAGATATGAACAGACATTTTTCCAATGAAGACATACAAATGGCTAACAGACACATGAAAAAATGTTCAAAATCATTAGCCATCAGGGAAATTCAAATCAAAACCACACTAAGATACCACCTTATGCCAGTTAGAATGGCAAAAATTGACAAGGCAGGAAACAACAATTGCTGGAGAGGATGTGGAGAAAGGGGATCCCTCTTACACTGTTGGTGAGAATGCAAGTTGGTACAGCCACTTTGGAAAACAGTGTGGAGGTCCCTTAAAAAGTTAAAAATTGAGCTACCCTATGATCCAGCAATTGCACTACTGGGTATTTACCCCAAAGATACAGACGGGCCATATGCACCCCAATGTTCATAGCAGCATTGTCCACAATAGCTAAATTCGTGGAAGGAGCCGAGATGCCCTTCAACAGATGACTGGATTAAGAAGCTGTGGTCCATATATACAATGGAATATTACTCAGCTATCAAAAAGAATGGTTTCTCAACATTTGCTGCAACATGGACGGCACTGGAGGAGATAATGCTAAGTGAAATAAGTCAAGCAGAGAAAGACAAATATCATATGGTTTCTCTCATCTATGGAACATAAGAACTAGGAAGATCGGTAGGAGAAGAAAGGGATAAAGAAAGGGGGGGTAATCAGAAGGGGGAATGAAGCATGAGAGACTATGGACTCTGAGAAACAAACTGAGGGCTTCAGAGGGGAGAGGGGTGGGGGAATGGGATAGACTGGTGATGGGTAGTAAGGAGGGCACGTATTCCATGGTGCACTGGGTGTTATACGCAACTAATGAATCATCGAACTTTACATCAAAAACCAGGGATGTTCTGTATGGTGACTAACATAATAAAAAAATATTATTATAAAAAAAATCTAACTCCCAAAAAAAAAAAAAAAAAGAAAGAAAAAAGTCAACTGGATGAGATCAGCCAACATTTATTGAGCACCTGTACATGGGGCACTGAATCAGATGGTGGGAAAATTAGGAGCTTATTTGGAGAGAGAAGGAAGAAGTCAAAATAAACTAGCAGCACTTGACAATAATAAAAGAGGTATCACAATAAAAAAAAAAAGCCCTGTGAGGAATAAGAGAGATAGACCTCAAAAGATCTCAGATCTTATAGAATTCATGTTATTAAATGATCCTATGTATCTTCTGAAGTTGTTCAGACTCCATCCTTGATAACACAAACCCAGACAATTTTTACACGTGGACTATAGAACAAGTTTGTCTTATTTTGTAATTCTTTAGCTTAGGGTTTCTGAAGCTTTAATGTTCATTAAACCACCCAGAGGGCTTGTCAAAACACAGGTTGTTGGCTCCTCCCCCCAGAGTTTCTAATAGATTAGGTCTGGGTGAAGCCCAAGAATGTGCACTTCTAACACGTTTACAGGGGACGCTGTTGCTGCTGGCCCAGGGACCGCATTTTGAGAAGCACCACTTTATCTTATGTAGAAATATAGCATCTTGTCCATGCTATATTTGTAGAATCATGTCTTTTCAGTGAAAATTTGTGATTTGTCATCACAAACTTGTCATCAAGAATGTCTTTACTACCTGACCAAGACATGAGTTTCCAGAAAATTATTAACACCTATTTTTCCAAGAAGCAAATGAATACTAAATATTTTCTGAAATAGTTCAAATTTACCTAAAAATGCATTATACTACAATACTTCTTCAAATTAAAGTACCATTCAAACATTTTAAATGTTAAGTCAAAAAAAAAAAAACTTTATATTTTATTAAGAAAAAAATGCATATAAAACAAAACTGGTCAATATTTATAACATTGTCACTCTTTACTAAAAAAAATAGAAACATTAAATGCTTCCTTTAAAAACAGTGGGCAAACAATGAATCATGGAACACTACATCAAAAACTAATGGTGTTCTGTATGGTGACTAACATAATAAAATAAAAAAATGGTAAAAAAAAATAAAATAAAAACAGTGGGATTTATAGTCACCTGAAATAAAATTATCCTGTAGTCTTTTAAGTTGTAAGCACTTGGCATAAACGCAAACTGTAAATGACTATGAATTGGTCATCAGCAGAATTTCTACCTTGTGGTCCTGCTCATGTTTATCAGAGGCTGTGATTTTTGCCTTAAACATATGAGGAAGCTGTGTCAGAATAATTAAAAGGATGTAGACTGTTTCTAAGGGAAAACAATTATCCCACACACAATATCCTTCATTCTAATTTTTTGTAAGTCTTCTCTTCTGGCTTCAAATATCACCACTTAAGAGAATGGCCCATTCTCCTAATGCTGAAGAAAAATCTGTACCTTGCCAAATGGAACTGTAGGGTTCACTGAATACCAATGATAACTCTTTCTTTAGTGTGTCTGAGTCTGTGTTGAGATCATAATGTAATAAAGTTTCTTACTTTCTTTTTTCTTATGACTAAAGTCCTTAGGATGAAGACCAAGAAGACGCTCTAAGACAAATACAGTATAGAAGTATATTATAATTTTTGTTTTTACAATTTCATGTAAGAGTGAAAGGGGAGGGTACATTTTGCACATTGTAATGACATAAAGAAGTGGAGTTTTTTTCTTCTACCCTCTCTATAGTCCTAATTTTTTGTAGATGTAATTATGAAATACTCTTTAAGACTAAATTCAACACTATGTGAAATACAGATGTTGTGTCCGTCCTTTAAGATGGGAGTGTGGAATTGCCACCCAGTAAAAACTGGTGCCAGTTGGTATATTTCCAAACCAGTGTCACCACACCAACTCATCACATTGTCATACTCCAAAATACCAACTGCTAAGGACAGAAATCATTTTCTAATGACCATGCCCTCAAGCCTACAGATTTAATAAAATAAAATGTACACATGAGAAGATTTTCATTCTCTTTCACTCCCTAATTTTATCTGTTTCATACACAGCAATTTTGGATGGGGCTGTGGATTAGAGGTAGTAAGGGGAAAATGTCTATATTCGCATAACACTTCAATATTACAATAGAAAAGGCAGTCAAAATTGTCATGAAATGTATTTGCTCATAGAGGATCTACTCTGAAGACAATGAAAATCCTAAATACACCCTCAAATATGTTTTGTAAAAACTTGTAGCTAATTCTCCAGTACTATGTACTTCTGAGATCATTTTTTTACACAGAACACAGAGAACCTGAGTGGGAAGGTAGTGAAAGAATAACCCAGGCAGGTCTTAAAAAGGGGAAAGGGAAAGAAACTGACATGAAAGGGTCACTAGATGGAAGAAGTAAAGAAATACTGTGTACTGGATTTTGGAGCTTCCATTATAAAATACAATACATAGGATTCGTGATCCAGGCATCACCAATCCTGAGGATTCACACACAACTTCCAACTTCAAAGAAAGGATAGACAATTTTTCTATTACTCTTAGACATACATGGGTGCTAGATTTCTACTAAAATATGAAGGAAGAAAAACCTCTCACTTTTTTAGGCAAAGTTCTAAATTTGCAATTCCACTGGAAAAAAAAGTAAACCAAGTTCAGAGATTTGACTGGAAGATTTAATTTGCTTTCAGTTTAGCCAAGAGAAGCTAAGATAGGGAAGATAAAGCCAAGTTTGTTGCCCAAAGTGGGGACAATTTTTCAGAAATGAAGTTTATAATAAGCCAAGATTAGATCTGTATTTAGCATTCCCAGATTGTCCCTAAAAACTTTCCATTACAGATCTCAGAGTAAAAGATCCTTTTTTTAGAGTGCTGCTACCTTGACGGTAAGATTTGTAATCATTTCAAGAAAAGCTTTATTGCTTTTCAAGCTCTGAAATGGGAGAGGGTTTTATGAGTGCATTGCATTCAACATTTCGTCATAAGTGATCTGAAAACACACCTGACACCTCTATTTGACTGCCTCTGCTCTGTTCTCGCTTATCAGTTTTGACTATAGGAACATAGCTGTTCAAGTACATCAGGAGAAATGTGTCAGGGACTGGCCGAGCTGGAGAATGGCCGGAATGACAAAAACAAATGTCAAGCAACCTGAATAATGTTGACCATTTTATTCCATTATGAGGCCTCCCGACCCCTCCTTCTTCAGCTTTGCCACCACCATGACCACAAACAGCCTTCACTGATCATGGTCGCTAAATGTGACTCACTGCAGATACCACTTTTTAAACTTCGGGTGGGGAAAAGACACACAAATACACCTGCTCTTTCTCCTCCCACACATTTTGGCCTTTAAAGCTATTTTTAGCCAAAGCAATTCATTTTTGTCCAATCCCATTGCATTCTTTTTAGCAGTAGTTTGTCAAGAGAAGGAACAGCCAGCATTTACTACTACACTGACAATGGGGGGAACAATTCCCTAGAGGGTTTTTACACTGAAGTATGGGGAAAAAGTCCCTAGAGGTTTTAGAATTTTTTAAATGGAGCAATTTACAACTTATTAAGTATCTGGATATTTCTGGAGCCCCAAAGTGGGTCACTTATCATTATCTGCAGGCCAATCAGCTTTCATAAGGGAGTTTGTTTTAAGTTTTCAAATAGTAACTTTAAGAGTGAAGGGAAAATTAACTCTAAAAAAATCATGCTTGAAAAAAGATAGATTCCAAAAATCCAAAAAGTCTTTTTAGCTCCAATATCTAATGGCTTTCCAAAAACCTCTCATCTTAGGGTTTTTCCTTAGGTTGTTACTGCATTTTGTTCATAGGCTAATGCGTTACCTAAATATAGATAGCCATTTTTAGTATAAATTCCAAAAGCCATAAATGTTTCATAATTGAGCACATAATTTGAAGTAAGAGAGCTTTTCCACTCATCCTCTTTTACTGTTGCAAATTGGAAAATACTCAAGTAATTACTCCCTTAATAGTTGAATGCTTGCAACTTTATATACTTTACAAACATCACAAGCATCTTTTGCTCCCCAGAGCAATATGGGGGGGGGAGGGGAGGGGAACACAAAAGAACTTAACTTGTACAATTAACCAAATCATCCATTGCTTTGATTCAAGATTCCTTCATTAAGCCATTAATATAATACATTGCTAAGTGGTGGGTTGTCCAATTTTTATGATGTCTTTCATTTCAATTCAATGGCTGCAGTTAGAATGGAAAATAAAAAAAAACAGCATCTGCAAGATCAGCAAGATGATGCAAAACCCTTACACTAGAAACATTTTTTCTGCCTCCAGTTTGTCTGAGGGCAGTCAATGCCAGAGGACCAATAAGGGAAATGATTGTAAGTCCCAGAAAGTAGCACTCATTTGTCCTTTCCCAATAAATAAAAGGGCAAATAAAACACTTGATTCCTATGACCTCAAACACTTAAACAGAAAGCCACTGGTCAGTTTATGGCTCTCTAAACATACTGAAAGGTAGACAGTTTGTAATTCTATCCCACTTTAGGTTACAGCACATATTTCCCACCAGAGTTTATATATCACAATGTAGAGTGTCATATATGTACCGTTCAGTCATTGTTCAGTGATGGTATGCTTATATAAATGACAGATGTGGGAATCTGACATGCAGAGAAAAACTTATATTCTAAAGTACAGCATTTTATTTCTAAAGTTGGACACAGTGCAAAAAATTCAATACTGAGAAAGATGTTGCTTATGCCATTAGAGATGGTGTAAATTATCTGAATTTGAGGTCTTTGTGGTTTCAGTTAACTTTATGTATTTATATATGATGAAAGTCTAATTATGTATCATTTGATACATCCCGATACTTCGTTACTTTTAAAAATAACTGCAGATAAATGGAGTGCAGTTTATGGTCTATTTATAACTGAAAGACTGACAAAGGGTAGGTAAGTTCACAAGAAAAAACTTACTGCTACAAATTTTATTTTTTAATTACAGTCTATGCAGTATTTTCAAAGGCCTGAGATATAAAACAAAAGTAATATCATCATAAATATCCAATCATGTCAAATTTTAAAATCTCAATAAAAGATATGAATTGCATATAGATTAAAGATTGCAGTAAGTAAAAATGATCAATCAGGTTATCAGTTTATTCCATAAAGGAGTTCCAGAGGAGCCCATTACTTCCCCCCAGGATGCAAAATATCCACACAGATGAACTACGAGATAAAATAATTCCTTCATTGGGTTATTATAAGTCTGGTTATTTATAAGTCTCCATGTAAGTAAGAACATCAAAATCAGAACAAAGACAACAGCATAAACATTACTTAAAACTAAAACAGAATAAATTCTGAGCTTGGTCCTTTTCTTTTAAACGTATCAGACAAGTCTCAAATTTAAAACAAACACTTGTATTAAAGAGCACCCCCAATCACCTCCCTGGTTTTGAGTTACATGACGGCGTACATAAGAGCATATGTTTGCATACTTCCTCCGTAGACTTTTATACTCCCTCACTATAGTTGCTTTAGTATAACCAACAGTTCAACACTCACGATGACGGATATACTTTTCTTTGGAAAGGATAATAAGAAGTCCCAAATCCATATGGCAATGAAATGCTGTTATCATATTTGTATTCAATTTAATACTATCTGTTTCCAGCGGTTTGCAAATTCTTCACCGGTTTCATCAAGAAAACTGACATGGAATAAAAACTCCTCTAGAAGCTCAAAGCTCACGAAACTTTCCTCCTGAAATATACCACTAATAGATTCTCAGTCAAAAAAGTGAAAGTCATCAAGGTAAAAGAATTGTTAAGTGAAAACTACTCTCTCCAGTCTATACACATATGCAAACAGAACCAAACTCTTTACTCCGATCCAACCTTTAATTCAAACTCAAAGCAACTAGATATCTCTACTGTCAGTGCCCTGCCATACCAACATCCATGTGTTCGGGAGATAATGAAGATACATGTGCAGAAACAGAGGGAAGAAGGAAACCTGGGTCCTACCTTGACTGTTTTGGAGGGTTGACACTTGATGTGATGGGACACGCTGGCCGTTTGGTTCATGTTTCAGGACCCTGGACAGCGCACGATCCCAGGTGGAGTTCCAGGACGAACTGGAGATCAAGTCTCTTCTACTGGACTTGAGCAGGGGCTGCTGCTGTTGCTGTTGCTACTGCTGTTGCTTCTGCTTCTGCTGCCGCTGCTGCTTTCTCACTCCGAAGGCTGAAACGCTGTCAGATCGGAGGGATCTGTATCTCAGCCCTAAATAAAGCATTCATTTGGTTCATCAGTCTCAAAGCTCTTGACGATATGGAATAGAAAGCTACAGACTGTTTCAATTCACTTGTACTGTACCTTTTCAGTACTGAGATGTGACAGCTTCACAGTACAGCCAATGATCTTGGCTCTCATTCTCCTTTCAAAGGGACGAATACCAGAAAACATACAGAGATCAATTGCAGTACCACAGTTTAAAGAGACATTCTCAACTACCCTCCCTGCTTCTAACCAGTTTATACTTTTTTTCAGTGCAAGAGAATCTTTCTCTGTCTCTCTCTCTCTCCCCCTCTCTGCTGGATTTTTCTTTACCATAATCCATTCTCATTCTAATACTAAATTTTGTTTCTTCCTAGGCAGAGTTTGCAGTCAAAACAGCAGTAAATTCTGGGGAAGGACCTGTTGCCTGGTTTAACACTGCAGATTTTTACATAAGGATAGTAAAGAATTTACATTCTCTATGGATATTTAAGAAATTCTGCAGTTACAGCCAGCAAAGATACTGATTCTTCTGTAAGCTGTGAGAAAGCTTATGGTATATAAAAAAGTTTTCAAATATAATACTTACTAGACATTGCCCAAAACAAGAAACTCATTTCTTTTTTTTTAATTCTTTTTTTTATTTTTAACCATCTTTTTCCTTGAGGTCATTTTTTAAAAATTTCCTGGGACAAGCTAGTATTTACCTCATGCCAGTCCATCTTCCCACATAGTTACCTCTCTGTCCCAAATGACTTTTTTTTTTTTTTTTGCAAAATAAGTCATAAATGCTTATGAATAAGGTTTCTACAGAGTAACCAGTTCCCACTGTCAAACTGGCACCAACTAGTATACTAGTTGGAAATAAAAGATCCTGTAGGCTTGACTTAATGGAGTATATTATTTTCCAATATTTATTATAAAGTATCGAATGCAGCATAAGCTAAGTGTGTATGTCGCACGTATTTTTGAAGACTAACACTTTTTACTCATCAGAAATATACCCTGCTTGTGAAATGACAAGTTTATAAGAGTAACCTGCATGAAGCTCTCAGGAAGCTTTATGAGTGGGCCAAGAACATTACTGATAGTATGAGAAGAAACAGACAAATAAGTTTGGTGACATGATTAAATTTATATATTATTCTTTAAAAAGTATATCCTGTTCTGAAATAGGAAAGGGAACTAAACATTCTGAACAGTAGTCCAAACATTTGAGAATGGCTGGGTTTCCAAGGGTGAGAGTTCTGGCAGCACCATAGAGGTAAGGATTAGACAGTAGCAAGATCAGGCAGTCTGAAGCCAGAAAGCTTAACAGCAGGAGTACTAGAGTAATCAAGGAAATCATGAGCAAGGATAAGGAGCCAATAAAAAACAGGCAAAAGCTTTGTCCAATGATCTGGGGCAGCAGTATCATAATAATACACTGAGTACAACCAGAGGACCAAGAAATCTTGTGATTCAAAGGTTAAGATTTTAAATCACAAATGTGGCTGATACTGTGCCTTACATTATACTTTTATTGCACAGTGATAATTTGAAATTTTAAAACGTTATGTACTTGAAAATTATGAAAAGTGCATCTCATTTGTGAGATGCAGCTACATCAGTATTTAGAGAAACTGTATGTACTTAAATGTACATATTATAAATGCAGAAAGGCATAAAATTAATAATTAATAAGCCAAATGTTGATCTCTAGGAGTTATAAAAAGAATGATAAAATGAACTCAAATAAGATAGGGGAGCAAATAATAACAAGGATGGGAAAAATTAATGAAGTTAAAAATAATACAAAGCCGGTGAACAAGCTGATGACCATGTCAACATACACTTAACAATCTGGTATCTCTAAAGAAATAACTATCCTACACCAGTAGGGTTGGCTCAGCTCCTCTTTCTTAGATATTACTTGGTCGCAGATATCTGAGGAACCTCCAAACAAAATTATCTGGGTGGTCCAAGCAGAATGGCAGGGGCAGGAGTGTCCTGAGGGACAGGGTGCAAAAGTTCAGAGAGGATTTCTCACCCACATCATACAATATAAAAGGAACCACCAGTACTAGAGCCAATATTTACAAGCCTGCTGCAAAAAGGCATGGGCGGCTAGATTACAACCACTGTGGTCACATGAGAATTCACTGCTATTGCTTTTCCAAAATTCTTCACAACTCCTTTGCATCCCCACTTAGAAGGCAGATAGGTTGATGCAAAAAAGGCACTGGCATTACTATTTATAGGTAAGTGACCAGAATCCATCTGAAATCCTTGCCCAGTGTTGAATTTCATAAATAAAAAGGAGAAGGCACATTAAGAGAAAAGGATGACAAGTCTACACTAAATACTCTTTCTACATCCCACATCTACCATTATATCAAACTCTAAGTCCCAAGAAAATCAATTGTTCAGAACAAAATATATCACCCAAACCTCATTTTTGGTATTGTTCTTCCTTTTACATTATCATTTCATGAATCAAGAAAATTAAAACCATTGTAATTTTAAAACGTTTCTATTCCAAGCATATAGATTTTTCATAATTTTGCAAAATCTGCTGTGTCTTAATATGTTCAGTTGGAATGTACAACCAGAAAAAATAGAGATTTTAAAACTTTAGCCAAATGCTAAAAAATTATAAATACTGTTTAAGAAGTATACATTCATATACAATTATTCTAATTGGGATATATTTGGTTCAGTATGTTTAGTGTGAAAACAGCTGCAAAATTCCATCATAGCTTTTCACATGGTCGGATTTTTAAAAATGTTTAGATCTACTCAGGAAACACTATACAGTGCATTATAGTGAACTAGAAATTTTAGGCAATTTAATCCAAAGAGCCAATTTTAGATTTAACCAACACTAGTGATAACCATATAAAAATATATTATTTTCAGGTTCCACAGTTTGTGGGAAATTAGGAATGAGTCCCTTTTAAGCTCCTCACAAAAAGACAAGAAAGATGCCTAGTAATTTTATGAAATATAACTTCTGAGGTTACTGGAACAAGTGTTATTTGATCTTGGAAACAGAGAGCTAAAATTGGCTTAATGAAAATATTTCTTTAGAAAAGCCTTGTCACACTACCAGGTAGACTCTACTACCAAGCACTCTATGATTCAGGCCCTATCTGCTCTAACCAGCTGGTCACCATAATGACCTACCAATTGCAGACTTGGGCAACTCCAGTGCCTTGGTCAATTAAAAAGCTATCTGAAAGGCTATTAGGCTATTTCTTTGATATCTGGAGTCCATTATAAAGAATCCAAATTCCACGTAAACATAGAGGAAACAAACTCCTCCTCTTAACACCCACTGTGTATGTCCTGGTCTCCTGCTTGTCCTGTCCACCAAGTCTTTTGCATTTCTCATTAGAACTGGAATGTAATTTCAAATCATCAGCTTCATTTACTTGGAATTTAAGGCCTTCAGCTACTCCCTGCCTTCTGCCTCTTTCTCCATAAATGGCATCTGCTTCTGATAGCTCCTCAGCTTCAGACTGGTCCCTGATTTCATCCAGGTAGATGTCAAGGCATAATTCTAATTCCTATGTTGTCTTTAAGAACTGATCTTTCCTAGAAACAACATATATCAGTCAAGACAGACAAGGTTATGCTACAATAATAAATAACCTCAAAATCTCAGTGGCTTAAAATAATGAAGGTTTATTTCTCATGATGTTATATGTCAGTACTACATTGGCAGGGAAGTTCTTCCTCTCTAAGAGAACTCAGGCTGATGGACACTCCATCTTGATGTGAACTTCCACAATCAACATGGCAGAGGGAAGAAAAGATGGCAAACGACCCTCTCATTTAAAGGCTTCCACCCGGTAATGGCATATATCACCTCTACTTGCATTCCACCGGCCAAAGCCAGTTAACGGTCACAACCAAGTTTAGGTAATAAGGAAGTAACTTCACTACGTGCCCAAAGAGGAATGGAATCAGAATTGTGGTGAACAGCCCTAATAATCACAACCCTATTGCTGGTCTTGTTCTATACCGCAGAGCCATAGCCCCCTCTATTCCAGTCAGCCTCACAATGCCAGCGTGCTAGAATCGGAGGCTCTGCAGCCTATGACCAGTTCATTTGGAAGAGATTATAGGTAGATATAGGACAGAACCTCCTTATCTTATGTGTCCTGTAATTAACCAGGTTTTCATAGTATCTTTTCCTGGCATATTCAAGGGTAGAACACAGACCTATGCTAATCCTTTTTTGCAGGAAAATACCGGAGCTGAATGTGAGCTAGGTTTGTCCGTTTTCCCCCTGCTGGTATATATAACTCTAGATAGTACTAGGAACTCTCAAGTAGCAATACATTCAAGCTTATGAGGAAAAAATAACACAGATATCTAAACTCCCTTTTATTTTAGGTGGTCAACTTCTGTATGACTGTCTACAACCCACCTCTCCAGAATCCTGTCACGTAATATGGCAACTAAACAGTACGTTGAGGGAATCACGAAGATGATAATTTATAAAGCCATGGATATGTATCAATCTCATCTGGGAAGCACTTGCTTTACATTTTCAATTTATCTTCCATTTTAAATAACAAAGTGTTTTATTATTCTCACTCATGAGGTATTGCCTAAAGCCAGACAGATGTGAGGAAGGATTAGAATTGATAAGTAAGGGAAGTTATTGTCTCGCTTGTGCCAGTTAAGCTCTTCAACTGGCTCCCCATTTCCACATCCAGTAAGAACCAAAACGACAGCTATTAATTAGTATGAATTGTCCCTTTCTATACCTGTTTTTATTGGTTTGTTCTCCTGATTTTTTTTTTCACTCTTCTTTCCTTGTTTCATCTCTTAGAGGTTTCCACAAACTCCTTAGGCTAGATAATTGGCTGACCCCTGATGTCCTTTCGTGATTATAATTTGCTCCTATCCTGAGGATTACCTGCTTCAAAGTACACTGGGTATTTGTTAAACATGTAAAATAGAGGGTATACACAGGGTATACAACTGTCACAGATCAGTTGACTGACATTCTTGACAGGTTTCACTTCCCCCTGCTCTTCATCAACCAGAACCAAACGTAAACATCTCAGAAATTATTTCTTATCCAAAGTGGAGCTCCACACCAATGGAAAGACACCACGTTATCTCTGCTAATGTCATTCAGTCTTAGGCTTTCATTTTTAATGGTGACATTTATGTTTTGTAGAATAATTCTCTTTGCAAAACTGCCAACTGAAAATGTGATCCAAACCCTAAATTTATAGAACACCAAAATAGATAGCCATGATTCCCTCAAGAGAGGTTTCTGGATCTCTCCTCACCTCTACTTCTCCAGTTAAAATAATTCAGCAAACAGGACCCCCAAAGTGCCAGAGAAATGTCCAGTTCTACATATGGATGCTTCCATGAATACATAGAATACACAGAAATAAACACCGGAGGTAACTCCTCATGTAAGCAAAAACAATTTCTGCTCCGCAATCGCTGACAAATGCCTTCAATAAATTCTCTCTATGGCCAAAATCATAAGTTACTGTGAAGACAGAAATGCACACATAAAACGCACGGTAGTTCCCCGGACACCTAAGAACAGACTACTTCATCCAGTTCAGCTATTAGTGACAGTAGTCCCCCAAGCCACCCTACACTATTCTGAAGTTACAGGGTCCTACTATTAGGAACCTTGACTATAGCTCCCTGGTCACCCATTCCTCCTGGTCTCAATCCTTCCTGTTCGGAGGACTATCCCAACATTTATGACCTGCATGAAGTTCACATTTAAGGCACATAATTGATAAGCCCAAAAAAGCAATCACTATTACTATATAGGGAGCTCTGGCAGGCATTCCGACCTGGATCCCACTGCATGCCCCATACTTCCCAATCAGCAGAGTGAAGAACCATTGATTTCCAGAACCGAGTCTCCTCTCTTTTACAATAAACAGATAGTAAACACATACCTCCAACTGCAGATAGTGCCCAACTCGGGGTCTAACTTCTATGATTGCAGCAGTAAAGAGGTACCATAGCAAGTGTGGTTTGTAACTTTTGTATTTTGTACATTTTGTAAGAGAACAAAGTATTTATTTGGAAATTTTCTCCTATCTCAACAAAATTAAGGTCACACGTCAGTCTTCCGGAATGAAAATCTAAGAAGTCTTGAAACAAATCAAATGTTTATCATCTTTGGAGACTGCAATTAAAGGACCCAAATTCAAATGATCTCCTTTTCCATGCTAGCCATTGCGCCATTCCAGCAGGATCCTAAGATCAAAGCTACAAGGATTACTGCTGAACTTCTGCAAAAAGATTGGAAATGTGCTAATTTTATTCCCTCCCTGCCATTCCCAAGCATTGCATATTCTTTTTTTTTTTTTTTTAAGATTTTATTTATTTGTTTGATAGAGAGAGACAGCGAGAGAGGGAACACAAACAGGGGGAGTGGGAGAGGGAGAAGCAGGCTTCCCGCTGAGCAGGGAGCCCCATCCTGGGCTCAGTCCCAGGACCCTTGGGTCATAACCTGAGCAGAAGACAGACGCTTAATGACTGAGCCACCGAGGCACCCCCATCATTGCATATTCTTACACAGTTTTCTAAAATGTTAGCTCTTGGGGCATCTGTGTGGCTCAGTCAGTTAAGATTCTCTCTCCCTCTCCCTTTGCCCCTCCCTCTCTCTTTCTTTAAAAAAAGTAAATTACATAAAATAAATAAAATGTTAGTTCTTTCATCAATTTTTCTTCTTTGTATTTCTCCAAATAAAGCTAATCTTCCTTCTCGCATTTTATCTTTGTCTCTTTTATGATATTAATCACATTCTGATTTTGGTAACTTAGTTTTGTATTATTTCTCTGTCTATTAACTTTCCCATAAGGTTTTTGAGAGATAAAATTATGGGTCAAAATCCTTCATACACCATGAAATACTTTAGTGCATGCCATGTACACAGATCAATAATTTCATGTGATATCAATTATCAAATAAAGCCTGTTTATCAAGATAGCAATAAATTAGTCACATTTAACCTTGCTCAGAGCACTTTTGGTAGAATGATAAAAGAGACATCAGATTTCAGTGGGTCAAAGTGTGAACAAAATATGAGAAAACAGACACAGGAAATATAGACCACTCTTAAGGAACTTAGCTGACAAGAGAAATATGTGCTTGGAAAAGGTAACAGCACCATAAAAATAAAAGTTGTTGTTGTTGTTAATAATAACAACAACAACAATACATCATGAAGTCTATAGAAACTGCTAAATTTTTCTTCTCTCTAAAAATATACTAAATCTATCCTCTTCTCCCAACGAATATATCAGATACGAGTCAGCATGGGAACCAACAGCAGATGTGCTTATAAGAAAATTTAAACAATATACACAGAGTCTGGAATAACAGTAAGAAAGGAGGTAGCAGGGGCGCCTGGGTGGCACAGCGGTTAAGCATCTGCCTTCGGCTCAGGGCGTGATCCTGGCGTTATGGGATCGAGCCCCACATCAGGCTCCTCTGCTATGAGCCTGCTTCTTCCTCTCCCACTCCCTCTGCTTGTGTTCCCTCTCTCGCTGGCTATCTCTATCTCTGTCAAATAAAGAAATAAAATCTTTAAAAAAAAAAAAAAAGATTACTGATTACAAGATCAGTTTTTAATGAAGAAGAGCTTTCCATTTTCAATGAGACAGAAGGAAAGGGCTCATATGAGGTCCACTGCAGATCTGTCTCCATATTGAGGTAAGAATTTGAAATACATGAACAAATTCTATGCTAAATGAGAGTGCTAACTCTTATTTATATAAACAGCTACTTCCTGAGAAGAATTGTGCACAGGCAGATCAAAGATAAACAAAAAGGTCTGCGAGAGAAATAAGGGTCTAGCTGAAAAGCCCACAGCAGTAATGCCATAGAGTGATTTGCAAGAACGTCAGGGCAAGCTTCCTGCATTACACGGGTTAAAGATCACCAGAGTTCCAAGTTCTTATTCCACTGTTGCTGGTTGCCTGAAATGTCCATACCATTCACTATGGTGCTTACGGCATTTCAGTTCTCTTTCAAAATATAAAAAAGGGTAAACGCAGAAGACAGCAAGTTGAATATATACATCTAATTTTGCTCCCTTCAAAAAACCCACCAGAGGAGTAAAGACATTTTTTTTCTTCAAAAGACATTAACTTACAAGAATGGAAAGCGCAAGAGTGGATTCAACAGCAATAAATTTTTAGAGGACTGAAAGATGAGCATTAAGTGACTTAGTGGACTAAAAGCAGTGGAAGTCTAAAGTTGGTACCGTGAAAGATTGCAAAACAACTGTATCTGTACATGGGAATCATCGAAAGATCCCAGAAGTGACAGCCCCAGATACCTTTGACAATGGGAGTGAAGGGGAGTTTAAATGAAGAGCAAAATGATAATTTAAAGTTTTCTGAAAAATAATTAGATCCTCAGAGCCCTTCCCCACGCTATGCCTCCAGGTGATCATGCATTCTCAACTCCAGCAGAATTCTGGACTTTTATCAGTGAACTTCTAGAAAGTTCAACTCTGTGACTATAAATAGAAGGTATTAGCACAAGAGAACACCAGATCCATTTGAAAAGCTGGATGCTCTTCTAAAACCAATAATATTAAATACCAAACACATATGAAGTGTTGATGAAACTCCTTTCCTCCTTTCTTCCTGTCCAGACCCTGGTAGTCAGATCTGTGTTTTCCAAATAAAATATTAGTGACCCCAAGGAAAAACCCAAAGACACTGACGTTAAGAGACCCTAACCACCCACCTTGATCACCTGTAAAGAAGTTCAGAGTCTATGAACTGTAATCATGTGCTCAGAGGTTTAATCACATTTTAAGCTCCTATTCTAAATCATGAGTAGAAAACTAAGGATTATTAGACATTTGAGAACATTCTCCACCTCCAAGATAGAAACCAAATTAAATAAAATGAAATAGAGGGGAAAAAAATTGGAAGAAATAAGTTCTATGAAGAGAGAAAAATAAACTTAAAAAACTATCATTAAGAATGATGAGGGTATTATATCCATAAAACAAAACGGGAAAAAGATTTAAAAAATTAGACGAGAAGAATTCAAGGGAAAAAAAAACTCTTTAAAATTAAAAACATGATATTGATATTAGAATTTAAAAATTAACATAATGCAAACTTAAGGAAACTCACATAAACAGCATTTTTAAAGAGATATAACAAAGAAAATAGAGGGCTTTTTTGCAGTGGTCTGATACATAAATTCTGGGAATTCTAGAAAGAAAGGGAACAGGAAAGAAGAAATGATCAACCAAATAATTCTTGAATTTTTCTAGAAATGGGAAGGTCAGATATTCAGAATGACAATGCCCACTGAGTGCCCAATACAAAAAAAAAAAAAAGAAAAAAACAAAAATCACTGTGAAATTTTATAACATACTGAACAAAGATGCTAAGAGATTCCATGGAGGAAAAATAAAAGTGTTGTACACAAACAATGAGGAATCAAATTGCCTTGAGTTTCTCAACACAAATTCTGGAAAGTGATAGGCTGTGTGGAACACACTTAAGGAAAATTATGTCTAACACAGAATTCTATACCTAGCAAACTATCAATCAAGTAGGAAGATCAAACAAAGATATCTTCAGATAGTAAATCACAAAATATCTATCTCCTACATATTCTTTTTTATAAAGCTTCTGTATATGTTCATCATAAGACTGTTCTTGAAATTGCATAAAACACTATTATTAAAGTACAATGATTGTGCAATTAAATTGTAAATTGGCTATTTTTCAATGGAATTGCACTTCTACTTGAAAAAACAACTGACAAACGATGGTTATTCATACTTGGATATTTGACAGATATTTTCTCTAAAATGAACAAAGTAAGCCTATGACCAAGAAAACAGCTGACACTGTTACCAATATTAAAATCTGAACTATCAAACCAAAATTAGAATTTAGGAAACTGTGTCTGTCATGTGAGATTACCACCTTCCCAATACTTAAAGACTTTTCTGATGAGATTGGTGGTGATATTAACAAATCTGATATTTTTAATGTTATATAATGCAATTTGTCAACATTTGCAACATCTAAGTCGGTAAACCAATATTTTCCAAATGAGCAATGCATGATATTAAAGAATCAGGTATAGATAAGATTCAAAGTACAAAACAGATTAATAATCTTTTCACAATGGGGGCACCTGGGTGGTGCAGTCGTTAAGCGTCTGCCTTTGGCTCAGGGCGTGATCCCGGCGTTCTGGGATCGAGCCCCACGTCAGGCTCCTCCGCTGGGAGCCTGCTTCTTCCTCTCCCACTCCCCCTGCTTGTGTTCCCTCTCTCACTGGCTGTCTCTCTGTCAAATAAATAAATAAAATCTTAAAAAATAATAATAATAATCCTTTCACAATGAAAAGTTAACTGATATGGTTTCAGATTCCACATTGCAACTAAAATTTAAGAAACTACCATTAGAGTTTTGGTGTGGTATCAAAGAAAAAGACCTATGATTATCTGAAAAGTCTACTAAAGTACTCCTCTCTTTTCCAATCACATTAATGAGTGAGCTCAATTGTCTTTACGCCCTTTAACGAAAACAACAAACTGCAACAAATTGAATGCCGACATAGGTATGAAAATCCATCTGTTTTCTCTTAAGGCAGACATTAAAGAGATTTTGTTTTGCTTTGGGAATTATAGTTACTTTTCATAAAAATATGTTCCTTATGTTAATTCGTAATGGGCATGTTATTGTGACTCTTAAGTGAATAAATACTTTTAAAAATTTCTTAGTTTTAATTTCCAATAGAGTTAATATCAATAGATATGACCCATTTTATAACAATAGCTCTTTGGGATTCTCAATTTCTTAAAAAATAAAATAAAATGTTGGCATTCCTGAAACCAAAATGTTTGAGAACCAGTAGTTTAAGGTAAGGAGGATAGTGGATATGGAGAAGGCAATTTTTAATAGTTTTTTTTTAAATAACAGGTATTATGGAAATGCATAACCAACTACTAGTCCAGCCCCCTCCTTTACAGATGAGAAAAATGAAATTCAGAGACGGTAAGGCAGCTGCCCAAGATGAAGCCTGTTGAAGAGTCCATGTCTCTCTCCTCTCACCTCAAGGCTTTTTCTTCTCTTTCACGCTGGCTTCTCAACTTCAGTGTTCCAACCTACATGTTGTTTTTTTTACGGAGGGACATTGTGTGTGTACATATGTGATATGTGCATGTATGTGTAGAATTGTACTAGAGATTGCTATCTTTTCCTTCCAGTTTTCCTAACTCCTCAAAATACTTGTTTTCACAACCTCTAGTAAGGAGCAAATAGACCCCAGGAGCCCATTCCTCATGGTGATAATTTAGGGTGTTGACTAGAGAGTGACATACAAACAAAACAAACTTCTCTTTCTGGGATTTAGAATTGAAAAATAGCAAAAACAGCCAGTGTCTATTGGGAACTTAAACCAGAAAAACTGAGTAGCTGGAGTTGGGGCCAAGGCAACCATATCTGGGTTACACCTGCCAAAGCCAAGAACAGCAGCAAAGACAACAACAAGATATGCAGAGAAACAGAGGAGTGGGCTGGCCCTCAACTCTCCCAATTCTTGGCTCTAGGACCCTGTGAGGTCCAACAGTGCTTATTTTGGTTTCCTTGAGGCTCCCTTTGATTTCTTCATTTTGCTTTACCTACTTTAAATGAGGTAGGTGTTACTTGCAATCCAACAACATGAGGACAGATGTGTATATTTCCATATCCCCAATATCTGAGGGACAGCTTCAGAGTGGGTGGCAGGAACAGGCAGAATAGAAAGCCCTGACATTTGCTGGCCCGGAGAAGTAGCTAAGGCATGGTACACTGCAGAGAACCAACATATAGGCTTACAGCTGAAAACTTGAGAGATCACATCAGAGATTTGTAATCTGTACCAAAAAAGTAGTTGTCACCATCATTGAAAAACTGTATATTGCTGTTATTCAGGACTTTATAATGCATTATAAAGTCTTCTTAATTATTAAATTAAGAAATGAAATCATGACCCAGTTGTTGCCAACACTAGCTAAAAGTTAAAATCATCTGAGAACCACTTATCCAAAACTTCTTTTTGGCTGGTCTCAGGTGGGGCCCATGCAAAAGTATTCGTTTTTAAGAGTGCCCCACCCCAACCAGGTGATTTTAGCATGAGATCGTCAAAGCTCACTAAGACCCCAAAGGAGCAACTCTGTAGAAAAAAAAAAAAAATTGCAGAAACTTTCTGCTAGCTCATTGTAATTTTAGAAAGAGAAGGGAAAAGCAGTATTTATACTAAGGAGGAAAGCAGAGACTTTCCTTGAAAAATCCTACAGTGTTCTTTAGGATTCAGAAAGAGTGGAGCAGTCGACTAGCAAAGAGCTAAGTGTCAAATCAATGCAAATCCAAAAAAGAAAACCACTGTAAGGAATGGGACAAAAAGAGCTGCGTTAGCGACTCAGGTGATAAAAGGTAGTAAAGAACTTTGATTAGGATATGGCTGAAATGTCAGTAATGATATAGTCCCCATCACATACTAATGTTTCTTGTTTCTGAAAGCTCTCTCTGAAGCATTAAGTTCAATGTGGTAGAAAATAGCAACGGAGTCAAATGGGATGTGTCTCTCTTACTCCTGGTTATGGGGACTCAAACTCTGGCAAATATAAATGGTTCTGATATGGTAGAGCCTTCGCAAACACAGGAGTCAGACACACACAAAGTACCTAAGAATGTAGACAGCTGTGTGGATCCTGCTATCACCTAAAAACTTTATCTTCGTCTACCTGGAGGTGTGGCACTTAAGGGTCCATGATACACAGTCATTAAAATCTGTACCCCACACCTATCCAGAGGTAAGAGAGGCCTTAGATTCAGAGAGACTCTCTTCACTGCCTTTGGCTTACAGGCCAAAGACTGCAGAATGATGAAACCCTGCAGTCGGGCTTTCCTATACTTCAAGACAAGGAAGATGAACGGGGCTGCAAGTAAATCTGCAAACACACTGATTCTTTATTTATGGGGCCTAGGAGATAGAGAACATTAAGTGAACTCAAAACGGCATGTTGCGATCAGATTTTCAGCTGTTCTGTGTCACTGGGAACTGCAAAGTAAAAAGAACAGCCCTAATATCAATAATAAATGCCTACCGGAGAACTCCAGCAAAGCTACAGTGATTAAATAACACCAAGGAAGAGAGGCAAAGTCTAGAAGACACTTTCTCTCTTTCTTGCTCTCTCTCTGGCAAAATGCCCAGGCTATTGGTTTTTCTTTGCTTCTCCACTTACATGTCTGCCAGCCCACCCCTAACTCCATGGAAATTTGTTCAAATGACAAGGTAATTGAGATCTTAAAGGAGCTTCAGAAATTATTTCAAGTCTTTGAACCTCTCTCTGAGCAACACGAGTAACTTTAAAGTTGATGAGTCCATCCTTCATGCTGTTTTAATATCCAGATGTGGAGTCTCGTATTGATCAGGAGACAGAAGGAAATGAAATAAACCATTATGGTGTCACCACTCTGACTCAGTCTCGCTCCCAGCACTTTTTACATGTTACTTTTTCTCAGAGTAACCACACAAGATGTGTCAAGTACAACTGCCTTTAGAGGACAAATAAAGAAAGTGAGACTCAGAGAGGTTAATTTGCCCGAGGGCTAATAAACATTAGAGCTACTAAACCCTGGAGTCAATATTGAAACCCAGGTCCTCTTGATACCAAAACCTTCTCCATTACTCAGGCTCTTCCACCAGTGAATAGCAACTCAGAGTTAACT
This sequence comes from Ursus maritimus, assembly GCF_017311325.1. Classification (NCBI taxonomy): domain Eukaryota; kingdom Metazoa; phylum Chordata; class Mammalia; order Carnivora; family Ursidae; genus Ursus; species Ursus maritimus. The sequence goes on along the minus strand of NW_024423343.1, from coordinate 94,376,346 downwards.
TCCTGGCATCACCTACTCCTCAACTCTTCACCACTACCTGGTGACTGACATTTAGTAGAAGGCTAAAAAAATATTGATTGCCTGAATGGCTGGGTGAATGTTCTACAGAGGCCCTTGATGCTGAGAAGTGACTCAGAACAGGGAAGCAGCAGGAGGAAGACAGTAGCAATACCACTGAGTGAAAGTTCTGAGTTTCTTGTGAATGGTTAACTTGAATGCCAGCCTGCCTGGTTGAGGCACAGTCACCTAGGCATGTCTTCTTGAGGCAGCAGATAATGGTGCTTTTAAACTTGATAATCCACTACCAATAAACAAGTGCTGTTTGAGAAACAGTGTGGCTATTCAACCAGTATCGTTGATGGAATGCAAAGTTCTAGAACAGATTTGGTTGTGGCCAGTGTTTGCAACTCACTGGACAGGTACAGAGATACTGCAGAGTGAGCTTGGGCTGAATGTTCCAAAGCATTTTCACTGACAAAACTTAATTCCTACACTGTCTCCTAGCACAGAGATGTCTCTGCAACCCTGACGTTCATGTTAGCAATTCGTCCTGACCACTCTCTAATCTTTTGGATTTTCTCTTACTCTTCCTTAAGTCTTCTTGTCTCTATCATCTCAGCTCATGTACTGTTTTCCCCCTTTCAAGTAGAAAACAGTCAAACCTTTCAACAATGGTTTCAAAGTTTCTTTCCCTTTTGTCTATAGCACCAACTAGGTGCTATCTCTGTCCTGTCCTAGGCCCTCTCCCCATCCAGACAGATGTGATCACTAGAGGCAAAGTCATGGGAAGACTTTGCATGGAAGATATATTTCCACTAGAGAAGAATTTTAATACAGAAAACTCATTATGGTGCACACTGGCTGAATATCAGTCCTGTCTCTTCCAAAATTGAATACAGATTGCTCCTATCCAGGTAGAGTCTACTCTGTTCTGCCGTTTTTTTCACTACTCCCCCTTTTTCCAAAACTGAGCTCCTTAAGAGTATATCACTTATCTAGTTTCTTTTTACAGAAATTGAAATGCTTTTATACCACATAATCCCTAGACTGAGCAAGGTTCTCAGAATGGACTGGAGTTATTGGAACTGGAGGCCAGAGGCCGAAAGGGGGTTAGGGACTTATGTACAGGATACCTTGAGTAGATATGTCTGACTCTGGTCTTCATTTATCTTTGCCCTACCCCTACTAAGAATTGCCTTATTTCAGCCATCTATAGAAACCGGCAGAGATTTTGATAGAAATAAGGAACACAGTGATGAATTTAGAAGCAAAATCAGAATTTAAGAGAGTCTGTGCCAGTTCCAATGCAATCTTGTGGAGGCTTTCAGACCCCAAGATTTTACTAGGACATGGTTGTGGTTTACAGAGACAACAATTAAGGATATTTAAAAGTAAACCTTTTAAGGAATATGCAGGGCATATAGCTATATGCCAGGTCTCCATTTCCAAGCTCAGTACCGGCAGCAAAGTGCTAAGGCCCACATGACCAAAAGCAAACAGAAACACAAGACAGAGGCACAAAATGTCACAATGAAAACTTGAGAAGCTTAACCATCCCCAGCTTCTGGTAACACTGGGATATAAACTTCTCTAAGTGGTAAGTTTTAGGCAAACTCTAAGTACAGTTTCGCAAGCAGTCCATCTAACTCTACCGGGGGGGGGGGGGAGCAAAGTGTTAAAATAATGAAACATAATTGGATTTTCATCCATTAAAGGCTAAATTTCTGAAACCACGTCTCGGTTCTGTTTCCATAACTATGCCCGATGCCCGATCCAGTGAGCACCCAACACATCCTTTTGATCAGTTGAAGAGTTTCATTATTTAATATCAGACTTGGGTTTAAAAAGGAGGCAGGAACCTCAACTAGCTCGATCATTACCAAGCCAGACCAGGACAGATGTAAAAAGATTGTCATCCATGAGATATAATTGTAATGTGACAAGAGGACCTATTCTGGGCAAAAACTCATTCACCAGGTCCACTCCTACACACCCCTCACGTTTCACAGTACAGCAGACTATACAAAGCAGAGTCATTCTTTGGGGATTTTCTCTCTGTTCCTTCTTTATAAATTATAAATGTGCCTACTGTCTGGCATAATTCATTAAAAAATACTCTATCCATCTATTCCTTCATCTCAATATATGAGAGAGAAACAGAGAGAGAGAGATCTGAAGAAAAATATGCATCAAACATCTGTCATCATTTATTCCTAGGAAGTAGGACTTGAAGGAAGGTAAGAACGGGGAAAGCACGACATTCTCTTTTATTAAATCAAACAAACAAACAAACAAACAAACAAAAACCTGTATACAGGACTAGATTTGTTCACACTTTCAATAAATATGCACTACTTCTGTGATTTTGACAGGAGAAATCCAAAAAGAGAAAACTGTTGTCCAGGCTGTGGAGTGTTAGTGGTTTATCCATTAGTACACACTTTGTCTTGCCTAAGATGGGATTTTCACTTGGTGCTCCTTCCACTCATAAGTATGATGAATTTGAATTCTATTCTGAATTGAATATTGTAAATTACAAGAGATGGAAGATCACAGAGAGTAAACTCTGAATATTGGAGGAAAGGAAACTAGGTGATGAGTCACTTATCTATAAGACATTCTCTCATTCATTCAACAAACATTCTTTGAGTGTCTATTTAGTCAAAAATTAAACGTACGTTGGAGTTACAGCCATTAGTTCAATGCATATCTTTCCACACAGGACTAATCACTTAGTACAAATTTATTTCATGCCAATAATGTGGCTGACACAATTCTAAATATATTCATACTCATACCCCCCCCCCACTTTTAGACAGAAATGAGTACTCTCATTTCACAAAGAAACTGAGACTCAGAAAACTTAAGTGGTGATACATTCAAACTCAGATCTCCTATCTTCCAATCCAAGGGCTCTTTCCACTTTTGTACTTGCTTTCTTCTCTTAGGATTTATTTTGGGAGACCAGAGACAATCAGAAGTAAAACTGGTTGTTTGTTGTTGTTATTGTTGTCTTTTTTTCTAAATGCTAGTTCAGTATTTTTTCTGCCAAATCACAGTGATCAGCTTATCAATGTGGCTTGTTTATGTCATTGGTTTTAAACGTTATAGTAAATAGCTCAGAACCATTTCCTTAATCAAGAGCTGATACGTACTTGGCAAACCCTATTACTTAAGTCCTCTCTCATGGAAAGGGGAAAAAAGCTCATTAGAGGGAATTTTTCAATATTCTCTGATGTCTAACTAAAACAAGAATTAAAAATCATAAAACTGATTAAGGTTTATGTGAAAGAAAAGAACTTAACCTTGAAGAAAATAACTTAACCTTTGGACTGCTGTTATTTGTCATCCTTGGTGAATAATTCTGGCCAAAAATAGGCCTGTAATGAAAAGTGTGTTTAGGTTGCTTTTCATGCTTCCTCACAAATCTTCCTGAAGACCTTGAACATTCTGTGGATCGAGGATGTCATGACTTATGATATAGGTTAGAATAAAAGATAGTTTATTGAACCTACAATGAAAAAAATCCATCTTCTGTTTTAGGATTAAAACTTCCTTATAATTAAGTCTCGTAGGGATGTTAAGGACTGAATTGTATTCCCCCAAAATTCATATTTTGAAGCTCTCACCCACAAATGTGACTGTATTTGGAGACAGAACCTATCAGGAGTAAACTAAGGTTAAACAGATCATAAGGGTGGGGCTCTGATACTGTAGTATTAATGTCCACATAAGATAAAACACTAGATATCTCTCTCTCTCTCTCTCTCTCTCTCTCTCCCTACATGAACAAAGTGGTCATGTGAGCACATGGCAAGGTAGATGCTGCGTGCAGGCCAAGAGAAAAGAACTCAGAAGGAAGCCTATGTTGCCAACACCTCAATCTCAGACTTCCCAGCCTCCAGAGCTATAAGAAAATAAATTTCTGGTGTTTAAAACTATACCGGTCTATGGCGTTTTGTTATGCCAGCCTAAGTAAACTAATACAAGGAAATATGAATGTTCATTTACATGAACAGAAAATTTTGAGAACTATCTTTGAGTAGAGAAATTTAAGGATGCTATTCTGGGCACAACGCTTTGTTCCAACAGAAAACTAGTTACAAGAATGATAGCATAAACTTCACCATAACGTGGCATCTGTCACTCTTTTGTCCATTACTTAGAATATACAACTTACGGTGATATTCCAAAGACTAGCTGAATTCCTTAATTTTCAAAGAAACAAGTTTAGTTGACTGTCTACCTGGCTTTCCTTTCTATAAATAGGAGCTTCTCCACTGAACTCATTTTTAGTTAGCAAAAGCATCAGTTTACCCTGCTTAATAAATACTGGCATTAAAGAGTTACACGGGAAAGAGGAAAAATTAGTACAATTTCCATGGAAGGATTTATACTATAGCTAAATTTTATAGAAAGGGAGAACAGACATTCAGCTCATAGGCAAATATTTTCCCCATTTTCCCTCATGGCAAATATCAAGGGCCACTTTTCTGCCATGCCTTAGGGCACCTTAAAGTCCATTTCTACATGCCAGTCTTGGCAGCCCTTCCAATTGACAGGAGTTGGCAGGCACGACAGAATTTACTTGCCATACCTGAGTATAACTCAGCCTTCCTTTTTTTTTTTTTTCCACAGAGCCACAGGCCCAGGTATAGTAGAAACTAGGCTGAATGTAAGATAAATTAGGTTAAAAGCAAGTAAAACCACCTACTCTCATATTACTATATTGGGGAGATGATAAATATTAATAATTTAGAACATATTGTGTTATCTACTAATTGCTTATGTATTTATCCATAGAATGGCTGTAGGCCAACACTACAGGTTGACTAATCCAACTTGCACTTTCAATACTCTTTTCCCTGCCTATTATAAGAACCTGTTATATAGTCTGTAATGTAGTCATGAAGCCTGGAGATCTGGCAGTTCCTGTGCCCATAAAGCAATATGCACAAACATCAATGCCAAATCACTCAGGATGGTGGAATAGAAACATGAGAGAAGCATTGGTCTCCAAGGTCATTATTAAACCCACCTGCCGTGGACTGCTAATGCCAAACTTCTTACACTGTTTGGAAAATACGCCTTTAGGTTTTTCATGTAGAGCTAATCAGGTTTTCTATATTTTGCATTTGATCAGATTCCTGATTGATACAATGGCTTTAAGTTTAACAAAATCACAGAATTTTAAACCAAAGATTCCCTGCTATAAATATTTATTCATGAAAAACATAAAAACCGAAGTATACAAAACCTAGTTAGCATCCACAGTTGGGGAATTTCTCACTTTCCTCCTCTATCCTAGGAGAAGGTACCAATCCACTTACACTAATAAAGTAAACAATACATCCAAGCTAGAGTTGTATAGTTCTAGCTTCTTTGTCACTTTCTCGCTCACTCATTCTATGTTCTTCCTCCAGTTCATTTTTATGTCCAAAAGTTTCTCTCTTTTCCCTATCCTGATTGACTGGCAGCACAAAGGAATACCGTCATATAGGCCATCTGTGTCCAGACCCTGTCCCAACCCAAGCTTGGCAATATGTAAAAAAGCCAGGACCAACTAGTGTATAGACTGTGGAGTTAGTCTGGTTTCCTTAAGTCAGTGAAGTTTCTCTGGGTACTTACAAGAAGTAACCTTCTTGCTCAGCCTTATTTCCACCAATGTGCTGACCACTCAGACTTCCCCCTTAATGTCCCACAAACAGGTCTACTTTAAGTGACCCATACATCGGGCCATGATAAACTCCGAAAAATGTTTCCATATCCCTTTCCCCATTCCCAAATTTAGCTTAAGAATGTGAAACACTCTATTGCATTTGAAAATATCCACATTGATTCACCTAACTGTGGTTGGTGTAAGCTATACAACATACACACATGTGTATTTTTAGCTTTTTCTAGAGGAAGAAATTTTTTAAAGCAGAATCTATCATCAGATTTTTTAAGCAAAAAAAAAATGTGTTTATCAGCTAATAAAATGTAAAGCAAAATCACTTATGTCATGAGTGGTGCCAACAGCTTACACACTTATGATTTTCATCACTGACAGGATATTTAGAACAATTGGACCACACTCCTCAACTAGCCAATCCCAGCAATGTTTGATCATTTGCAGACTGTATCCACAGAGGTGGTGACTTATTCTAGCAATCCCATTTTCATCACTAAACTGAGAAATAGTTCATATGGCTCTTGATAAGCAACATAAATCTGTTGAAAAGGAAAAGGTACTAAAATCATTGCTATCTCAATCCCCCCAAAAAGATAATAAATCTATAATTTAAAAGGAATATTTAAGAGTAGAACATTGAAATCAGCAGGTTGGACAAAAAGTCTTGAAGAGCGTAACTTTCTTATGTATAAATTTATCCCAGAGCCTTAGATCTACTCTTTTCTCTCACTGAATCAAGCCCCCTTCTCTGAGGCTCATCGGGTTTTAAGCCCTAAATCTTCCTACTCCCGGCCTATTGTGGGATGGTTTCTCTTGATCAGCTGCTGGAATAAGAATAGAACTAGGAAGATCGGTAGGAGAAGGAAGGGATAAAGAACGGGGGGTAATCAGGAGGGGAATGAAGCATGAGAGACTATGGACTCTGAGAAACAAACTGAGGGCTTCAGAGGGGAGGGGGTGGGGGAATGGGATAGACTGGTGATGGGTAGTAAGGAGGGCACGTATTGCATGGTGCACTGGGTGTCATACGGAACTAATGAATCATGGAACTTTACATCAAAAACCAGGGATGTACTGTATGGTGACTAACAGAATATAATAAAAAAAAATATTAAAAAAAAAAAAGATCTACTTCAAACTGAAGGGCATCTGAAACTATATTTCAGGTCTCCTTCGTGACTTTTATCAGGAAGATGACCATACAATTGTATAGCTATTTTGGGAGGGAATGCAGATTCCAGTCAATAAAGAGAGTATCTAAAAAAAAAATCAAGTGGTGAAATAAATTACTTTCAACCTCACCACAAGAGCAGGATTCTGGCGCTGCTCAACAGGCAGCCTTCTTGTGCAGAAAGTCTTTCAATTTGGCTTCAGCCAAGTTTCTTCCTGAGTATTTGTTCTGCGTGGGGAATCACATGCATCCTGGCCAAACTATGGAAGTACAGGCTTTTCCTTACTTCGCTCCTCTCTCCCTGCTCTGTCGGCATGGGGTCCTGTAGCTCACCTCCATCCTTACTCCATACTGCGAGGCACATAGGTCAGGTTCTCCCAGGAGCTCTTTCACCACATATGATACAGCGGGATCTTTGCAGCTAAGCAAACCTCCAGCCCAGGAGCAAAATATCAGTGCCCCCTTTTTGCAGGCACTCAGTCTCCACAAGTAGACTCTTTGAACCCCCGCAGGTAGATGAAATAAATAAGAGGAAGGAAGAAATTCTAAAGGCTCTATACCCTTAGGAATTCCCTTTATTCTGCCTTTCCATAATTCCTTTTCCTCTTTTAACATGGATGGAAGAGGACAGAGGAGATGACAGTCCCAGGACCAGTTTTTCCATCTTTTAGTAAGTCCTACACGGATGACTTTAGCACTGCCCTATTGCTCCCCACTTCAAGGTTTATACTAGAATTCTTAAAGAAAATGTTCCACTCAATCTTTGTTATGTAATCAAAGAAGTTAAAAAATTATATGTAGACTAACAGTTTTTTTTAATCTAGGTTTGAATTTTATAGCATTGATTTCAGTATGAAATTAAAATCCACTTAATAAATAGTTCTATCTGTAAAATCACCATCCTATGGCATTAAAAACAACACAGCTAACCCTCGTGACTACTACAAATTCCTGCACAACACTCAACCCATCGGATCGACTTGCCCAGGAGTCTGACTGATGTCAGCCTAGAGCCATCCAGAGTTTTCTGACATTTAAACACTGGTTTGGATTGCCACCTACCCCTCACCATGCCTGTGCAAGGTGTCAACCCAAAGCACTGAAAATGCCCCCCAGGCCATATGCTGCTTATTCCCTCTTCATACCAGCCCGTCACAAAGTCTCAGCCTGCCCTATGGTAGACTCACAGCAATAGTTTACAATTAATTCCTCGAGTGAGCCGAACGCTGCAATAGAGCAAATATGAAATATTTCGTTCTAAGAGGTCTTTCTCAAGGGAAAGAATCAACCACCCAGATATGTTCTTCTTTGTTTCAGGCTCTCAAATCCGTCTTCCCAGAATCTGCCCTGTCAAAATAACCATGTTTAAAGATTTGTTTTACTATCCTGTATCTTTATAGGGGTGGAAAAAAATAGGTTGGCTAGAAAAAGGACCTTGATCTCCAAATTGTGGGTCATGGAGCAACATGCAAATTACAAAGTGTTGTGCCTTATTGTGTTTCTAAATCAGAAGTAATAATGAACGAATATATTTATTCAACTAATATTTGTTGGATACATTACTATGTGCCCAACACTGGTCTGAGGGATCCAGAGCCAAAGAAAGTCCAGAACTGTAGAGTGACACAGACATGTAAATAATCATGCTACGTTATTCATTGTGATGCTAACTTCTTGCTGTTTTCTCATGGTGGAGTTAAGTGGAAAGAACTTCCTCCATATTTCTACCTTTCTAACTTGAGAAAACATCAGACTCTGGTATGTGGGACAGAAGCAGAAGTTGCAGGGCAGGTGAACGTACTTTTTAACCCAGACTTTTCCTCAGGAGCCCAGAATCACTGAGAAAGATGGAAGTCAGAGTCTGAAGAGACGAGATATTCCTGAAGACCACAAAAAAGAAACAAGGGTTTGGAACTGGGGATTTTCTGTGACTCATACTCAATGCCCCTCTAACCAGAGGATGAAACATTAGTGGGGCATGAGAACATCCTGAACTAAGACCCCTGATGAAGGATTTACAGGTCCATACTAGTCACCAAGAAAACGGAGTTCCCTTTCTGGGAACGAGAGCACATGTCTTTGACAAGCTCAGAAGGCCTTGGGAAATGGACATGTGGGGGACTGGTTGTCATGACTGAGGTCCTTCTACCTTTCTCGGGTGATCACTGGGTTCCTGTATTATAGGAAATTTATGACTGAAACTGAATCAGTTTATACTCTCTCAAGCAAGAGCGTGGATCCAGATTGACTTGACATAAAAACTAAGAAATCTGATGTTTTTTGTACTTGCCTTGTGTAGGAAGCTCACTTCTGCTACTCAAATGAATGCAATAAGGGATGTGCACCATCAAAGAAACACGTGGGGACCACACGGAAGAAAGCGTCAATCCTTCTGAAGTAGTAAGTTACCACGATAGAAAATAAAGCTTTCATATCTCACACATTCCCTGTCTCTCTACTCTTTATAAATGTTCACATCCAGCGCCAGTAGTGCATGCTTTACAGTAATGTTGGCAGGGTTGTCCCAACTGGCCAATATGAAAAGGTAACTCGAGGTGAAGACAGAGTGGTTTATAATGCATTAAAGTGGTATCTTAACAATACTGAATAAACTAACATATAACGTAGTTGGCTAAACTAGTCACTACCTTCCCTGCTTCTTTGTATGATAATAGGTAGGTAGACAGACGGGATTAGGTATACATATAGATATAGAGGAGACAGAGACAGATGATGGAGAAACATGTATTTGACTAAAATCAAAAGAATAAAATGCACTATTATGAATATATACATGTAATCATATACTGTGCATGTTTGCTTTTGAAAAAGATTAGAAATAAAAGGAATTCACACAAGTGTTAATACTGATTCATTCCAGGAATGGGGATTCCATCTGCTTTTTCCTTTTGTCTTTATGCTTTTCATTATATTTTCTTCAGTACTTTTCAACATATTTTAAGATCATTTTCCTCAAAGCTTTAGTTCTTTGTTTACGGGCTTTTCTTTTTTTGTCTTTTATATTTCTATCAACACTTTCACAACATATATATTATCTGATGATCAGACGAAAATAAAAGTTGTATTTCTTTATATCTAATTTTCAGAGCAGACAGAAAGGGAGGGGAAACTACCAGTTTGAGAGTTTATGAGCAGTGAGGACTCCAGAACTATTACTTCTTGTAGAATTAGCAGTTAAGACAAGCCATGGAAATATCAGGGGTATGAAGATCTGTGGCTGTTGTAAAGAGCTGTTCAAATGGAAGGTGCTTCCTACCATCTAAGATGTAAGCCTAAGTGTCAAGCTTTGCCCCACCTCAAGACGGCACTTGCTGTTCCCTTTACTGAGAAGGTCTCACTTGGCTGCTACTTCAGGTCATAGAGGGCTTAGCCAACGGCTCTAACTGCCCATGTTAAGGGAATTCCTCCATCCTCATCCAGTCAATCCTTACCATATATTGTTTTCTTCACAATGACTACCACAGTCTTAAAGAACCTTACGTACTTCCTTTCCTGTGATTGTCTAACTCTGCCCACTGAAAGGAGGTCTCTGGGGACTGAGGTTGTACCCGACGTGCAACGCCCCACCACCAAAACCTGGGACGACTTCTATATGAACTTTCAAGATATTTGTGGGATGAATGATAGAAAAATGTTTTCTTCACTATCTTAATTAGGCATTTACCAGGTGTCAAGACTGCATATGTAGAAATCCCTTATTCCATGGAGCTGGTGGATTAATTAACCGACAATTCTTCCTCTGTGTATGTAACTGACTATGTCTCACTCTGCTAAATCAGGGTGGAAACACAACAAAATCCCTTTTATTTTCCTAATTAATCCACAGCCTTTGTAGGAGGAATGTTCAATATCCTACCCTCTGGCTGTTGAAAACAAGTAATAAAAACCACTTTTACTACCTAGGCATTTTTATCAATTTACCTAATTTACCAAGATTTGTTACTCAGACTTTTTATTCTTTTACTTAGAGACACCTGTATAACCTATTATTCTCAGAAAAGGTTGGGGAAAATTGAAATGCTATTAATCTCATTAAATATTTACTTCAAACAGTATTTTTGGTACTATATTTTCTGTTTTCAAATCCTTTAAAAATATTTTCATCTAAACCTTGGCATTGCTGATTTAGCTCAGCCATTGCACAGAAACAAGTTAATATATCCTAACAATGTTGAAAAAACAACAAGTAACCTAGTTTGGCTGAGATAGCTCACATTTTCAAGCCAATCCAGGAACCAAACTATAATTTTCAATTCAAAAATATGTTAACAATCATTTAAGGAAACATTAGAAACACTACTGAGATAAACTGCAGTGACATTATGAAATATAAACAAAATTAATTTGATTGAAATTATGTAAATCTAAGATACTTTATCTTTTCGAATAAGTAAATACATAGTTTATCAGTTTTTTTAAAATAATGTAGTAAGATAGATACCTGAATTTTAACTTATTTGGAAAGCAAAGAATATGATAAAAGCATGGATTCCTTTAAATTAAATTAATTAATTAAATTAAATTCCTTTAAAAGATGTGGGTTGTTAGATCTAAATCTGTTGTACAGCTCTTTGAAATAATTAAATACAAATACTATGTGACATCTATAAATAAGAAATAACTTAATCGGTTTTTAAGCTTCCTAATCAAAGTTTTAGGGCATAGTTTATAATAAATTATATACTACTAAAATGACTAAAACCCAGTACATAAATGTTTATCTTGTTAATAGGACACAGAAAATTTAAACCAATTCAAGAATACCTGCCATTTAAAATATATCAATGTTGTAATTTGATTAAAAAAAAAAAACCTTCACGTGAAAGAAATCATTTAATTTCTTTTGCTTGGTGGGTTTTATTGAATATAACCTGACATTTTTGTAATTCTCGAACACATTTCAAATCTTTTAAAAGAATCTCTAGTTCTTTGGCTGTTTGAAGGTGTTTTTCTTATGAACACATTGCAGATCATAAGAATAAGTGTTGATAAGAGCTGAAAAGAAATACTTACTTCTAAAAACATGGGAAGAAAAGCCAGTTTTTGTGTTCTGTGCTTCTTAGTGATAGTCTCTTTTCTTTGCTCCTACAGGACTCTGCCTTAAGAGGAATGCATTCTTTGACAATACTTAAAGCATAGAGAGGTAAAAATCACTAAGTGACTATTGTAATTAGCCCCACTAACCCACTCTGCCATATATTTGAAATCAGAAATCCCAATGTAACCCCAAATATTTTCTATCTAACAAGTCTAACAACCCAACATTTTTAATACATAAAAAGACTAAAAGCTCTGAGGACTTATGGTACCTTACTTATTAAAGGAATCCTCACCAGAGATGTCTAGATTTTTTTTTAATACCCTGAAGCTGTGCACTTTTGTTTGGGATGGGTGATGAATGAGGAATATGCCTTTTTTAAAAATAAAGTGAACGAAGCATTCTTTTAAGCACAGGCAAATTCTTCAGGCAGATACATTTTAGGAAAAACATATATACACATCTAGAAATTAGGGATCTGGAAATTGATATCCTTAAAGCTCTCTGTGTCCAGAGGTAGCCCTAATCAAGTTATAAAGACTGGTATATTAGAGTACCCATCACTTAACAGACCCAGAATAACTCTATACCTTACCTCCCTCCCGAGGGTACAACTTCTTTTTGAACTCCTTCATCCAAAGGTCTTATGACATTGCCTTTCTTTGGACAATGGAGCTACTTACTAACCCTCCCAAGGGAAGCTGTCATCAGAGACTCCAGGAGGCCCTATCTGTACCCTTTTTAGGGAAAGCACCCTTGTAATTCAAAGGTGATTTATGTTTCTAAGGGAGGTAGCCCAAGTTATCCCAAGGTGTCCACACTTAATCTTTGGGGCTGAAAGCTGGTGGAATGACATAGGCCATCTTTAAAGATTTCAAATTGAGGTTTCTGGCATATATCTCACTAGAAAACAGATAAAAACATAAATTGTCTCTAGTATAGTATCCTATTCTATCTACTTTTACTAATATGAGGAAGGATACACTTGAATAAAATAATATTGATAAACAGGAGTAAGAAGTAGTGCTTAAACGTTTGAGTTTGAAATGAAAATGTTTCCCTGTGAGAACATCCTAAACATTCAGATTTTATTGTGAGGTGGGCAGAAAACAAAGCTTCCACTTGTAGCCTACCCTGGCTATTTCCGCTAGTTAGCTCATTAAATTATGCGAAAGTGATCAGCACAGTAGAAGAATGAATAAGGGCTTTGGAGTTGGAATGAGCTGAGTGCCTATTTCTGGTCTACATCTTGCCAGATACGTGATATAGGGCAATGGAGTTTTAGTGTGGCCCACTACAAAATGGAGATCAAATCACCAACTTCATAGGATTTGGGGAAATTAATTGAATTAATGTTGGTAAAGCACACAAAACAGTCACATGGTTGGCAGAGTAGATAAATAGAATGTTAGCTCTTCTTTACCCATCATTTGCTATGTGCAAAATTATTCAAAGAAGAATGATATATAAATACTTCTCTCAGAGAATACAAAATGCAGAGAGATAGCCAGATGTTAAAATAAAAAGTTAAAATAGAGTTGATTAGAGGCTATAAAACAAGCATGTACAAAGTACTATGGAAACACAGAACCAGAAGCCAGGAAGTCAGTCTTTCATATGCCATCTGATTTAATTCAACTCAATGTAACAAATCATCAAGATCGTGCTGTCCGCTCAGCATTATTGAGTCCAGTGGACCATTCAGAGTATAAACTGTGAACTCTGTCCTCTGGTAGTTTAAAATTTAGTTCAGAAGACAGGACTTACAGGAAGCACAATATTTAATAAATGTTTATTGAATGCCTATTATGTGCCAAGAACTAGACAGGTGGAGGGTATACATGGGTCCTTCCAGAGCTAACATCTAGTGGTGGATGTTAATAAGAAACTAATCAATTAAAAAATTAATGCCACCAATGGATGAGGTGCCAAGAGGTAATAGAGAGGATGAGTGCTGTGGGAGGTCATGGAAGGAAGAGGAGAGCATTCATCACTGTCACGTTGCCCTTTAAGTTCATCCTGAAGACCCAGACAACCTTTCTGATTGTGTTAGTGGAAACTCAGAATCTCCAACTTTAGTTTCCTGTGTGAAAGAGATCCTTTTGGGTTTTGCACATCATATAGTTTAATAGCTCTACTTTTCTCTGAAACCGTAAATAATGAAATGCTTCCAGTCTACCAGAGCCATGTATCCCATTTGTGACATACAAACCATTAATTGTTATCAGATTTTATATACGTAAATATGATCTTCATTGTAGCTGTTCTAAACTCTGCTCACAGATGTTCACTGTTTTGTTATCTGACTGAAGGTGCCTGTTGGTGTCAGGTATAGAATCACATGAATTGATTAGGCGTAAGGAATATTTTAAATGCCAATCCCAAAGGAGAGTTTATAACAACAGATATCAAATATTACAGGATTAAATATGACTCAAGATAATGGAGCTGACACAAAAGTATGGATTTGATGTAATATCTTTAATTTTCCTTTTTTTTTTTTTTTAAAGATTTTATTTATTTATTCGACAGAGATAGAGACAGCCAGCGAGAGAGGGAACACAAGCAGGGGAAATGGGAGAGGAAGAAGCAGGCTCATAGCAGAGGAGCCTGATGTGGGGCTCGATCCCACAACGCCAGGATCACGCCCTGAGCCAAAGGCAGACGCTCAACCGCTGTGCCACCCAGGCGCCCCTATCTTTAATTTTCCTAAACAGAAGACATTTTTTATGGTAACATGATAGAGCAAAGTACATTATGCCCAGCCATGAGAATTCCAAGAAACTGTCAACCTGAAAAGAAATCTTCCAAAGAGCATAGGGCTAAGAAATATTCTCCAATTTCACTAGCATTATTTGCTTTTGACTTCAGGATTCTTGGAAGTACCATTTTCTTTGCACGTCTGGTAACAGAATTCAGAAGGCAAGTCATCTTTCCTTTCCTGTCCATTCACCACACTGACCACGCCTCACATTGCCCCATGTCTGCCACATCCACTCCCCACATCTAGGAGAAGGCAGTGTGGCAGGGAATAAAAAGGAGAGACACTGGAAACAGACCTGTACACATCGTATCTCCACTACTTGTCTGTGACCCTGAGAATTATTCTTTCTTAATCTCAACTTCTTGATCAATGAAATGAGGATGACAGTATGGTCCATGAAGGATTATTGTGAGAATGTAATTAAAGAGGAAATAATCACAAAGAACCTGGAAATCAATAAACAAAGTTATACAATTATTTTACCAACAAGTATGAGGCAACACTTTAAGGAAAAAGACATTGAATTTTGAGGTAATAATAATCACCAATGTTCCTCAATTTTAAAGACAATAAATAGTTTGATATTCTCAAATACAAAATAAATCAAGTAAATATATTAAGAACCAAGGGGGGAGAAGAGGTGGAGGGGGAGTGGAGGAGGGGAGGAGGGGAGGAGGGGAGAAGGGGAGTGAAAGAAAAGGAGGAGAAGGATCCAAGATGGCAGCACAGGAAGATTCTAAACCACCTCCTCTTAACTGACATACCAAATCTACAGCTACATATGGATTCTTTCTCTCTGAAAAAGATGTGAAAACTAGATGAACTGCTCTCTATAACAAAGGATGAAAGGGCCACATCGAGACAAGTAAGGGACATAGACATGGTCTTGCAAAAAAAACCAAAAAAAACCCCAAAAAACTCACCCCTGGTGCAGTGACACACAGTATGAAGGGATCTCACCAGAGAGACATGTCCCCTGGAAGAGCAAGGGCTTGATGCCCACATGGAACATCCAGCCTCCTGGCATCTGCACCTTAAGAATAAGCTTTTCACAGCATCTGGCCTGGAAAGCCAATGGGGCTGATACCCAGGGGTCCCAACGTGCTATATAGGAAACTGAGATTTCCCTTGGGGGGGAAGGGGGGTTCACATGTGGTCCTACTTGCCCTGAGACCTGGGGGTGGGGAAGCAGTTTGAAAATCACCCAGATTATATGTGAGTAGGAGTCATTTGCTGATCAGGGGGCACTGGCTGGAGGGGTGGGGCGAGTTGAGATGCTCCCCGGAGACAAACAGCCTGGCAGACACCACTGTTGTATTCTTTACATAGCCTGCTAGCACATATGGGTGAGCTCATCTGGCATCCTCCCACCCCCTTATGGCAGCAGCACTTGCTGAGACTGGAGAGGATGGGTAATTGCAGTGCTCCCCCGCTCCCCGGCTTGAGTGGGTGAGTGTAAATAGTCCTGGAGTTCTCCTGTTCCCTAGCTAAAATCTGTGGGTGTAGGCAACTGCAACCTCTTCTGTCCCCTGGTTGGGGCTGCCACTTGCAGCCTAGAGCAAGTGTGCACGCACAGACGAGGCGCGCTGCTGCTGCCTCGTTGAAGCTCACAGGTGCCCACAGACAAGACTCCCTGCTGCCTTTCAGAAGTCAACGACATGCCCAGCCCACTACGCTAGTGCCTTGCTCAAGCCAGAGGGCACGTGAAAGCCACACAAGGAACACCCCTTGACCACATGGCTGAGGTAGCCGAGAGGTCTAGAGTTTCAGAGCTCCATGGGACTGTAACAACTGAAAGACGGCTCGTGGCAGACCACCGCCCCCAGGGCACTATCCAGACAGCAGACTGAAACACCACCTCAGCCATTCTGTGAAAAACGCCTATTTACTTAGTCTGGAACTTCAGCCTGAGGGGCAGGCTTCAGGTTTCCCACACATCCAGAGGCTAAAGAGGCACCACCAGGGAAAAGAAGCAAAAGACATCATCCTGGCACACCCCCTTGGCCTCACTACAGCTTTACCAGACTTCTCAGAAAGGAGCATATACAGTCATCTAGATCCCTGATGTTTTTGACTGTTGCCCAGGCAATACTCTAAATCCCTGGCTGTGGAGGCCAACAGGTGTTATGACTGCCAACCCCCAGGACTGTATATATTTGCAACTTCAAAAGCATCTGCCTGAGGGTCTGTCTTCCAATCAGCCTTAAGCTGGATGCTAAATGAGACTCCGCCCCCTTGGATCACGGACACATCTTGACACACCCTCAACGATGAGAACATAATCAAGAGTAAATCAGGTGGGGGCGCCTGGGTGGCACAGCGGTTGAGCGTCTGCCTTCGGCTCAGGGTGTGATCCCAGCGTTATGGGATCGAGCCCCACATCAGGCTCCTCCGCTGTGAGCCTGCTTCTTCCTCTCCCACTCCCCCTGCGTGTGTTCCCTCTCTCGCTGGCTGTCTCTATCTCTGTCGAATAAATAAATAAAATCTTTAAAAAAAAAAAAAGAGTAAATCAGGTGGTTCAGACAATCACAAAGGGTTGAGAGACAACCAAGGTCTAGGGAAAGGCTGAACAAGGATTATCATCCACATGAGGCCATTTCTTTAAGACTGAAAGAGGTAGCTGTTTTACTAATACATAGAAACAAAGAGATTCAAGCAAAATGAGAAAACAGGGACGTATGTTCCAAATGAAAGCACAAGGCAAAAACCTCAGAAAATATACCTTAATGACACAATCTACCGGACAGAGTTCAAAGTAATGGCCATAAAGATGCTCCACCAGCTTGAAGAATGGATTAAAACAGTGAAAGCTTCAACAAGGAGATAGAAAACATAAAAAAGTACCAAATAGAAGTCACAGAGAAAAAGAATATAGTAACTAAACTGAAAAATACACTAGAGGGGTTCAACAACAGACTAGAGGAAGTACGAGTACGGATCGGTGACCTGGGAGTTAAAGTAATGGAACTCACTCAGAGCAGCAAAAAGAAAAGAGTTTGTAAAAATGAAGAGAACTTAAAGGACATCTGGAACAACATCAAGTGGAATAACATTTGCACTGTAGGGGTCCTAGAAGGTCCTAGAAGGTGAAGAGAGAGAGAGAAAGGGGCAGAAAGCTTATGTGAAGAGGGGCATCCAGGTGTCTCAGTTGTTTGAGTGTCCAACTCTTGATTTTAGCTCTGGCAGTGATCTTGGGGTCCTGGGTTTGAGCCCGGTGTCAGGCTCTGCACTCAGCAAGAAGTATGCTTGAAGATTCTCTCCCTCTCCCTCTGCCCTTCCACACCCCCTCTAAAATAAACAAATGTTAAAAAGAAAAAAAAAAGAAAAGAAAGCTTATGTGAAGTAAAGCAAGCAAACAAGCAAGCTTATGTGAAGAAATAATGGTTCAGAATTCCTCTAACCTGGGAGAGGAAACAGACATCCAGATTCAGGAAGCCCAGAGAGTTCCACATAAAATGAACTCAAAGAGACACACCAAGATACATTATAATTAAAATTTCAAAAGCTCAAAAGAGAATCTTAGAAGCAGCAAGAAAAACCCAAATTGTTACATACAAGGGAAACCCCGTAACACTATCAGCGTAATTTTCAATAGAATCTTTGTAAGCCAGAAGGGAATGGCGTGACACATTCAAAGTGCTCAAAGGAAAAAACTTCCAACCAAAAATACTCTATCCAGCAAGGTTATCATTTAGATTTGACAGAGAGATAAAGAGTTTTCCTGACAAGCAAAAGCTAAAGAAATTCATCACTACGAAACCAGCTTTACAAGAAATATTAAAGGGACTTCCTTAACCTGAAAAGAAATGACACTGAGCAATGACAAGAAAGCACACAAATGTAAAAGTCTCACTGGAAAAGGTGAATATGTAGTAAAGTTGGTAAATTAATCACTTATAAAGCTACGAATAGGGTTAAAAGATAAAAGTAGAAAAATTAAAACTACAATAATGAGTTAAAAAATAAAAAGATGTAAAAGGTAATATCAAAAACACAGAATGTGTAATAAAATGTAGAGCTTTGGTATGTGTTTAAATTTAACTTGCTATCAACTTAAAAATAGGCTGTTATATACCTAGAATGATATTTGTGAACTTCACAGTAACCACAAAGCAAAAACTTATAGTAAATACACAAAAGAAGATGAAAAAGAAATCTAAACATAACACTAAATAAAACCACCAAACCACAAGGGAAGAGAAAGAGAAGAAAGGAACAAAGATAAACTATAAAAGCAGCCAAAACACAATGAACAAAAGGGCAATAAGTATGTATCTGTCAATTATTACTTTAAATAGACTACATTCTCTAATCAAAAGACCTAGAATAGCTCGGTGGATTAAAAAAACACACCTATATTCTGCCTGTAATAGATTCTGTTAAGAAGTAAGGACACATGCAGACTGAAAGTAAAGGGATGGAAATAGATACTCTATGCAAAGGGGATTAAAAAGAAAACTGTAGTAGCAATACATGTATCAGACAAAATAGACTTCAAAAGTAAGACTGCAATAAAAGAGAGGGCATCAAATAATGATAAAGGGGTCAATCCAGCAAGAAGATACAGCATTTGTAAATATATACGGACACAACATAGGAGCACCAAAATATATAAAGCAAATATTAACAAAGGGAGAAATTGACAGCAATACGGTAACAGAAGGCTTTAACCCCCACTTATATCAATGAATATATCATCCAGACAGAAAATCAACAAGGAAACATCGGCCTTAAAGGACACATTAGACCAGGTGCACTCTAATAGGCATACAGAGCATTCCACCAAAAGCAGCAGAATGCACATTCTTCTCAAATGCATGGGAATATTCTCCAGCATAGATCACATGTTAGGCCACAAAAGGACTTGCAATAAATCAACAAGATTGAAATTATATCAACATTTCTCTAACAATAAGAGGCAAGTTCATAGTAATGTAGAAAAAAGGAACAAAATCCCCAAGAAACAGGAAAAAGATCAAACAAACAATTTAACTTTATACCTGAAGGGACAAGGGAAAGAAGAACAAACAGAGCCCAAAGTTAGTGTAAGAGAAAATAGTAAAGATCAGTGTGGAGATAAATGAAATAGAGACTAAAAAGAAAATAGAAAATACAAAAGAAACTAAGAGCTGGTTCTCTGAAAAGATAAACAAAATTGACAACCTGTTAGTGAGACTCACAAGAAAAAAAGAGAGAAGGCTCCAATGACTAAAATCAGATATGATAAAGGAGAAATTACAACTGGTATCACAAAAATACAAAGAACCATGACTACTATGTATAATTATAGACAACAAATTGAACAACCTAGAAAAATAGATATTCCTAAAAATGTATAATCTTCCAGGACTGAATCAAGAAGAAATGGAAAATCTGTGGGGCACCTGGGGGGCCCA
Organism: Ursus maritimus; assembly: GCF_017311325.1. Taxonomy (NCBI): domain Eukaryota; kingdom Metazoa; phylum Chordata; class Mammalia; order Carnivora; family Ursidae; genus Ursus; species Ursus maritimus. Next base: position 94,356,282 of record NW_024423343.1, on the reverse strand, counting down.
GTTGGTTAAGCGTCTGCCTTCAGCTCGTGTCATGATCCCAGGGTCCTGGGATTGAGCCCCAAGTCAGGCTCCCTGCATAGCAGGGATCCTGCTTCTCCTTTTCCCTCTGCCTGCCTCTCCCCCTGCTTGTGCTTTCTCTGTCAAATAAATAAAACAAAATCTTAAAAAAAGAAATGGAAAATCTGAACATACCAATTACTAATGAGACTGAATCAGGAATCAAATACCTTTCAACATACAAAAGTCTAGGACCGCACAGCTGAAAAAATATATGCATCCCTACGTTTATTTAATTATTATTTATAAAAGCCAAGATACGGAAACAAGCTAAATGTCCATCAATGGATTTAGGATTAAAGAAGATATGAAATATAGATATATAGATATCACACAGTATACATACAATAGAATATATACACATAATGGAATATTACTCAGCCATAATAAATGAAATCTTAGCATTTGTGACAATATGGATGGACCTTGTGGGTATTATACGAAGTGAAATAGAGAAAGACAAATACTACATGATTTCACTTATATGAATCTAAAAACCAAAACAAACGTAACAAGCAAAATCCAAGTTCACAGACATGGAGAATAGATTGGTGGTTGCCAGAGGGGCTGGGGACGGGCAAAGTGGGTAAAGGAGATCAAGAAGTACAAAATTCTAGTTATAAAATAAATAAATAAATCCTGGGATGTAAAGTACTGCACAGGGAATACAGTCAATAATGTTGTAGTAACTTTGTAAGGTGACAGGTGGTAACTCTACTTATTGTGGCAACCATTTCACAATGTATACAAATACTGAATCACTATTAATATAATATCGTATGTCAAAGAGATGACAACAGGCACCTGGATGGCTCAGTCAGTTAAGTGTCCAACTCTTGATTTTGGCTCAAGTCATGATCTCAGGGTCCTGGATTCGAGCCCAGTGTCTGGTTCCGCGTTCAGTGGGGAGTCTACTTGAAGCCTCTCTCCTTCTGCCCCTCCCCCCACTCATGCTCTCTCCCTTTCTCTCTAAAATAAATAAATCTTAAAAAAAAGATGACAAGGACATTTCACAAACAAATCCAGTCAATTAAAAGATGATTCAAGGAGCCTAGTCTAGCTTAATATTCACTATGGAAGTCTGTGGAGCAGTGTCTATAGAGATCTGAAAGAAAAGATAGAGTGATCTAAGAACACCCTACCCAACATGGTTTGGCTTTAAGCACAAAGGCAACAAAGGGATGTTCGTACGCATGTGCAAGAACTCAAGAAATGTAACTCCTAGAAGCCATTTTAATAACGAAATCCACCCAACTGTTGGATAAATAAAGAACCAGGAGTAGAGAAAGCTTTGCAAAATGATGGTTATGAACACTGAATTCAATTAAATAGAAAAGTAAGGTTACATAACTGTGGCACTTATGGTTACTGACTATAATTCTATACCGACTATAATGCATAGACTACAATGGTTCCCAACCTTCAAATCATAAAAAATAATAGTGAAAGTTGAGAAGAAAAAAAAAGAGTGCTAATTTCCCCATCTTTCACAGAGAGAGTTAATTGGTGTACTATAAAACTTAAACATGGAGTTTAAAAAATATAATCACTGAAAATTCTTACTGAGTTTCACAATTCTTTTGTTTTTACTCAGAGATTTTACAATATTTAAGATAAATGTATCTCTTGTGGTTAAAAAACATACTTATCTGAGTATGATTTGTACAATCGTCATACTTACTTGCAATTCTCTCTATTGGATTTTGGTCTTTTTCTTCCATAAAAGCAAAGAGAAAATAAATGTAACTAATTTGATAAAAAATGAGGAGCCTTATCTCATTTAATAAACTGGGTCTACATCTATCACTTACCCAAATATATATTAACCTATTTCCACCTTTATTCTTAGAATGCTGTTTAAAAATCTATGCATCTCATGTTAATGATGATTATTTGTCAGTGGCAGGATTTTAGATAATGTTTTAACTTTGTTATAGTTTCTATTTTGTTTGAATTTTAAACAATGACAATATGCCATTTTAAAAAATCAGTAAAGTCATTTTTCTTTAAAAATATTTAAGACGTGGTTTCTTTTGGGAGTAACACTTGGCTGAGAATAGTTATTTTTCACATAACCCATGTGGTACTATTTGGGGTGCGTGTGTGTATGTGAGAGAGAGAGAGAGAGAGAGAGAGGAAATACAGACATGTTCTGTTATACAATGAAAAAGGAAGGAAGGAGGGATGGAGAGAGGGAAGGAAGAAAAGAATAGATTACACATGATTTCTACTTTGTCTCATGTCCAAGGAGCTAAGACTTGAGAAGCAGGGCAAATTAAGAGACTGTATAAGACGCCTCTTGCGGATCGCTTTAGATTTCCCTTGCTTTGCTGCTATCTGGGTTCCACCACTTCACAGAGGCACAGCCTTCAGTGCCTTGCCTCTCACCCACACGGTGCTCCTCCTACCTCCCCTCCCATGTTTCCCTACGAACGTCATCAGAGAACCTCCCCTAGAGTCCATACAAGCACAATCTAAGCGCGGGGAAACTAACTGCCTATGGCTTCAACTTTGACAAGTAAAACACAGAAGCCGCCAGATACATTTTTCCTTTTTTCACCCTGGTGGACAATCCTAACACTCAGTTTCTCCTGTGGAATTTGAACAATTACACTTAACAATGACTGTCTCCTAAGACAGTCTAGAAAATGCTGACTTTCCTGCCCTGTTTCCCTGTTTTGTCTCTCACACTCCTCCCATGGGATTAAACTTTGAATAGAATGATAGGCCTATACTCACTGTATTTGTTCCTGAGGCTTCGCTTTCTAGATAAACCAGATAGGACACATTCTCTACATAATAATGTTCAGTTCTAACTCTGCTAAAAAGAGGTGGCACTGCAAATTACAGGACACGTAACGATTCTTCTTCTCTTTGGGTGTTTAGACAACCTACATCTCTCCTTGGAAAACGAGTATTTGTGTGCACGGGAGTGAGCACACACATCTGACAGAAAAGTTACATTTAAAATTGGAGTCATTGGGGCGCCTGGGTGGCATAGCGGTTAAGCGTCTGCCTTCGGCTCAGGGCGTGATCCCGGCGTTCTGGGATCGAGCCCCACATCAGGCTCCTCCGCTATGAGCCTGCTTCTTCCTCTCCCACTCCCCCTGCTTGTGTTCCCTCTCTCGCTGGCTGTCTCTATCTCTGTCGAATAAATAAATAAAATCTTAAAAAAAAAAAATTAAAAAACTAAAAAAGAAAAATTGGAGTCATAAAGAGACATTCTATGTCACTGTCAAAGGAATGCATCCAGCAACTTGGGGTGTCACACCCCTCTCTACCTTGAAGGACCTCAGCTTTACCTCTGCTATTCTCCCTCTCTTTCATTGACCCAGACTTCCAAAGGCGATCATCAACTTTCCTGCAAGAGCTGTCCTTCCACAATCCATGCCTTTATTCAACCTGTGCTAAGGATTATGTTGGGGGAATGATTTAAACTTGAAAGTGTGTGCAAGGGGAGATCATGGGAAAGTTACGGTAAAAATGACCCCATGGCTAAGGAATGAAGAGTCCAAAATGTAGAAGGAGGGTCAAAGACAAAGGTTATGACATAAAGCTGCTTTTGAAAAAAGAAGAAGGAGAAGAGTAGGGGAGGGGGAAAGGGAGGAAGAGGAGGAAAAACCCTACAACCTAAAAACAAGGGAGTTCAAGTGGTATCTGGCTATCACTTTGTCCAATGCATGTGTATTATCTGAGATATTTATAAAGCATACTAATGTCTTCAATACTGTAATATAAACTAATTTTAGTTATTGAGCAGAGGAGAGCTGTACAAAGAAATGTCATGTAAAATGGTAAATTTCCGTGGTCAAGAAGGAAAAAAGTGAAAGATCATGAGCATTGTCCATGGGAGGAAAACCCTGTAGTTTTCCCAGTTCGGAAATCTAGGGGGATAGAAGGGTTGAGACTGTTACTAAAAGTAAGGACTAGGGCATTTCATGGAAAGTTGACGGTGGAGAAATTTTGTTACACCATATTTGGAAGATATGCCTAAAATCTGGTTTGGCAACAAAAGGTCAGAAATCTAGTTTGGCTACAAATAAGTTGCAAATCGTGAATAATTAAAGAGATATAAGCCATGTTTTCAAATAAAGTCTGTATCTTTTTTTCTTTGAAGAATTCACATAGAACGGCCACACATACTTCCACAGGCTGTACATTGCAGGGTAGGTGACAACCTATGTGAATGGTGGCCCCAGGAACTGGATATGGTCAGGCCCCATACTGTATGCAGCTGCCCTGAACTTAAAACTGATGTACTTCTAAAATTTGGGACTTTTTTTTTTCCTATTTGTTTCAAAGCATTTGAGTTAGAAATGTCTTTTAGACAGAATAGTTCCAGTAGAGAACTGTCTAACAGTCATAGACACTGTTGAGTGGAAGCACCTCGATCCTAAGGGTCATCCTTATAGCCTTCTGTCCCGACTCTATACCACTTCAGATTCTTAACCTCCACATTGATTTTACATGATAGGACGTGGTTCCAGAAAGGACTTGACATCGGACTAGTAAACAGAGCTGATTTTATATTCCTTGTTCCTTAAATATAGATTCTAGATATGATCCATAGTTCCCTATTCTAACTGCCTGTGCAGAGTAATTACTCAGGGTTATTAATTGAATGAGTCGTGAGAAGAACTACATCGATTATTTCTTTTGTATTTGCTCACAGCCACTGAGAAGGGATAACAGCCGAAGGCAGCATATGAGGATCAACTACCAAATTTCCTAAATAATAGAGTTTCTTCTTTCAGAAATATTGCTTAAAGCACTGAGGAACTAAATGAGGTTTCCGTAATGAAGCCGAAGAGAAAATCTGGCAAAAGCAGTTCCTTCTTTCCTAATCAGCAAGCCATGGTCCCAAGGGTTGGTGCTGCCCTTCGGGGCAGTCAATCTTCTGATTGGGAGAAGCTGGTGACTGTGGGCACAGAGGAGGTAATGAGAGACCCTCGGAGAGCGTCGTAGCCTGATAGCTGGGAGATGCCTCCAGGGGTGGAACCTACTTCTAGAGAGCTGCTCTTCCTCATACACCGAGCTGTGATAGATGTCTGTTATTTAACTCAGGAACTCTGGGAATGTGAGGAGAAAGTGTCTAAGACCAGCAAGAAGAAATGGAGCATTATTCAATTAGAAAGATGAGGCGTGATTCGGAGAGGCAGAAGACAATTACAAGGTTGGAGCACTTCCAGGAGGTGTGGATGGCACCCCAGCTGACTAGAGATGAAATTCGCAGACGGAGCCTGTGCAGATGGGATCTGCCATCCTGCTGCTCGCAGGTGCCGTAGACCCTGACCTTGCAACAGCACTGGGCAGGCTCAGCTGGTGCCCCAATGCTGGTGGCCTCAACTCTGCACACTGATAATGCCATAGCCTCCAAATCCTGGACAATGCTGAACTCACACTCTTTTTGATCTGCTGTGGTAGGAATCCGATTGAGTGAATAAGTATGAGGACATATGGGAGTCCACACAAAAGCTATATAAAATTCATGTATGGTGACTAATACTGAAAAGGTTCTTCATGTTACAATTCCTCTTACATAGGTCAGATATATTCAGAACCCTCATTGGAAACATAAAAAAGGGACTATATGCAAAACCTGTAATTATTACACAGCAATGACTCTCCTTCAGAGATAAGTTACGCCATAATTCTCGCAATATAAAACACTTCGCGTTATTTTAAATAGGGTCTTTATAAACTTAATTCATTATAAAAGTTTATGTTCAAATTCCAAGTATTTCAAATATAAATCTTAATATTGTTTATTTGGGAGGGAAGAAAGACTCCAGAAGACTTGATTTGAGAGCAATCAGATATGAAAGAGAAGTAACTCAGGCGTCTGCTCAGGAGCAAGCAAGGGGAACACGGTGGCCAGAGGCTGACCAACAATTCCAGGTGGGTCCCCAGAGACTGTCCTACCAAGGACACACAACTATGTGCTTCGAATCCCACTGTGCTCCATTTAGGGTGGGTTTTACATGGTCTCCCTTGCCCATCTACTCTTCTCCTTCCTTCTGGAAATTAGACTTCAAATTCTGACTTCTTGTGTTTACTTTATATTTTGAATCCTGGCTCCATTTTTTTTTTTCATTTAAACAATCACTTTTTGAAGGCCTGCCTACACCAGTAATTCTCAAACTTTAGCTTGTATCAGAATTATCTGGAGACCTTGTTAAACCAAACTGCTGGGCCATGGAGTTTTTCTTTCAACAGGTTTGGGGAGAGAATGGGAAGAAGTTTAAAAAAAAAAACATGCTTTTCTAGTAAGCTCCTAGTGATACTGATGCTACTGGTCCAGGGCCCACATTTTGAGAACCACTGGCCTCCATTATGCTAGGTGTGGTATTTAGGTTAGCACTAATTGTAATAACCCTGTAAGGTTAGATATTTTTATCCTCATTTTCTTAATGCAGAAACTGAGACTCAGAAAATTTAATAGACTGCTGAAGGACACATAGCTAATGGGGATAAGCTGGGATTCTCACCTAGGACTCCCTTACACCGAAGTCTGTGTTCTTTTAAATATATAGTTCTTATTTTCATTTTATTCACAAACTTAAGCCAAACCTCGACTAACATTCTTAGAACTATTTATAAGAGAGAGGAATCCTTAACATTTTTGTCTCCTGACTTCTTAGTCTAAGAATCTGCTTCAGTTCGTGAGTGAGAAAACTGCCAGCTGCTGCTGCTTAAAACACATCTCCCTGGCACTGATGTCCCCTCATCAGATTAGCTGTGTGACAAGCAAGGAAGGAGAGCTATGCCAATCTCTTTCAACACCTGCAATTTATCATGGAACCAAACATCTCAAGTCCAAGGATTCCATTCAGAAGAATGGTATAAACAGATGATGCCTGATTTTTCAGGGATCCCCAAGGTTGATACTCAACCTTCATTAAGAAAAACGAAGATTTATGCAAAAGCTATCTAATGTTCTCCATACGGCAGGCCACAGACCAAAAAATCAGCTACATTCAGTAACAAAGTAGTCGTTGCCTTACTAGGCCATACAGCCTTTTGAGGAGAACATGAACTATTTTTTGCATATGGAGGAATACTCATAAAAGTTGTATTGCAATGGCTTGGGCCAAAAATCTACCCCAAGTTCTAGGAAATGTTTTAAATTATTCATAACCAAATACAGCCTTTATAACCCATAGCTAGATATACTGCATTAATCTAGCTGACCACGTGAGTGATGGCTGTTGTTAGCAATGATGGTATTGCCTGCCATCCCTAGCTGGCCTCTAGCAACTGCAAGCTGCATTCTATCCCAGCTGGAACAAGTAAACCCCGATGCAGACACTTAAGAAATTCCACATCCCCCTGCTGGGGTTCCGTAACATAGTATGATTGGTGGAACTTACCTAGGGAAAGAAACATCAGTCTGCATGTGTCACTGACAGAGCATAGCTTTTAGTGTCATCAACATGCTCTTTGATGGTAAAGAATGTCTGGGTTGGATGCTGAGTTTAGCATGCCTACTCTAACTGTACTGAAATTGTGCAGCGGGCGACTCCTCAAAGAATTATCGAGTTTGTTATTACAAGAAGGGTAATGCATTCAGGAAAAACATTAGACACCTGCCATAGATACCTTATACAAGGAGGAACTGACCATGTTCCTAGTTGTGGCTAGACCTAATCTTGCCCATGCCAGCCACCCTGGAGGAAGCCTAACCAGAAAATCTCAAATGATTCCCTTTATTTTGGTTGAGAGAGGACTGCCTGCCCTCACTTACACCTAGAGAAGCTCAAAGGAAAGAAGCCTGACTGCCCTTATTGGAAGACTACCCCCAGTGCATAGAAGCCAGCCTGCCAGCTCATTTGACACCTGCCTAATGGGAAAGAAAGTCCTTCTAAACCTAATACCTTCCTTCACACTTGTCAACTGCCAGATGATCTGCAAAAATGGGGGGGGGGTCACACTTACTGAAGGGTTGCTGAGTCTGGAGACATTAGATTAATGAGGAGGCAAAGAATGATTATAAAAATTGTAATGAAATACCCTCTGTAAGGATGGAGGCCAAGACAAACCATCAGAATAAATAGAGCTGACCAGATTAATAGGTCTGACCAAGCTCAAACTACTGCAGCCTCTGAGTGCCCCTTTGTGTGGATATGAGTTAGCAAATACTTACATGGCTCAGATCAGCCAAGCTGAGCAGCATGTCTCATATTTCCGGCTGTTTAAGAAAGGGCAGTGCCAACGTCACAGGGAAATCATTCTTAGGTGAGCAATCATATTCTTATTTAGGCTTTAAATAAATCTCCACCCCAGAGGAGGATGTGGAGAGATGTGGAATGATCATGTGCTCTTACCAGTGTGGGGAATTATGCTCAGTGTTCAAAAATTAAAATCAGATATTCTGTGTTTTAAGTGCCCAAAAGTTGAAGCTTCCAGACTCATGAAAGAAGACTGAAGAAAAAGAAGATGTTCAGGGATTCAGACTCTAAGAGAGGGAAAAGAAGTCAGACCCAACCTAGAATTCTGTAATTGGCTTGGAACCAGGGTTTAGTAGCTGAGAACATGGCCAGGACCATCAACGCTAAGGTTACAGCTGATCCAGACACAATTATACAAGCCATCTGCTCTTCTGATGCCATTTCTTCCCTTCAAGGCTTCTCCTAAAAATAATGCTCTGAAAATGTCCTGTTCTCTGACTCAGGTACATCCTCCCTAAGTCAGGCCCTAGCCAAGGCTCTGGCCAAGGTGGTCCTTACCAGACCAATACGTAACACGTGTGTATTCTGCAGCATTAGAGAGCAGAGGCAAAAGCACCCGGCAGGCGTCAAATAGATATATTAGATGAATTTACTGAAATTCAGAAGCTCATGTAAAGACACAAAGCAGATGCTCAATGACTAATTCTTGGACAAATGGGGGTATTCCACAGTTAGTGGGACATGCAGGTAGATAGCAGGTGGTGGGAATGCTAAGAGTTGATGCTAAGTAGGCAGCTATTCATGGAAAGCACTTATAAAGAATTTAGACTCTATGCTTAGGATAGAGGGGAGCCACTGAATGGTATTAAGATGTAATGTGAAATAATCTCATGCATGGTTCAGAAAGACAGCTCTGGCTACTTGGCAATGAATGAGCAGGGAGGCAGGGAGAAATACTACTGCCGTGATCAAGGTGAGACTTGAGAAAAAGGGGCCTTCTGTGATTACAGAGCAAGTGATTCCTACACCAACCTTGGGTTCTTACTTAAAACACTCCATGTACCAAAGGTTCTGTCTCTTCTTTAGCAATTGCAGGGCTGTCTGATCAGTAGCCTCCACCACAGCGCCATGAGCCTGCATCAGGCTATGTGTCATGCCCCACTGATAACAGATTTGTTGGAGATGAAAATGCATGTTAATCTGGTGACTGTTCTGGAAGTCGGGGAAAGAAAAAAAAAATGGCAACCAAAAAATGCCAACATTTCGACTCCTAGTGGAGTCCTTGGCTAAGGACAAACTTTCCCTGACTCTGCCTTTCCCCACCTTGCCACTCCCCTGTGAAATAAGGGACTCATCAAGGCTCTGTTGTTGAGCCAGAGTATGCTTCATTCCCTAGCATCTCCCATAGCCCCAACAGCATCGAGACTCAATCAGCCATGAAAAGGAAATAGAAAAGTAATTGCAAATGTCATTTACATCCTACAACATTGTTTCTTTAGTGAAAGCCCGGCTTCATAGGAAAATAAATTTCTCTCCCCACTCTGCTCACAGTTCTATAAACAGGCCTTTTATGTTTTTTCTTCTGCATCTCCTCTCCCTCTGTCCTCCCTCCTTAGATAGACCACATCCCTCTTCTTGTAATCTCTGGTTGTAACACGTCTAAGATGCTTGAAATAATGACTTTAGGGAATTTGTTCTTCAAGGCCCAAATGAAGCCCCATTCCCTTGAATATGCCTTCTTCCAGATGACACACACTCTGAGGGACAGCTCCCTCCTCCGAATTCTTGCAGCCTACTTCTTGGTACCTACTAAGAGAGCCAGCCAGTATGCAGAGCTGAAGCAGGGAAATCACAGCCCTCAGCCACTTTCTAATGGAGAGACAGATGAGTAACGAGATGTGGTAGATAGAAAAGTGCTCCCTCACTAAACGTGCCCACATTTGAATCCTCCTGAACTGGGGAACATGTTATGCTACACGGCCAGAGAGAATTAAGGTTTCAAGAATTGCTAATAAACCAAACTTAAAAGATATTATCTTGGATTATTTAGATGGCGCAATGTAATTACGGGTATTCTTTAAAGTGCGAGAGACGGTTAGAAGCGGAAGTCAGGGTCAGAGAGAGACGTGAAGATGCTGTGCTGCTAGGTTTGAAAAAGGGGCCAACAGGCTAATGAATGAAAGCAGCAACTGGAACTTGAAAAAGCCAGTCAAGGAAACAGAGTCTCCCCTAGAGCCTCCAAAGAATGCAGTCCTGCTGACATCTTAGTTTTAGTCAACTGAGACCGACTTTGGACTTCTGTCCTCCAGAACTGGAAGAGAATAAATTTGTGTTGTTTTCAGCCACTAAGTTTGCCATAATTTGCTATAACAGCAAAAGAAAACTAATATGCCAGATATATAGCTTAATGCCTAACACCATTTAAGTCAATAATTTTCTAAAATAAAAAGAATATATATTCAGTAAGGTATCATAAAACACTTTTTAATACTTAGTGTTATAATATGTATTACTGAATCTTCTCAGCCAATGAGAACTAGGGAGACAAAACTGCATAATTCTAGACCAATAAACATTAGCAAACCATACTATCTCTGCTCTCAGCCAAAGAGAACTCTACTTTGCTATCCCCAGTGAGTTTGTTTTACAGTGTGCTGTTCACACCACTGAGACTTCTTTTTATCATTTACTTTTTGTAACATGGAACAGTTTTAACCCATAATGGTTGACAGCAGTTATACAAGCAATGGAAGTAAGCCAGTCACACATACACGTACACACACACACACACACACACACACACAGAAAAATGCCCCACTGAGAAGTCTTCAAGGAAGTGTTTTCTCGGAAATAATCCGGAGAACTGACACTAAAGAGCAGCAGGAAAGGGGATCTGGTAACACAACGATACTATGAGATCTAGCAAAGATCCGTCCATGGCTTGGAAGACTTGACTGTACATTTAATAAATGGAAGGAAACACGTCTAAGACACTTGAAATAATGACTTTAGGGAATTTGAAGAGAACAAAACAACAACAAAATTTCCCTCACAAAATACTGAGAATGTAGTCCTTAAGGATTATGCTTTATGAACCCATATAGCTGAGGCGCTAAAGTGACTCTTTCAGGAAGATGTCTCCAGGTCTGTACAAGGGTGTACGTGAAACTACTACTGGGGGTAAAGCCCCAGGAGTGCATGGTAAGTAGAGAGGAACAGGGCACCATTGGTGCAGAGATGGGTTATTTAGTCAATGTGGACAGGTGGCTTCCCAAAGGGGAAAAGGGCCCTCCTGAGTCTTGAAAAAAGGAGGATGGGCCAGGCAGCGAAATACGAGCAAACAGAGGGAACAGAGTATGCACAGGCATGGAGATAAGACCCTCTGACATACCGTTAATGCTAATTTGTACCGTTATTTATATTTTTCAGCTTCATCTCAGGTCTCCCCAGCTAAACTGTTGTTGCAAAATTCATGCCTTATACCTCTTTATGACTATAATACTTGCAAGGAGGAGAAGAAAGTGGGAAGTCATTAGCTGATGCTCTGACTTGATCTTTCATTGGCTGAGCTGACCTTTGCTTTGCTGGCATTTGCAGCCATTTCCCACTTCCGGCTTAGGCAATACCACATGGCACTGCTAGCTCTCTGGGAATGTCTTGTTCTTTTGTGTTTCTGTTTTCACCCTTGCTCTTCCCTTTCTTGGGAGTTTTCTTCCTTCTTTCCTCTCCCTTGTCCGCTGAGTGAGCCACTGGCCCTCCTTCAAAATGAGGTTCCCACCTTGCCTGCTCTCCCCTCACTGCAGTTTCTTTCCTTTTTTAACATGCTCTTCTGTTTTTCTTGTTTACTGCAGTGCAGTATTTTTCCTTTCATGTGTGCCTCCCACTTCTGACTAGATTGGAGCTCCTTTAGTTCAAGAACTGTCTTTTATTCATCATTGTATCCCCCGATACTTGTCATGGTCCTTATTATTTAATGTATGTTATTAAGTATTATTTATTTATATTGTTCTTTGTATTTATATTACCTATCAATTATTCAGTAAATATTTTTGGATGTCCTACTATATCCTGGGCACTAATCTAAGATCATGTGAATAAGAGAGACAACACTAGAGCTTAGGTATTAGTAAAGAAAACCAAAGCCACCAAGTAAATAGCCATTATAAAGAGTAACTTCAGAGAGTGATACACACTATAAAGAACAGGGTAATATGTGTTTGTTGAACTGTATTATTGAATTCATGAGAAATTTCAAAATGTGATTTGCACTGAATTTCAAAAGTCAAACTCCAAATATGTACAAACAACCCTTATTCACTTCAAATTATTTAAATTTCAAAGAGAAACAGAAAGGGACAACAATTTCAAGCTAGAAAGATTTACAAATCATTCTTATCTATCTGCTTACCTCTGGTAAGAAGAAAAGTGAAAAGTTAAAACAAATATGACACCAAAATATTAAATTACACAAACTAAATAGGCAATCAAGCAAAGAAAAAGCTCAGGAATTAGTGGGTGAATAGATGGTATTTATCTAGTGAGAAACTTAAATAGCTTTTAAGAATTACCTTGAAAAAGATCTTGATTTAACAGTGTCAAGAGAAATCTAGTCCTATTTCAAATGCTCTTCTGAGGCACTCTGATAGGTGGGTAAACACACACACACACACACACACACACACACATCACTAAAGAATTAACAGGAAACACAGGAATTCACTGGGAGCTTGCATTGTCAATATAGTTATTATTTATATCTATAGGAGCCATGCAGTGAACAGGGAGATACCTCTCCACCATCTTCCATGGTGGTCTCATAAAGGATGTACTCTGCTTTTACTTCACTGAAGAAAGAGGTAGACCAGATGTCAAGAGATCCTAGTTCTTCTTAACCTTTGTCACTAACCAGCTATGTGGGCTCAGGTATGTCACTGCACTTAAAACCTGCATGACCTCCAGTTTCATCATCTGTAAACTGCAACCAGATAATACCCTTTTCCAATCTAACTGTCTGTGATTCCAAGGCATTAAGAGCTTGAATAAAGGTCGAATGTTTTTTCTGTTGGTTCAGAGTAGAGTCAAATTCCCGGACCCTAATTTGTTTAAGTCCTCTTGATTCCTATAGGCCAGGTCCAAGGACCCAGAGGGGATCCCTCAGGACCAGCCAGGAGGGTCCTTGGTTTCCTTGCATAGGACAGAAATCAAATGTGAGCCAGCAGGAGGTGAAGGCAGAGTTTACTGAAACTATAGACGGAGTGCAGGTAAAGAGTGTCTGGGAGACTCAAAGGAAAGGAGAGTCTCATTTTTGTTCAGGGTCTGGGGAGTTTTATTGAGGATGGTGGTCTGGTGTAGTGTCTTCTCAGGCATCCAGGAACCAGTGAGAGCAAAGACAAGGGCCCAGGTGTTACTCCTTGGATCCAGAGGGCCTTGGTACCAAGATGTCTAGTGCCAATGGTTTGAAATATGCATATGATAGCTTCATCTGGTCATTCTCACCTAGTCCTTCCTTAGATTTTAAATATTCTAAAGAAATCATTAATTCCTTGTCCTTTACAAGGACGACATACTGAAGCATGTGTTTTAATGTGTAAAATAGGGTGGGAGTACATGTCTTGGCAGGAATATAAGCAGGAAAAGGAGCAAAAAGAAGATTTTTCCCCATCTCGTATGCAAAGTTTTCCAGGGTACTCAAGACTACCAGTCAAATTGTCTTGAACCAATATTACCATTTCATTTGTTCACAGTAAAAGATCTGACTCGGTATCTCTTTTTCTTTAATAGGAATACTGGCAGTCCTCACTTTGCATGGTAGTCCAGGACCATAAAAAACAATTTGGCAAGCTGACACTATGCAAACGGATCTTCAATATTTGAGAAATTTGAAATTGTTCTGTGATCTTAAAAAATTTTTTGTCATAATATTAAAAACCTTATTGTCAATTATAAATGTATAAAGTGATGAAAAATAGTAAAACTAATATTTATTTAACCCACTGTAATTTAAACATTAGAGACATTGAGAATTAGAGCACTTATTTCTTTGTAAAAAAAAAAAAACTTATCAAGAGTTCTGTGAACAGTGCTTCCCTCTCTCACTGTGTAACTTAGAATACACAGTGAGCTTCTTTTCTCTATCTTGGGAAATTGTCATATACCTAAATTTAGATTGGCCTCCAAGATTTTACCCTTTGCACTTTCAATGCTATGAACTATCGGAGATTTCCTTTAATGTCAAAGTTTTTACTGGAATCACTTCGTCTAGGACACCTTCATCCTTTTCATTGCAACCACTTTACATCAGTAAGTTTGCCTTCACTCAGTTTCTCTGGCTGTATGTGCAGTCTCTCAAATGACTGCAGTGTCAACAGTCCCAAAGTCAGCTCTTTGTTCCGTAACTCCATTTATGCTCAATTTGAATTTCTCTTCCAGCATTATCACTTTCTCTTTGTTTACTGCACTGCCATCTTTGTTGGTTACTTTTTTTTTTTTTTAAAGATTTTATTTATTTATTCGACAGAGATAGAGACAGCCAGCGAGAGAGGGAACACAAGCAGGGGAAGTGGGAGAGGAAGAAGCAGGCTCATAGCGGAAGAGCCTTATGTGGGGCTCGATCCCATAACACTAGGATCACGCCCTGAGCCGAAGGCAGACGCTTAACCGCTGTGCCACCCAGGCGCCCCCTTCTTTCTTTTGATTTTGTTTTTGTAAAATGCAGAGTGGATGCATCACTGGAAAATGGAGACGCAACACGACAATATGCCTTGCTGTCTGTGTGTGGCTGAATAATAGATGTGCGGTGACCAGTCACCGCAGAATTTGAAAGAAATGAGTAACTGGCCACTGACCATGATGTCATCTGTTATTTACTTAATAATTTGTGCACTGAACTAGCAAAGTTTGTTCTTTATGCAATTATGTACAGTTAACATATTGGGGTAACTAATATTTGAACCATATTTTCAGGACTGGTGCTACTTAACACCAGTGTGGTAACTGTAATCCATGCATATCAGAACTGTGCAAAGCAAGCAAGACCTGTACAGCCAACTTAGCTTTTTGCTTTCCTTTCACCAGTAGAGATAAGATCTCAAAAATTCCTTTTCTTACCCATCTGTTCTTACTCTTTTTAATAATCTCTTTTTAATACTTCAAAGTTACCACAGAAAAATCTTTTTTTTTATAATTTTTTATTATATTATGTTAGTCACCATACAGTACATCCCTAGTTTTTGATGTAAAGTTCCATGACTCATTACTTGCGTATAACACCCAGTGCTCCATGCAATACGTGCCCTCCTTAATACCCATCACCAGCCTATCCCATTCCCCCATGCCCCTCCCCTCTGAAGCCCTCAGTTTGTTTCCCAGAGTCCATAGTCTCTCTTCTAATTCTCTATTCTCCTCTTCCAAATGAAGCCAAAAACAAGAAATTATCTTAATCATATCTTATTTGAAAAAAATAGTAGATAAATATCTGAATCAAAGAAAAAGGAAGTCATATGAAAACTACTTAAAAAAAAAAAAAAGGATGGGGCTCCTGGGTGGCACAGCGGTTAAGCGTCTGCCTTCGGCTCAGGGCGTGATCCCGGCGTTGTGGGATCGAGCCCCACGTCAGGCTCCTCCATTATGAGCCTGCTTCTTCCTCTCCCACTCCCCCTGCTTGTGTTCCCTCTCTCGCTGGCTGTCTCTATCTCTGTCAAATAAATAAATAAAATCTTTAAAAAAAAAAAAAAAAAGAGCTCTAAGCTCCCTTGAGTTTAAGTCCTTCTAGAGTTTTTAAAAAGTCTACATCTATTTCCCAATTAGGTTTTAAATTAAATTTACTCTTCTCAAAAACCAACATTGAAGATTTTAATGTGTTGCAAGTATGCAATATTTCAGCTACTCTGTGAATTCAATGGACTCATGTGGATAGGCCAGGGGACCTCACTGTTATTTACAGAATTGTTATATTCACCAAACATCAAAATCCAAGTTATAAATGAGCTCTCAGAGCACAACTTATCAGAAAGTGGAGGGCTTCTTTAAAATCACAATAGCAAGAACGTGTTTCTCCACAGCACCAAGACACACATTTCTCTAAGATACAAAGGAGATCGCATTAATTTTTATTGGTTCTTTAAATTTTAATTTTCATCTTTTTCTCCTTAAAATATACCCCCCCACACACACTCTCACTGAGATTTAGCATAAGATGGCAGCCAGTTTTTTCATCCCTGCATAAATAATCTCCTCTCCCAACCTCAGGAAAATATAATCCATCCAGGAAAGAGTCATTAAAAAGGCTTTCCAAATACACCCAGATATAGTTTAAATTTTTATTAAAAGCAAACAATTTTGGTACATGATTTCATGACAGAGGTGTTCTGAGAAACTAATCCTGTCTCAGTGGCCCATTTTATGGTAGCTGAAATATGAATTTGAGTGGTAGTGATTTCTGAAGGCACCTCACCCAAGGCATCTGAAATGCAATTTCCAATTGGCTAATAGAGGTTAGAATTTGAGAAGACAACCAGCAAGTTTTCCAGACCTTCAACTTTCTGAGTCACTGAGTCGCAGCCAACCTCATAATAATTCCAACCTGCCCAAATGATGAGGAGGAAGAGGGGAAGTCCCAAACCATCACGAATCTGGAAAAATCCAGGAGAATGAAGGTAGTCTGAGATTCTCCTAGATCACTGAATTTGAGGAGAAAGGCAGAGAAAAATAAAAGTCATGGTTGGTCATGGGTAGAGAGGAAAGAGTTCTGACTGGGGAAAGTTACAATAAAGCTAAGGAGGAGAAGTTTAATGAATACTAGTGGGATCTCTCTGGTAGGCATGGTCCACTGCTAAGACAAAAATCGCACCAGTTTCCCAGCCTTGCGTACAAGCAGAGACTAGAAACCAGAATGTCAAAGCACTGCCAAAACAAGCAGAATTGAATCCTGATGCTGGGCTTATCTGGTTACTATCTTTTCTACCTGATCTGTCAGATTTAGACAAGTCTGGGAGTTTAGGATGCGATCCTACCACAGGTCTCTAGGTAAATACCAGCATGACTAAAATAGAGACGGAAATCAGAGATTCCCCTATTATTGCACAAAGGAAGAACTATGCTTTGCACTGCTATAGGTCACTGAATCTGATCATGTATCCACTCTCCCCTCACTTTTCAGCCATGCCCATTCTAGACTGGAACCAGGCCACAAAATAATACTGAATTCTGAGTCGACGTCCAATGATCCAGCTTTAAAGCCTTGTCCAAGTCTATTTATCTCTTTTTCTAAGATTGCTAGCATGTTCACAAAGGGTTTCAAATTTGTACTTTATTTTTTCCTGAATTATTCATTGCCTTTTTCTAGTGCAGGTAGACTATATGTAACACAGTAGAATTATATCTTGCATTTGTTCCGCTTATTTCCCATTTCCTCCAGGGAAGGGTGTTTCTCTTTAGCCTCCGAGGGTACCTGTCAAAGAACAGCCTTCAGTGATAAGAATAATTGTTTAATATACTCTTCTAGAGAGTCTGCAATTCCCCAGAAAATAAAATTCTACATCATAAGAAGCTACAGAGGACACAGTGAAATTAGTTTGAAACAAGGCCTAAAGCAAGAAAAAATAAAAAAATAAAAAAACCCGCCTTTACTAACTTTTGTCTCATTCTTTTTTTTAAATATTCATTACCAGATGTTAGTTCGGGGCCCTCACTTCCCGTCTGGCAGTAAAAGTGTGTGAAGTTAGGGCATCTGAAGCAGTGAGAACATCCATATTCTGATGTCTATAATGTTTGTTTCTGCACTTGGTGACAGGCCTACTAGCAAGAGCGATGGTCACACTCATAGAATGTTAAGAATGACCTGCAGTTCTTCCCCTCAACACCCCCCATGTAGACGTGTATAGATTACATACACGCACACACTCTATGTGTCTTTGTACCACTGTCCCCTGCATCTGTTTAACCACCGTGTTACGTCTGATACTGTACTGCATGTAATGCAGGACATATAAAAGAAGGACAAGTGGTTCTTCTCGACACGGGATTTATAACTTAAATGAGGAGACAAGTCATATTTACGTGTATAAGACAATAAAACGCGCCAAGTATTTACTAATGGTAAATTTGTCCAAGTCTTAAGAAATTCATCTGGTAGATTTCAAAGGGAGACAGAGCATGAGATGTTGCTCTGTTTGCCCGGTCAAGGAGAAAATGTGTTAGGAAGACTGGTTCCCCATAAGACCGCTTTATCCAAAATAGATGAATATCACATCTTGTTTGGCTCTGGTTTGGCAATACCCTGACACTCGAAGAATTCCATTAGTTTAAGGTTTTAAAACCCTAAGCTGGTCAAATATAAGAAAGTCGTCAGTTTGAAACTATTTTTTTTTTACACTTATAGTATATGAAGAAATGACATGAAAGATTTAATTCCAAGTCCAGTCTATCAAGGTTAGGGAATTCCGCCAGACTTATTATAGTATATAGTACCCAGGGCCACAGGTGAAAGCCAAGTGGAGCCCTGATGTGTCATGTGTTGGCCTCTGTCTAATTCACCTGTATGGGCCATGATTCTATATGAACTCTCTAGAACCTGAAGGTACTGAGGAAAATGCATGGAGCTCAAAATGTATCTTTGAGCCACCACTCAACTGTCTAGCTGCTCTATGTTTTGAGGGTCTATTTTAAGATCAGCAACCACCACCTCTCCTCCCCCCAAAAATGCATCCCTCTGCTTAGTCCATGAATGCTTATGGGATTAGTTCAAATGCAAACAAATTTTATTATTTATTTATGCAAAGTTCAACTGGGTGACATTTTTAAAGATTTAATAAAACAATCAATAAAACACACAAGTGACTTTTGGATAATCTGTGTTACTTCTCTGGAAAAGAAATACAGGAAGAGTTATTCTCTAATGAGTAGGGAAGTTGAAGGGGCATCCTTTTATTCCAAATAGGCCCAATATTTCTTCCTCGGGAACCAGAAAATGGTGACTAGCAGATTCTAAGACAATAGTGCTCAACCATGGCTGTCCATTAAAATCATCCGAGGAGCTTTTTAAAAAATAGCTACACTTTGGCTACACTACTAGCAGAGATGTTTATTTAAATGATATGGGGTGGGGTCCAGATATCACCATTTATCCAAAGCTTTCCAAGTGATTCCAATGCACAGCCAAGGTTGGACAAACACTGCTAATGTAAGAGGACAATCCTAGGAGATCATCCATTTTCTCAACATGCCCCGTGAAGACCCTTAAGGTGGCCTTGCTAAGGTCCTTCCATTCCTAGAGATGGGTAAGAGTTAATTTTACAGTTGATTTCCTCCGAGAAAGAAATGTTTTCCATTCTGGAGTACTTGAACAATCTTTTAGATGTTAGCGCTCCTTGGCTCAAGTCTTAGAAAAGGCCTACAGGGTTTGCAAAACCTACTCATCACTCTCCAAGTGAGGCAACACATTTCTTATGCAACTGAGTTAACCTAATTAACAATTATTAGCCACAAATGTGACAACTACTGTAAATAGTGCACTTCCTTTTATCTTGGTTTTTCAAAGAGATCTTCAGGGAAGAAAAACTGCACTCTTGATTTTGCATTACTTGGCAACTAGCAATTTGTGGCCTCAAACTCCAAACAACAGCCTTTTGGGGGTCTCTGTTAACTTTGTTCTAAACTTTACACAGCTAATTAGAAGTGTTTCAAAGGCCCTCATTTTAAACCACTTGGTTGATGAGAAATGCATGCTTAATGGGCATCAAGACAATTTAATGAATCTAGAAGGAAAGCAAAGCAAATTGATTATTATGCAGTGACTTGTGAGCTCCTTGCAACCAGCTTGTAAATAGCAGAACACAGAGGTAACCAGGACATGGATGTTGGCAGCTCAGATTATTAATGAGGACACCAATTGTGCTAATAATCGAGCAGCACCTTTAAAAATTAAATCTTTTGGGGGCTAGAAGAAAATATTCCAAGTTAATATCATTCCAATAGTAATTTGAAAAATCTTTAACCCCCATAAGCTATTTGAACAGCTTCAGAAGGGCGAGGGGGCAAGGGTTTCTTTGGCTGAGAAGATTTGAAAGGTGTCTCTCCCCGAAGAGTTCTGTGGCCTCCACATCCAAAGCGATTATACTAATCAGTGGTGGTTGAGCTCTTACTAAATCAACGTAACAGGCTTTTTGTTTAATTTATCATGGTTAGCATTAGAAACGTGGGAAGAAAGTAACAAAGTAGGCATCATCTTGATTTCTTAAGGAAGACAATCCATTATACTACTGTATCAACCTTGAGATTATTGGGCTAGGTAGGATTTCTACTACATCCTCTTCCACCCTTCATGGAGTCAAGAGAAGGGAAGTCAATGTCACCTACACACGTAAGACACCTAGTGGTTGCCACTTAGACCTACAAGAGATAAAACTCAACTTTTCCCAGCCCATACCTTCCTCTGTCCCCTTTCATACCTCCCATGTGCACACATTTCTGTACCCTCTTACATTGGGAGGTCTTATTAAAACACATTTCTAGTTCCCAGGGGGTTTCTGAGTCAGTAGATGTGAAAAAAATGTCCAATAATTTGCATTTCTAACATGTTTCCTGGTGATTCTGATCCTGCCAGTCCAGAGACCACTCTCGGAAAATTGCTCTGCCAGCTGTTTATTCCTGACAAACATGGCAAATTCCTACTGCAGTCTGAACATGCAGGGCCACCTCTCTCCACAAACCCAACATTAACAAGAAAAGGCTCCTAACACACTTCTTTCATAGGCTCCATCTGAAAACATTCCTTCTAACTCATCTAAATGCTCCCTTTCTAAACATGTTGCTAATTTGCTATGTCATGATGCTTGGCAGTGACACAGTTCCCAGGTCTAAACTCTGGGCTTCTGTCCCTCATGAACACCTCTCATGACATGGCTTGCGGTGCCTGTGGGCAGTCCCTTACCTGGCCCATGCAAGGCCCTGGTGCCTTTTGTAGTGGCACAGGCCTTGGGGCTGTGTGTGTATATATAAAATCATATGCCCTTTTACAGAATACCCTAGAAAACAGAATAGACTATCAGCATGGAGAAAGATACTGAATTATAAAGATGCGATTACAAATTATAAAGATGCACAACGAATATATGTGCCTGCCAAGTTTTTAATTTTCTGGAATAGGAATTGTGAAAGTAGGTTTTATTTGTTTATGGACTTTAAAAAGGTCCCTCCTTCCTCTCTCCTGAGAACAGTCCGGCTGCTGAGGGATTCTGTTCTGATCTTAGTCTGGCCTTTGTGCTCCTCTCACCTCCTCTCATCTTCCCTTCATTTTTTCTGGGTGAGATTAAAGTTGAAAGCAAGGTAATATTCCTACCACTGGTCTCTTCAAGAAGAGATTTCATTCTTTTAACTAAAAGACACTTGCTCCTCTTCCTGGGGCTACCACACCACTCAAGGAAGTCAGGATTCTGCCTTTGGATGGTCTCAGTGTGTTTCCAACACTTACTAACTGCCCTCTGCTTGTGCCTTTACAGCTTTTAACTACCTGGTCTCAGGCTCTCTCGGGAAAGCCTGTGATGGGAATTCAGCATTGGGTGGTCTGAGAGTAAGACGACAGGACTTATAAACACCTGAGCCTGTTTATACTCACTCACTTTGTTTGGGTCATTTTTATTCTGCAGTAATAAAACACTACCATTCAAAATAGTCCCTGGCCATTTATTTACAACATCCCAGTCCAGGTATGTGATGCAATTATGCTCTAAATTGCTGTGTCCGTAGACAAGAAGAATCCCAGTATAAGGTGGACTTCTGCCCTGAAGGAGTGGTGTCAATTGTCACTACAGCCCCACTGAGTGCCATTGTGAGTGGGCACAAGAATTTGGGAAGAAAAAATAAAATATCCAAATAAAGAAGGAATTTAGAGAAATAATATGCTCCTTTTTTTCTTTCTTTCTGTGACTTATTTCTACCCTTTTAGGCTAAATACTACAGCTATTTTCCTTGGCTACCCAGAACTTTCTAGAGCGCCACAAGGGCATGTTCACCTCAATTCTCTGTGGTAGGTCATGCTCCTGCCATCTTTCCTCTGGACCCTTATAGTTGCCTCCTAATGAACATCCCTGACCTTGGTATTCTCCCACGTCCAGCTTCTTCATACTACCCCAAGGGTGATCATTCTAAAATAAGAGAGCTCTACCTGGGAGTGTAATGCTTATCAAGACTTTTGGACAAAATCTAACCCCATTGGCATTTTATACACAGCCCCTCATAGCCCAGCAGAATCCTTGCTTTCTGGCCCCATATTCTTCCATCAGCACTCTTCCACGAACGCCTCCTCAGCCACGAGTCTTCCCTTCTCTCTGTACGCCCTGTTAGCCTTTAGGTGCCTCCAATGCAAAATGGCACTCCCAACTAAGGTTTCGTAGGGGTCATAAATGTGGCTTCACCTGCCTGAAATGGCCTTCTCCAACTTTTCACCTGGTTGATTCCCGACTCCTGTTCATCTTTCAATTATATCTCAATTATCATTGCTCAGGCAAGTTTTGTATAAGCACAAATGAAACAATGAATATTGTTAATTGCAGGGGGAGAAAACAATGAATATATGTTAATTATAAATCTAGTTTTGGCTAGGGCTCCTCAACATTTTCCCTTCATTAGCACAAAGGCTTGTGCTGAATTAAAACAAGCTTTTTACTTATGTGCTTTTCCTTTACTTAGTGCTAATTGTAAATCTGTTCTCCCAGATCTTAACTCCTGATTCAAGAAAGCTTATAGATGGTTTTATAAGTAACAATTATTAATGTATTAAATCTGATGCATCTCCTTTGGGAGGAACCTCCTTGAGACGTAGGAATCATGGTCAAAGATAAGAAAGGTGCATCAGGTTTGCTTATGAGCGTTGGGAGGTCTCCAGAGCCAGATTAAGGATTTTGGATTGGAGGGCAAATAATGGTAAATTTAAGTGGAATAAAAGTAGGTAGCTGTTTTAAAAGAATTCAAGAGTGCAAGTCCAGAATAATTATATCCAGGACACTAAAATAACACAAGAAACTGATCATAAAACAAAAATCAGTAATCTTTGAGAACTGATAGAATAAAGAGAAATGAGAGCAGCCCATAGGTGGGTAATTGTGGTCATGGTTTTCACGGTTGGGAAAAAGGTATTAAGGGGTCAGTTTCATAAAATGGCTGATAATGCCTGCCAGATTTCTACCCTCTCCCACCAAAAAAAAAAAAACCCGGTTAACAACAGGCACAAAGAACAAGCTATGCTCAACTAACCTAATTTACCTTTCAGAAAAAGGTCAACACATCAGGAGAAATACCATATATCTAACACAAATGGGTTGCAGATTGATACTGTTCACTTGCTTCTGATATCCTCAGGCGTGGATTAGTAAAGCCTTTTTCCCCTAAACTCTAATACAGCTTTCAGTAATTAACATTGGTATTCTTAAAAGCTCAAGAACAATAATTCATCCCTTACAAATATATGCCATATTAACTCATTATCACCTAATAATTTATACAATTACTTTATAATGACTTTAAAGTCATTATAAACATCTATTTACAAAATGAATTCATTGGCATGGGAACATGCTTTCTTGCATTTGGGTTTTAAATGCGTTGGGATTCTTCCACCTAAAACTACATTTTTATGTGCATAAAATATTCCAACAAGCTACTGGGAGGGTAGTATGGAAATAACTATATTTCTTGGAGATGTTGCAAAATTAAGACTGTAAATATGTTCTCAGTAAGAAAGGTCCTCATCAAATCTGAATATTGGTGATGTTTGTCTTCTGTTATGGCCATGTCCTTTCCCTGCATAATTTCTCTCTCCTTTCATTCCCACCAGCCACTAATCACATACTCTCAAATGTCCTCATGATTTCTCCATCCTCTTCTAAACTTTACAGCTATCTAAATCAGCCTATAGTGAAAACTCTGAAATTGATTATTTATGCCCAATGAACCTGGAGTTTTGCCAGTTTCTTTGAATATAGTTTCTGTCTGCAAAGACCCTGCAGCCTACTGTAGAATTTATCACGTTCTCACCAATTTCACATTTTTTCACATTTCAACATCTGTAATATCTACATGCATTTTACAATAAATAACATTTTACTTTCCATAAATTATAGTAAATACAAGCAATGTGGACAAACTACAAAGAGAGGATTGACTATTTTCTGGAAGCTGCACAGGGGAAACGGTAGACTGACAAATGGGAAAGAGGAGAGAGCAAAGAAACATTTCTAGGAAGAATGTAATATCTAAGCCTTATCTTTAATTTGGGGACCAGTGCGGGTAGGGAGGTCTTTGCCCTTGGGAAAGTATTTCAAACTCCAAGACAGGATTTGACAATTGATGAGATTTTTTCCATGACTCCTGAAATCCATTCACACAAAATCACATCAGCAGCGATATGTTAACCTGAGTATAAACACGGCAGGGTGGCTACCAGATGTACCTGAGCTGATGATTTTTAAAGGAGCCAAACTGCTAGCATGTGAGGCAGAAATCATCGACAATAGTAAACATAGCAGCAAAGAAAGAGTTATGGGCTAATTTGCATATTCATTTACATAATCGTGTACATTTACTGCCACCATCAATTCATATTAATATGACTATGAAGGCCTACTATGTACTAAGTATTTTATATACACTCTTTTAATACTCACAATCTTGTAGATATTTTTATCCCCATCTTAAAGATAGGAAACATTCCCAGAGAGGTTATCTTTTACCCAGTATCACAGAGCTATGAAGTAGAGAAGTTAGAATTCAGTAGTTTTATTCTAAAGTCTACTTGTTTTGGTAGACTGTGATGCTTATCTTGTTACCCTGACTTAAAATATTTTGAGGTCCTTCTGTTGGAACTTCAGCAAGGTGCTCTGCCCTTAAAGGAAAATTCTCAAGGATACTGCTCTGTCTCTGTAGGCCCATGGTAACTGAAAGTACCTTCACTGTAACCTGAAGTAATGGCTGTCTATGATCATTACTCCGTGGAGTGTAATATGGCCACTTTCAACAAAGTAGTTCTTTTTGTTCTGGGCTATTTTTTCCAACTCATTAGTTTCACTGGAATATGCCTGTTGATTCACAAATTCACATGCCCTGCGTTGTAGAAATTTGATGAGATCTAGGACAACTAAATAACCAGATTTCTCCTTCTCACTTTCACCTACCCAGGATCATTTCCAGAAGCCAAAATCTTGGGTCAATCTTACAAGCCAGTAATACAAAGTGCTGTTTAGCGGACCCTTACTCAAAAGCATCTTTCTGTTCGGTATCACCAGTCCCCAGGAATTATCAATGACACCTCATGCTAGAGTTCTCGCCACATGTACTGCCATTCCATCTTCGCTTAACTTCTTCCCGTGAAGGTTAGCCCCATGAGTACAGAGATGGAGGCTGATTTATCTTCGTAATCCCAAAGCCTAGCACAATGTCTGACCCATAGTGAATGCTCATTCAACATGTGTGGAATGAAAGAACGAGTGAGTGGATGAATTCATTCATGCATCCAGC
Source organism: Ursus maritimus (assembly GCF_017311325.1). Classification (NCBI taxonomy): domain Eukaryota; kingdom Metazoa; phylum Chordata; class Mammalia; order Carnivora; family Ursidae; genus Ursus; species Ursus maritimus. The sequence goes on along the minus strand of NW_024423343.1, from coordinate 94,330,549 downwards.
CTTTAATGAGCACCCCCAAAGTGCTTCACAACTGGTCTGACAATGGAGAACAATGAGGAATATGGCAATTTGAGCTCCCACCCCCTTAGGGCCTACATTTTAGAGGAGGTCAATAGATAGTAAGCAAATGAGTAAACAAATCATATATATTTCAATAATAATAGGGGCTTACCTTAATAGACCACATACTATGTTCCGACTAAAAACTATATTCCAACTAAACGTTGAGGCAAAGCCTAGCTAATGGGAATTCCAAAGAAGGATGGAATTTCATAAGAAAGATGATCACAGATGGAAAGCTTGAAGTACAAGGAGTGAAAAGCAAAGAAGTGATAAAAATGTAAATAAATCTAAATGAATGTTGACATAAATCAATGATAAAATTCTGTGGTACTCAAAGTCAAATTAAAAATAAAATATACCACAATGACAACCAAAAATAATTAAATATCTCTGGAAAGCAGCACATTAAGTCCTACTCACTAGATCCATTTCTCCCAATACGAAAGGGTAGGATATCAGGAAAGTTCCAGAGGTTAAAAGAATTTTAAAAAATAGGGGAATTAAAACAGAGAAATGTCACAAAAGGCACCCTAAAAATCATCTAGTCCAACACCTTCATTTTACATGGTAAGGAAATGAGGGCCAGAGATGAACAAATAAAAAAGCACGTTAGCTTCCATGAAGTGGGTATGCCGGAGGGGACAGAGTGTGGTCTACCTTCTATCTCATCACCTTTACACCTTTGACCCAGAATCCAAGACCCCACAGTCAATTTAACATCACTTCAATCGAACTCATCATTTATTGCTAAAATGCAACAGCAGTGCTTTCACTTCATCTCCTTTGTTCTAGCTTTCAAGCAAAAGGAGTAAATTCTTGACACAGCTGCGGCTTAGAGCATGCTTATTTTACCTCCTTTTTTAGAGCTCCTGAGTGTCAAACAAGTTACTCAGCCCCACAGAAAGAGAGCCACGAGAGAAAGGACTTTTCAAGCACCTCCCCTTTCACCCCTCCTCACCTAAAGCTGCTTCAACTCCCCCAGATAACGTGGACTATGCGCCAGCCGCTGCTCTTCGTATTATACTTCATGCAAAAACTGAACTGGTCCTTCACTGATTCCAGCTTTCTAATCATTTTTAAAGAGCATTAAACATTAAGCAGCCATATCTGAGGAAGCAACTCCTCTAACTCCGGAAGAAGAAATACACTGAACATTTTCGTAACCTTTAAAACATGTCAAGGGCATAAATCAAAATACACCAAATTGCCTCCCGGTGAAAAGCACACTTCTTTAACACAGATGCCTTGGCGATTCTGTAGGCAAGGGGTCGTTTTCTTCAAGAAATGTTCAGAATGGGTATATTTCCTTTTAAGCGTTTTATGGAAAAAAAAAAAAACCTTACATTTCATGCTGGGTGGCTGACAAGTCAAGGTCTGAGAAAAACAAAATAAAAACGAAACCAGGAAAAGGTCATTTTAGAGATTCCCAACAAGGGCTGCTGAACTGTTACAGAATAAGACCAGCAATGTAGTGCCAGCGGCATTTGGACATTAAACATTGCTCTGCTCCGAGAAAGTACATTTTCTTTTTCATCTCCTGAACTTTTACGCACTTTTGACAGCACCACTGCGGATACACATGAAGACCATCTGTCTCTTTGAACATGCACCGGATAAGACCCCTTTCACACCAAATAGTTCCTCTCCCCAAAGCGATTTCTTTAGAATCATAGGTCACAAATGAAAATCAAGAGAACTATACACTGGTCTAATGGCTTCAATTTGTAAATATGGAAGTTGAAAGGTGAAAAGATTTGTCCCTGGTCATGTTCTCTGCCAGTCAAGAACCCCAAAGATGAACCTGGACCTCTGAGACTCAGTGTGTTGGTCTTTTTACCATTATCATTTGGGCCACAATTTTTAAAACATTATACTCAAACACCCCCCAGGGCAAACTCCTTCTGTTTCTGAGACACAATATACCTACCTACTTACCTTCCTTCCCTCCTTCCTTCCTTTTAGACTCCCCCCACACCCCCGGGGGGGGGAGGGTTGGTTGTTTGGGGGGGGGGCTGCTCATTTAGAAAGTGATTCACAAAATCTTTTCTGTTCTCTTGACATCCAGAAATGCTTGAATAGATTTTGCTACAATTTAATTTAAAACATGAAGGAGCAAAGAAAAATAAAATTACCTTTGAGCAAAAACAACAACAAAAACCGTCTAAACCATCTAAACTAAGAGGAGAAGGGGTAAGAACGATGGAAAATAAAGTGAATATATTCAGCTACTTTTGCTGCAATAAAACATTCTATGAGCCTAACGGTAGCTTGTCCACAGTAGGTTTATTATAAAGACACAATCTCATCCCAAAGAGCTTTCAGATTCGGCTGTGGAGCAGAGACCTTCTGCCTTAATAAAGGACAACTTAGGTTGAATATATTTAAATAGCAGTTACCTAAGAACACAGAAAGTGGTACATTGGGCTCATGAGCTCATGGGGAGGGGGGGAACGTGGCTAAGGCAATTCCAAAAAAACAAGACAATCCAAATGTGAGATGAAAGTGATTAAATGATATCTCCAAGATAGCCACTAAAATATGATAGTGCTGTGGGTATTACTTTTAGCAGTTGGCAGTGATGTATGATAATTCAAGACTGCTCCATGCAATAATTTTTTGTGGCTTTGGACCCTTGTGCAAGGATTTCTACTTAATTTAGTCAGGATTTTATTGGATCCAGGTCTCAAGTGGGGAAAGAAAGAGGCCATTTTTATCTAGTGTTCCATTCCAAGAGTTATCATACTTCAAAATGGCTTTAGTGGAAATCTGAAAATTTCAACATTGAATCTGTACCTAAGCCCAAAAACCTAAGAGAATAGAAAAATGAATAATTTTTAAGTATCTTTCCCTTTAAATATATAGATAACTGAACCAAGGGATATCAGAACTTAAATTAGTTAGGCAATTGCTTCCATTTTCTATTTAATTTGGCTGAGTAGATGTGTCCTAACTGTAGTTTGATGGACTGGGCGAATATCTTAATGTTCTAATACTCACGTGTGTTCTAACAGTATTTTAAAAATTGTGACGACCTTTGAAACTTTCAAAAATACTCTTAACTCATGAAAAGAGTTGAGATGCCATGACAAGAGCCCTCTAAGTGGGCATCAACAGCCCTTGTTCTGCTTTTGGCTCTGCTATACTTAGCTCTCTCATGGTATTAGCCTGTTTTTACTACATTATGCTTCAGAAGAGTATAACCTCCAAATCTCAATGATTTACAACAAGCATGTATTTCTCACTTGTGTTTTATGTCCGATGAGGGTAGATGGCACCTCTGTTCTAGCTCTTCATTCTGAGACCCAGGCTTAATGAGCAGTCCCTATCTGGGCATGCAATTCTTGTGGCAGCAGTGAAAAAAAGCCAGCCACATGACAAAGCCTGACTTTAAAAAAAAGCAGAAAGTATAATTCTCCCACAGTAGAGCAGCAAATAATTGAGAAAAACATATAATCTGCCACAGATTATTCTCTTGTTCCAACATAAATTTCCTTCTTTTATGTCCTCCAAAATACATTCAACCTTCTTTGGAAAAAAGTCATAAATGTCTCGTATAATTAGAGTATAAGACCGATATTCTGAGACTTCTTAAAAGCACTTTCAGTCCACATCAAGAAACTTATAAACTAAAAAAACTAGTTGCATGCCCCTCATACATCCAGCAGACAATGGTCAAAGAGGGGTAATCACAATACACAACTCCATCCAGAAAGGAGAATTGGAGGCACAAAGAATCATCAGACTATAGCAACTCTAAAATCCTGCTGAGCAAGTGTTGCAACAGCCCACTTCTCTAGGACTGGGGAATGAACTCTGATTAGATCCCAATTGTAGTTCTTGGCTCTGCCCTATGGGACCCCTAAATTTCCCATATCCCCATATGAAGACAATATTGAATCTCTCTTACAAGGTTGAAAAGGTTTCTCAGTCTGCTCTCTATTTGAAGAAGTTTGAAGTCTTAAAGATCATGTTAAGTCTTGAATATTCACAGATTATTTTAATCCAAGTTGGGGTTCTTTGGGCCATATAACCTCAAAATTCAAGTTGACTTTTTATACGTTTGATTCCCTTCAGCTCCAGTGCAAAGAGCTGCACTCATGATTTTTCAGACTAGTCTCTGTCTTTTTCAAGACTTAATTTCAGACATGAGCTTATCCAGCTTCTGTGAGAGAATATATCCTAAGTCTCTTTTCCATAAGTTAGCTCAAATGAAAATATTTACTAGGCATCACACTGATAAAGGGATCAATGCCCGCATCCTTGACTTGTTCTTTGCCTCTAGTCTGGATATTAATTGGCTCTTGTGCTTAAAATATTTCTCAATGTTATCCTTTACTAGTTGATGATGGGAAATAATTCTACCTTTTGACATTGATAATAAACCCCAAACAATTAAGAGTATTCATCAAATGCAATGGTTACCTTTTAATCTTATAATTTATAAAAAATATGTTATAAAATTCTATTATGAATCAAATGCATTAATTTATACTTCATTCACCATCATGGAATCACACATACATGTGCAATATATAACTTATTCCTTCTGTAAGATATGCTTGATGAAAACATGGACTCAAGAACATATTTCATTAACTCCACAGACTCATAGAGGCCAAGGTGCACATTTTAGGAACTACAAATCTAGTTAATGTTTTCTCCATATGCAAGAGCAATCTCTACCCAAGGAGAAGTAACTTACTGCTTACATACTGTTGAATGGCAGAGCTTACTACTGGATCCTAACTCACAGTTTGTTCTTCTTTCCACCCAACAGGACCACATTCCACCGTGCTTATAACCAAGAACCTCATAATTACTACCAGGTCACACTCTGAAACATATAAAATTGCCAATAGTTGACCATTTTTGACTTCCAAAAACCTCAACTGTATATAGTTTAACCTAATACCACAGTCATTTTTCCCATGTGTTTTGGAGTTAGAACTCTTTTCCCCGAGTCAATGCTTTCCAACATGTAAGGCATATCTTTTTTTTAAAGATTTATTTCAGAGAGCAAGAGAGAACACGTGAGTGGGGGGCAGGTGCAAAGGGAAAGGGAAAGAAATCCTCAAGCAGACTCCCCTGCTGAGTGCAGAGTCCATTGTGGGGCTTGATCCCAGTACCCTGAGATCATGACCTGAGCTAAAATCAGGAGCCGCCACCCAACTGAATGAGCTACCCAGTTGCCCCTCCTGTCATTCTTTTGAAGTGTTGTGTTGGTAGACATAGCTGGGCTTAGATCATGCACCCAACATTTACTCATAGCTAACCAGGTAAAATATAATACCTAACCCTTCCTTTACATATTGAATCTCATGTCTGTTCATTCTTTAGAAAATCAAACTATTTCCTGCAAAACTGAGGGGAGTAAAACAAGTCTATTCACCTAGAAAGAGACACCAACGTGGATTTTTTTTTTTTTTTTTTTTTTTTTTTTTTTTTACTGCCATGAGAGGTACAGGGAAAAAAACAAGATCATTAAATGTGTATGAGGGTCTACTAGCTCACAACCCATGTAACAACTGGTAACAAATAGTACTGGAGGGGAATTATTACAATGATTTTTCAAACTTTCTGATTATGTTAATGTGTCTCAATTTGATACTCTTCTGCTTTTCACATCAATCTAGTATGACTAACACTAATCAAAAGAAAGCAAGCTTTCTCCTAAAGTTCTGTGGGCAGTAGTTCTGGGTTGGAATATAATAGCATCATTTCACTTGTATAATTACTTTCTGTCTGTGCCAAATAAGACTGATTTTTCTACTTACATAAATAATAGAACATTTCTCTTAAAATACATTTATTTAAATTACAATGGTAAGTCAAAGAAAAATACTAAGTAATAATTTGGGTGGTATGGAAATTACTGAGAAACCTTGCTTAGAATACATCTGAAACCCAGTATGGTTCTCAGCAGGTATGTCTTCCAGGAGGCAATCTGAAATTCTGCGTGAATATTTTAATATAATACTACTGCAGTTTAGTAGACAGGAACCAAGGTTGCTAGAAGTCCTATGATGCATGTGATATTTCCATCCCAAAACAATGTTCCACTAGACATTTATAGGTGAATCAGCTGTCTTTGTAAATTTTTTTAAAATAGAATTCATGTACCTTAATTATGCAGTCTAATACACTTTTACAAATGAACATACTTGTGTCACCACTACCTAGCACAATATACAGAACATGACTACTCTCCCAGAAATTCCCTTCATGTTCCCCCAGTCCCCATCCGCCACCTTCCCAAATTAACTATTCTGACCACAGATTAGTTTTTGCCTCTTTGGAGCTTCACATAAACAAAATAATTCATTACGTACTCTTCCATGATTAGCTTCTTTTGTTTAACCTTATGCTTGCGAGATTCATCCATGTTACTGTATGTAGTGGTGGCTTGTTCATTTTTATTGCTATAGCACAGTCTATTGTATAAACAAACAGTAAATTACCTTCTACCAGCAATGAGCATGTGGCCTGTTTTCATTTGGGGCTGCTATGAACACTCCTGCACATGTCCTTTGTGACTATATATATATGTGGGGGGTAGTACCATTGGGTCATAGGAGGAGCACACTCAGCTTGAGTAACCCTTCCCACACAATTTCCAAAATGATTTTACTAATTTACAATCCCATCATGTTGTAGGAAAGTTCCATGGCACTATATCCTCATTTGGTATTGTCAGACTTGGGTCTTTTTTTAAACTGTTTTTATTAAAGGATATATGTAAGTTTAGGCATCTGAGCCTAGATGCTATTTGCTTATAAACAGTAGTATATTTGCAAGGTTTTGATACTGATTTTTTTTCTAAAATTCAACTATTACATAAATGAAGGGAAGACCATATCCTATTTTATTTTAAACTTTGCCAAAAGATGTTCATTCTATCAGAAAATCATATCATCAATGTCAATATGACTTGTGGTCCTTGAGTCTATAATAAAACATAGACGTGTTCATGTGCATTTGTAGGTGCCACATCCACAATGTTTCCATGTAGAAAAAAGAAGTACAGAGATGACTGTTATGTGTGCCAGTGTTTATTCCTGTGCATGTCTGAGCATTTCTATATCGAAATACATATTATTTAGTCAAATTATTTTCCTTATTGTTCTTTATATTATAATAAGGACATTATAATGATACTTTTAATTAGTGTTAGTTATGTTATTAAATACACACATTTATATTTCAGAATAGTAAAGAGGACTTCGTAAAGTATTTCTTATTAAAATGGTGTATTGGTTTGATAGGGTTGAGAACAACTGCTCCAATCAATAAAACTATGCCTTGGAATTATAAATCATTTGGGGGTAAAAAAATGGGGGGGGAAAACTGAGGCATCCAAGGGAATCCTGTGAATCAGTGTTTTCTGGGGGGAAAAAAATCCAGTCTAATCCCCAATACCCAGATCCTTCATCCATTTTCAGGCCCCAGTGTTCTTTGCCACACTTACCCTCTTTTCCTCTCCACCCTAGAACACATAACACTGTATGGACAGGAGCTTTACTTTAGTAGCTCCTCTATAATAGGGAGTAATTGTCATCCTTACCTACTCAGCGATATGACTTGAAACATCTCTTTTTAACATCTGCTTTCATGCTGCAAAAAATGGTATCTCCTTAGATACAGCATTTCGTAAAAGCAGAAACTTGCTCCTTTATAATCTCAGGACTTGTCCCAAGAGATCAAAGATGGAGGTGATATATGGCCTTTAAATCTTCCACATGACTCTCCACCAGTAACAACTTTGCCAAACGCTTTCACTTTCTTAAAAATGCACGTTAGATCATCTTAACTCACTTTAAATAGCTATGCCTGTGGAAAGTCTGCTTGATCTAACATAGACAATATAGGCTGTAGGTAAATCCATTAGTTCTAGAAAGATGACTAATCAGCACATCCTTGGTAAAGACTTCATTAATTTAATTACCAGTGCTGGATAATGCTCATACAGGTATATATCTATTTCTAAGTAAATAGTGGAAAGATGGAAACCTAGCTTGGAAATTCCCAACAAGAGAGAGAAAGAGGTCAAGAGAAATCAGTGTAAGCAAAACTGATGTTACAGCTATCGAAGTAAATTTATCACCTGGGGTCATATTTTCTTAATAGATAAAACCTCAGTTGTACAGGATGAAATTAACCCCAAAACCTCCAATTCATCAGGAACTTTTCCATATTTGAGTTTAGAGAAAAAGAGTTGAGTATGTCACAAAACAAAAACAAAAAGGAAAAACCAGCGGAGATTGTCTGCCAGTGACAAGAATAAAGAAATCAGGAAGCCTTTTTATGAAATTTATGTATAATCCAAAACTAGGAACAAGAGCTAAAATTGTATGTAACAGAATTGGATCCAAAGTGGCCCTGACAAGCTGAAACTCCGCACCAGTGGTTCTCAACTCTGGCTGCCCGTTGGCAGCAGCTGGAGAGCTTTCAAAACCAGCCAGGCCTGGGATCTATGCACAGAGATTCTAATTTAATTAGTGTGGGTCAAGGCCCAGGCATCAATAGTTTTTAAATGCTCCCTGGGTGATTCTAAAACATAGACAGGGTTGAGACCACTGCCTTAAATCATGCCAAAGTTCACTCTAATAAAGGGTCAGATGTCATGACTGTCAGCAGTGGTAGGCAGGTGATTGAGAGAAAAATGATACAATGAAGACCTAGCTGCCATCTCAGAATAGGAAAAGGGAAGATTCAGAGAGGATATAGTAAAAATCCACAAGTAATAGTAGTGTATAGCATCATCAAGTATTTTCTACATGCCAGACATTCAGCTGAGGTGCAGAAATATGATAGCAAGTTCACCATATATAGAAAGATGGATAGAATTAGAGATAAATGAGTAAACATGCATGGAAAATTTGGTCAAAGATGCCCAAAAAAGTAGTTGGTTACCTTTGGAATACGGGGTTATAGAAAGACTTCTCTTTATTATATAACTGTACACTCATTTGGACTTTTCTTTCATTTTCACTAAGTGACTATTACCATGATTTTTAAAATATCTAAATGATAGCAATTTCTGATCTTAGTGAGGACCATTTTTTATTTCCTACTATGTGCCCCAACGCGAGCCATTGTTGCTTCTGTCACTGATAAAAATAATCAGAATTGGGGCACCTGGGTGGCACAGTGGTTAAGCGCCTGCCTTCGGCTCAGGGCGTGATCTCGGTGTTCCGGGATCGAGCCCCACATCAGGCTCCTCCGCTATGAGCCTGCTTCTCCCTCTCCCACTCCCCCTGCTTGTGTTCCCTCTCTCGCTGGCTGTCTCTATCTCTATCAAATAAATAAATAAAATCTTAAAAATAATAATAATAATCAGAATTATTTTGGGATAATCCTCTTGCTCATTGCTCATTCATTACACATAACTAAGATGAGCTCTGCTAATTATCAAGAGACCTCAATACTCTGACCTGACACTGGGATCGGGGCTTGCAAGGTCAGACCCGTCCAGATCGGTTAATATTGTGCCATGGAAAACTGCAGTTTGGAGTGCACTGCCGGGGTAGGGTAATAGAAACACACAGGGCTTTACAGTTCTACTGCATGTGTGTGGGGTTAGCGGAGGGGCTAGAGAGAATTCTGTGACTGCTGTGAGGGAAGATGATAGGAATAAAATAAATTTGCATTAGCTTGCAAACCCTTCTCTTTTTGTAGCTCCCTCAGGCTGCCAAAGCTCTACAGAACTTTTAGCTCTCTCTTCTATTGACCAGATTCACCTTTGATGTTCTCTTTAAACATACATCCCCAGAGCAGAATCGTGGGGGTTATTAAGGATAAGAAAAGAGGAGATTGCCTAGTCTCTCTTCCCACCCCCTACACACTTACTCCTCCACTCAGAAGCATCCCTTGTTCCAACCACCTGCCAGCAAGAAAGCACTTTCCTTGCAATATAGAGGAAAGAGCACCAGCCCAGGCAGTAACAACACCTGGGATCTATCGCTATTTTTAGTGCACAGTCGTCCAGTCCATCTGCGAAAGGAAGAAGACTGAAAGGATAAATTCCAAGTTTTTAGCTATGTTTGGTATCTTTGGATAGTGCTTCTATTTAATAATATATTAGTCTTTATGATACTAATGTATTCTCAACTTCAGCTTATGTAAAAACAGTGGCTTATAAAATCTAGATCCGAAAGGTAGAAATAATGTCGACTGCCATGTCATCCTAACACCAAATATCATCACAAAATGACATTCCCATTCTCAACTGTCCACTTGGCCTGGAGAGTTGGAGACCCAGATTACTACAGTGTCCTCATTGCCACGATAAACTTGGATATTGTATTCCAAATACTGAATGTCCTTGTTATACATAACTAGAGGGTTTTATAGTTGCATGCTCAGATGTATCTGAGTGTAGGAAGTATAAAAAATAATACTGTGTAAATATGGAAACCACCTCAGGACCCTTATGGAAGCTATATTCTACTAGTAAAGTGTAAAGGAGATATCAAGTCCCTGCTTTCAAACCAATTTTAATCTATTTGAAGTTTTCTAAAATGACAGTTTATAATTTAGATTAAAAAGTGTCTGAGGTGGAATCATTTTAATGACTTGACCAGAAGAGTGACAGTTTATTGAAGAGATGATTAATATGGTAAAATCAATTTTATTCTTGAGAAAACAAGTATCAATGAATCCCTGTTCATGCATTTTAACAAAAAATTGTATGTTAAGCTTTTCTACAAGAGAGATCATTATCAATCAAATTGATTTTTGTTTCCAAAATTTTGTCAGAAGTTATCACCATTCTTTATCCACCCTCTGACCCAAAGGAGAAAGAGAAAGCTAAAATGGGATCAAAGGAATAAAACCACATCTTGATTTACAACTCATAGTTTCTGATCAGACTTACAAATCCAGCTAAAGTGTTTAATCAATACAGAGCACTTAAAAATGATGTCAGTTATAGAATGCTTTCACCTGAAAGTAGTGCTTAAGCTAACTTTTTGTTTAAAAAAAGAAAAATTTTTAAAACACTTGTTTCTCTTTATCATTTATTTCTCTAAATTAAATCTAAGCCCCAAGACATTACACCAAATTTAGCCAACTTCTCTAGCTTTTACTGAAGAGGCTGCATAAAAGAGTAAATATTCCAAAATAGCTGCCGAAGTATTAACAGGCAGATTTGTGGGATTGTGAATGGACAGGTCAAGGACCTCTGTCCCTGCACTGAGAAGCCCATATTTCCCTTGGACTTACTGGAGGTAACCAACACTTGCTGGGAATACCTCAGTCAGTTTTCAGGTATAAGGCACTGAATCAGAAGCATCCAGTTTGCTCCAGGCTGACGTTCGGAAATTAGGCCTCTTCAGTTCAGAAACAGAACAACGAAGAAGTATTTGGCCTAAGTCAAGAAGATCATGAAGGGTACAAGTGGAGTAAAAATGAGCCATGTCATTAAACCTTGAACTATCAGCTGTACGGTCACCCCTTGAAGTTGAATGATGTCAGTTAGATGGCCAAAAGGAAGCACAGCTTTGAAGAGTCAATAGCAAGTACACCAAGCTGGTGGGTCTTAATAAGAAAATAATTATAAATAATTCCTACAAGCATTTAGATTAATTTATGGGTGATTTAGCCATAAGTAGTTTTCAGGGGAAGTCAGTGATATTTTTTTTTTAGAAAAACAGCAATAGTTGTGAGTTTTTCATTTAATTCTCACAAAACCTCTGTGAGCAAGTATTCCTATCTTTAATTTACAGCGTATGAGGAGAAGCTCAAAAGGTTAAGTAAATTGCGTTAGGTCACATCAGAAGTGATGGAGCTAGAATTTGAACCCAATGTGATCTGATTCCAGAACCCATGAGCTTTCTTTAAAGCTAGGCTGTCTCTTAAAAATAAAAGACATCTGACATACAAAATACTTCTTAAAGTCACTGTCAGATGCATAATTATCCATTGCCACTTTAGCGCTGCAATCACTAAAATGTTAATACCTTGTCGGCATGAAATCATAAAGAGTTACTGTTGTCCACTAATCTATGGATCAGCTGAGAAGCTCTGATGATCTTGGCACAGTTTGGCCAACTGACCTAGTCTTGCTTATATGTCTTGTGGTCAGTTAGTGGGTCAGCTGGGGGTTGCTAATCTGGAATGTTCTCTGCTGAGATGATTTGTCTCTCTTCCACATTTGTCTTCCAATAAGCTAGCCTGGGCTTGTTCCCATCACAAAAACAGTTCTAAGAAAGAGAATGGAAGCAAGCAGGGCCTCTGGAGACCTAGGTCCAGAGCTGGCATACTGATACTTTCACAATATTTTGTTAGCCAAGGCAAGTCAAAAAGCCAATCCAGATTCAGCAGATGAGGAAATAGATTCCACTTCTTGATAGGAAAAGCAGGAAAATCACACTGCAAAGAGCATGTACAGGGAGGGGTGAAGACTTTGAACAATGTTTGCAATCAATCTGCCACAACAGAGAGATCAAAAGAAAAGTGTAGACCAGGAGTGATTACTCACCATTTATTTATTCATCAACAAATATTACTTGGTCCCTCCCATAGTTCAGGAGAAAATGGTTCCCAAGGTGCAAGTTTCCAAGAGTTCTCTCCCGGTGGAAACAAACATGACACACTTAATTGCTCCAGCAACAAGTAGTAGCAACAAATGCAAAATGTTGTGTACCAGGAAAGCTCTTTAGAGACTCAGTGACCAACATTTGTACTGAAGGCTGTTGATGTATGCGTCTTCTGCCTAGCATGCACCCAAATCCCAGACTTCCAGAAGAAAAGCACATTTTCAACATAAACCACATGGTTTGCACAGTTTGGACATAGTGAGCCACTCTTATCAGTTAACTATTGACTGGCAACACCTCAAGGCTCAAGTTCCCAGATGTCAGCCCATGACCAACCTTGTAAGCACTTTTCTAAAGACAGTAGTCTCAGCCTTGCTGTGTTAAATTCCATTGTCAGACCTCTTTTGTACACAATGCCCTTCAGATTTCTTAGTGTAGATGTCAGGTGGGAAGAGGTCTATATAGATCTTGAGCTCAGAGAAAAATTCTGGCCTGAAGATACAAATTTGGGAATCATTAACATAAAGATGGTATTTAAAGTCATGAGATTAGACAAGGGCCCCTAGGGAGCAAACAACAAAGGTCCATGAACTGAGCTCTGGGGCTTTCTAACATTTAGAGATCAGAGAGACAAGAAGAACAAGTGGGGAAAAGGCAAGGCGGGGGCATAGAAAAACAGAACAAAACAAACAAGCAAAAAACTGACAAGGAGTAAGTAAAAATAGAGAAGAGAAGCAGGAGCTTAAGTCATCCTGGAAGCAACATGAATAGAGTATTTAATAAACTACAACTCAAGATGAAATGTGAGAAATGATGATTGGGTTATGTTTTGATGTTTCTAGGTAATCCACACTACTTATTCTGAAATAGTTTAGACATACTTAACCCATACCCCTGGCTTCTTACTTCCCTATAGGGCCTTATACAAAGCCAGGAAGGTGATGGATTGTCCCTTGATATAAATAAAGCAAGCACAGTCTGGTACCGCTCACTGTGTCCCCATCAACCAGCCTGCCCTGAGCACTTAGCAAAGACGGTTATAGAGCAGCAAGTCCTGGAAGCATGCAGGACCCAGTGGGAGGAGAACTATCTGCACGTGAGGGAAGAAGAGTCCAGCCAGAAGGAGAAGAATCAAGATACAAGCTATTAAATGACCTAATGCATGCAAATCACTTAGTCTGGTGCTTGATGCTGTAAGTGCTACTCCATTTATCATCCTCCTCCTCAGCAACAAAAACATCAGCATTATCCAGGACTGATCTAGTTACAGCAATTCTTACAAAAAGAGAAATGAACCACAATATGATTTAGATTTTCAAGATTCCCAAAACCAGACAAGGCCTTCTTATTCCAGACCAAATCCCAGTATAATATTCTGTCTAAATACCCTACACTTGTTCTAATACCTCTGATATTACTTACACTGTATCCCCTTTACAGAAATAGAATTGCATTTTTGCTCCGATTTTTGCTTCAGGTATCAGCTCTATTGATATATTAGACTGATTAGGGCAGCTTCTTTGAACAATCTAAAATAACAAGAGTGTTGGGGCGCCTGGGTGGCTCAGTCAGTTAAGCGTCCAACTCTTGATTTCAGCTCAGGTCATGATCTCAGGGTCGTGAGATCGAGCCCCGTGTGGACTCCACGCTGAGCATGGAGCCTGCCTGAGATGTTCTCTCCCCCCTCTCCCTCTGCCACTCCCCTCTCTCAAAAAACTTTTTTTTTTTTTTCATTTTAAAAATGTAAAAACAGGGGCGCCTGTGTGGCTCAGTCAGTTAAGCATCTGCCTTCAGCTCAGGTCATGATCCCAGGATCCTGGGATCTAGCCCCACATTGGGCTCTCTGCTCAGTGGGGAGTCTGCTTCTCCCACTCCCTCTGTCTGCCGCTCTATTTGTGCATGTGTGCTCACACACACTCTCTGTCAAATAAGTAAAATCATTTTTTAAAATTTAAAAACATAATAAAATGAGTGTTTCCTTAAAAATCACACCCTAGGCTCCTCACTGACTCCATTCTAACTCCAACCTCATTTGGGACTCAACGCTCAGTTAGTGCTCAAATAATAGTAGGTATTAGGATAATAAATGAAAGAACTAAAGAATCAGGACCATCCACTGGAATTGTTTTTCTGTCTCCCTCTTTCCCCTCTCTCACTTCTCTCTTCCCCTTCCTTTTTTTTTTTCTTGGTCATTGCTGTAAGGATTTATAGAGCATTGACCTTGGGCAGTCATGTTAACCAAGAATCACTACAAACACTGATATATTTTAGAACAATGGTTTTGAGACTGTGGGTTATAACTCATTAGTGGATTGTAACATCTTTTTTCATGATATATTAATGTAAAAGAACGGAACAGTTTACACTTGGCTAGTCTAGAAAAGAAATAAAAAGATTAAAAAAATAAAACAGCACAGTGCATTTTATATAGTAAGAATAAAAATAATGTGTGTGTGTGTGTGTGTGTGTGTGCACGCGCACGCGTGCGTGCACTAGGTAGCAAGGAAAAATGGATTTCAGACTTGGTGATGGTCCAAAAATCCAGAAACACACTCTAGAGAAATTGCAACAAATGATCATTTTGTAATGCAGAAGATCATGGTCTTCATAATCAGTCTCAACTGAAGTCACAAAGACATAATAAACATGCAGAATAAATGCACCTTCTGCAATTTCCACACAGGCGCCAGAAGCTGGGGAGCGCCCCACTGTATGAGCTCCCATCCCACTGATGCTACAGTGCCGTACGCGCAGGCATTTTCAAAATGCCTAATTGTTTCATTTTATTATCTGGATGGGAGGTAGTGATATTTCCAATCCATAAAAATAGGCTTAGCATTTTTATTCAAACGTCACTGGATTCCTGCAATTTTTAGCAGCATTTGGGGACATCTTGGGCATGATTATTATATTGTCTGGCTGGAAACACAATTTGAGGTTTGGAAGGAGACATATGCCAAATCAAATTCCCTAACAGGAGGCTCACTGGACATAAATTTTGCAAATCAGACTTGGTACAGTAGTGAGCAGACACAGAGCTCTTAGGGAGTCAGACGCTGGTTATAGTGTCTGGGAAAGATCACAGAATCCCAGACCAAATGTTCAGGTATTCCTCCAAAGACTTGCTTCCTGGAAGTGCCCGACACTCATCTGGCTTCAAAGTTTACAAAACGAAGTCTCGATCCAAATGAGGGCTGCTGTCATGTTTTGGGTGGCTGTCACCATGTTTTATAAATACTAGACAGATTTAAAAGTCGGGTGATTTCACTTAGAATCCGTATACCAAGTTTCTCTTGAAAAATTCAGAATATATGGCAACTGGGCTGACGTTCCATTTTAGCAGTAAGTAGCTGGGTTTCTGCAGCAGCTGCCTTCTTAGAAAGGGCAAACCTCCAGCTGCTCAATGTCAGCATATGCACCCACACCTGCTTCAGTCACTTGTTTACCTGCCTGGTCCCATGAACATTTAATTTGCTATCTATAATCTAGCAACGTGGATCTAATTAGAACAGAACATTTGGAAACAGAGATGGGTACTGTCAGAGGAGTGAAGCCTGGGAGCTAATTTAGTCAACAGTTTTTACATTTTTCCTGTCTCTTGTCCTAAGCACATCATTCCCTGCTTATTATAGTTGCTCAGTAAATGACTGTTGATGACTTTCACAGAGAAACACACTGGGTAGTGTACAGGAACGAAAATCAAAAAGCCACATGTTTGGGCATAAAGGAGCCTTGGCAAATATCATAATATCATAAATATAATATCAAATATTATAAACTCTTTCCAAAACAAATACTCCCATTATCTAGGAACTTAAATTTCCATGTCACTTCTCTTTAAGTTCAAAATAATCCAGATGTGTAATATTTTTAGATGCTGCAGTTCAAAGATACTCAAGGAGCCCAAGTTATAATGATAGAAGAATAATGCCTTCCTCGCAAAGTCCCCCCAAATGTCTCATTGGTCCTTCTGAACTAGAAGCTTTGATTCATTCTATGCAGCCTAGAAGCCATTTTCTTTATTCCCACATTCAGTTCAAATTCCATCTCATCCACATCACTTTCCAGTCTTAAAGCGTCTGTTAACTCTCTTTTCTTTGGATTATGACAGCTCTTCCTGCCTTTTCTACTCTTTGGTGGGGAGGAGGGCAACTTACTATAAACTCTCTTGATTGTTCTTTCTACATTGATTCAACCAAAAAAATATTAATTTGACATTTGTAAGACAGTTATTTTGGAGCCATGATAACTGGGCCCCACTCCCTAACCCCAGAGTTTTTAATTTGGTATTTCTGGTGGGACTTCATAATTGCATTTATAACAAGTTCCCAGGTGAGGCTGAGGCTTGTGGCCAGATGACCACACTTGATAACCACTTTTCTATAATATAATGTCTCCCTTGGTAGCTATATTCTGGAGCCCCAAAAGAAAAAGGACATATCAGCAAAAATTACCAAAATAGATTGCAGTTGAATATAACTACAAGTATTTCTTAGAAGTTAACTTGTCCAATAATAGAAGGGTCCAGCTTTCATATAGTGGGAGCCTCCCAGCACCTGAAGGCAAGATGGCCACCATTTAGAAGTCCTAAAAATAGAAAGTAAAATTAAAAGGCCTTTACAGTTTTTGCATCTGTAAGCTGTTACAAAATTTTGAATAAATGAATAAATGAATGAATAATCAGAAAAATTATATTTCATGTGCTTTATGCAGCAAGTCTATTCTCTAGCCCATACTTCCCCTTAAATTTAACTTAAGTCTGATCTTTTTTGTTGTTGTTTTTAATATACTTCAAAAATTGCTCCTCTATGTACTTCACATTCAGAGATTTAAAATGATGAGAGAGCAAGAGAACTATGTTTGGAAGAAGCTTGCTTTTATCCATCCATCGCACACTTCAAATAAGCAGGGAGTTTAAAAAGGTCTTCACTCCCTCTAGTCTGTATCCTGACCAACAGAGAATAAAAAATTTAAATGAGAGAAAATCAATTATTGATCTGCATTCTTTCTTCAGAGACACTTTTGTGCAATTACACTATGCTAGCATGTGCTTGGATTTCAACAGCATACATCACACTAATTGATTTTGCTTTATTGAAATAAAATTGTAAGGTTACTAGATCTACTTTAACCTTTTATCTTCCAAGAAATATTATCTATGCCAAGAAAAGTGCCAGGTGTTATCACAATATAAGTTTTTGGGGTTTTTTTTTTTTTGAAATGTTTCTATCCCTTTTATGTTTGGAGAAAAAAATAAGCCTTTTCAAGAAAGCCTTTTACAAGGCGGCGCTAGCAAGGAAGAACTTGGGCAGATTTTTAAATACCTACATTATAGATTCAATAAACTTGTATTGAGGGCCACGTATCTGTTTGAAGCTTTTTTTTTTTTTTTTTTTTTTACTAATTTTTTCACCGAATATTCATTGTCACACCCCATCTGTATTTGAAGGGAAGAGAGAAGCAGAAAGTAGAGGTGCATGGATGTATTGCCGGTTTTAATGTGAACCCATCGGTTTCCCTGCTTCTCTTCTTTCCTTTTCTCTTCTTCCTGTCTTCCTTTCTTTCTTCCTTCCTCCCTCCCTCCTTCCTTCCACCTGGCTATAAGGAGAGGAGCTAGACAAAAGGACAAGGTGAGGCTCAAAACATTGATTGGACAATAGGATATGCAATCAAGATTCCCCTTTAATGCACTGGAAAGAGTAACTGGAGCCAATAGTGGGAGACAAACCAATGACACGTAAATGAAAACTGAAAGAGACTGGGATGTAATGAAGGCATGAAATAAGGCAGTGATAAGAAAAAGCAGAGGATAACAGCTCTCCCTGAGCCTAAAACTTAAGACTTCATATGTTATATGTATATGCATATATATGTATGATGGCATACATGCATATGCATATATTATATACTGTCAAAACATTTCAAAAAATTTACATATATTATTACACTTTACCCCTAAGTAGATCAACATCCTTCTCCCAAAACTAATAATTCCCTAACTATAATATTATCACACCTAGCAATAATCACCTAATATCATTTGATAGCCTTTCCCCAAAAGTCAAGATTTAGAAATTTTAATGTCAGAAATCCAACAATAAGTAATATAAAGCATATTTCCTTAAAGTTCATCTAATATTTAAAAATATTTAGTTAAAAAGCAGTTGATAATAATTGGGTACAATTAACAAATGTCCTAATCTATCCTGAGACATTTTTAACTTAACTCTCCAATTCTAAATTGTATTTTAAAATAAATTCATAGAAACAAAGGTAGTCAGGGGCACCTAGGTGGCTTGGCTCAGTCAGTTAAGCGTCTGACTCTTGGCTTTGGCTCAGGTCATGATCTCAGGGTGGTGAAACTGAGCCCTGTGTTGGGCTCCATCCTCAGCAGGGAGTCTGCTTGAGATTCTCTTTCTCCCTCTTCCCCTGTCCCTCTTCCATTCTCTGTCAAGTAAATCTTAAAAAAAAAAAAAAAAAAAAAAAAAAGTTATCACTGGATATTTTTTGCCAATCATTTATGTTGTTTTTTCATAAGTGTTAGATCTTTATTACTATAAAGATCTATATTATTGTTCATCTTTTGTTAATGGCGATAATATGGTATTACAAAGCCTTTATTGAAACAATACAATGAGAGCTCCCCAGAGACCCTAAAAATCAACAATCTTGGAAATATCCCCTCATCTTGGAAGAGCATACCCACAGGCACATAACTGGGCATAGGAATAAATAAAGAAAAGGTTGAAAACAGAAAATATATGTAGTGACAGTGACAATATAACGAAATCAACCTCACCTCCACTAAAAACTTTGAAGATGTAGGTAAATAATGAGTAAAACTTGGGACACCTGGGTGGCACAGCTGGGTAAGCATCCAACTCTTGGTTTCTGCTCAGGTCATGATCTCAGGGTGGTGGGATCAAGCCCACATTGGGGCTCTCTGTCCCTCCCTGCCTCGCACTCTCTCTCTCAAATAAATCAATCTTTAAAACAAAATGAGTAAAAACTTAGAGGGCACCCAACTCAAAAAGATATATACAAATAATATTTCTAGGCTATTATTTTAAATAATTTAGCTAGATAATCAGGAACAAAGAAAATGTGATAACTAGTGACATAAAACATACTAAAATGTTTTAGTCTTTCTCTTCTCTATACTACACCCAAAATATCATTGTCAATTATCTGTTCATGTTTTTTATACACAAGATTCGAGACCATCTTAAATATCACTGTACCTCACACAAAACTTAGCAACCTGATGCCTTTCACATAGCAGTGACTCAATAAATATTTATTGTATTTCTAGTTGATAAGGATTAAAAAAAAACCTAACTTCTTTTAATTCTTGTGATACCAAATCGAAGTTATGAATAAAATATCCCAGGAGTCCTTGGAAGCATTAACTTTTCTTTTTGAGACTATCTGGGCTGTAAAAACAAATGAGCTCCTTATCTTTAAAGGATAGGGAATAGATGGTAAATGAATGCTTACTGTAGCCCAAGATTGCAATAGAGTGTCCTCAGCTCTAAACAATGACAAAAAGTACATTAACCACAAGATCAAGATGCCTAATCAATTTGCAAGCACATGGAAGGGCTCAGAATGATGGGTAATAACCAGCATGACTTTGTGACCAACAAATCATGTTAGACCAATTCAACTGCCTCCTCTGACAGAGTAGCAGACCTTGTATGCAGGGAGGAAGGGACAGACATAATATATTTTGACTTCAGGGAGGCTTCTGACTCTGTTCCACATGACATGCTCATCAACAAGGTAGGAAAATATGGCTTGCTGTCAAAGATGGATTAAATTGATTAGAGAGGTAGCTAATTGGGAAGAGAAGAAAAGTCACAGACTGCATGAAATCACAAGTGCAAAGCTAAATATGCTGCTGGTCTGGGTGTGGATAAATTCAAGGACAAATGAGTATAGCAGTTAGATGGCAGAATCCTTGCCCATAAATAGAATAGCTCATGTCTTTTAATAGTATTTGTTCCCAATCTTTAGACAATAGCAAGGATATAAATTAATGGACATTATGTTACCATACTCACAGGAAAGTTGTTATTTTCAAGGTTTACATCTCCAATATACACTACAAAAATGCAAAAAAAAAAAAAAAAGCTAGATAAAATTGTATCACCATTTTTGATGAAGCTATTAAGAGTAATTCTTCATCAAGGATAAATCTGACAGATCTCCCCTGATATGACAGATTGAATGAGAATAGAAAAAGCTTACTGATTTTAAAATAGGGGAGAAAGCTTGGAGGATGTTAGATGGCTAAAGACAGAAGTAATAGGGGCTTCTAATCATCCTGAGCATGGTCAAATATCACCAGAAATTAATTTCTTTTACTTGGCATTTTGGTTAAGAGGGGACCCTAAATTCAGCAGTCAGGGTAGGTCAATCAATATTTTAAATTAATGAGATCAACTGGAAGAACTACCATAGAAATTTGTTCAGGAATGGAGAAATCATTTATTATTAAAAAAATCAGCTACCAATTAAGTCCTTACTAAACACCAATTGTGTGTCCATATCTGCTAGACACAGCCTCTACCCTCTAGGGGCACACAAAGAAAAGGTAACAACTATGAAAGAGAAAACATGCATCTTCTGAACTCTCCTCTTTACAACCTCTATTTCTTTCATTCTTTCAACTTGAACTTTTCTTTCTTCAAATGTATCCTAGTCCACTTTCTCTAAAATCTTCCACCTGATTTATCATGGGTGATGATTTTAAAAGATGTCTAAAAATTCTTTGAAATTCCGATGAAAACGGGGAGCCTAACTCCTTTCCCATTAATCACGGAGGGTATATAGGGACTGCTTCTATCAATATTGCAAAAATGCCAATGTGTCCCTTCAGAGAACATGGCTATAAAAATCACAAAAAAAAATTATACATCAGGAAAAATATTGATGTACTCAACAATAAAATTATGAGTTTCTATTAATCAGAACATACATTCACAAAGTGAAAAAAAAAAACCAAGCCACAGAATGCAAGAATATAATTTTAACCATATCACTATCAAAGGACTTGTATATAAAATACACAAGGAACTACAAATAGATAAGAAAGTGTTAGACAAATCAATGAAAAGAGTAAGCTGAAGACTTCACTGGATATTTTACAAAAGGAAAAATCCAAACAACCACTAAATAAATAAGATCAACTTCCTCAATAAACAGGAAAGTACAAATGAAAACTGTAAGCCAAATACAACTATACACCAAACAAATTGGCTAAAATAAAAATCTGAGAAGCTAGGCCAGGGCCACCCCTGCCCACCAGTGAACCTGAAGCTATGGTAGCCCCATTGTAACAGGAGCTTACACACAGCCCACAAGGGACACCCCTGGGACACCTGTCTCTGGCGGCCTGGGGGAATTGCCCTTCTGAGTACCACAGGATCCTCTCCTACATGATGTCATTTTTTTCATGACCAGAAGACATAGCTTAACTACCTAATACACAGAAACAAACACAGAGAATGAGGAAATGAGTATAAAGAGAATATGTTACAAATAAAAGAACCTTCAGAAAAAAAACTAAATGAAATAGAGATAAGCAATCAGCCAGAGCAGGAGTTAAAAATCACGATAATAAAGATGCTTGCCATACTTGAGAAAATAATGGATGAACATAGTGAGATTTTCAACAAAGAGAGAATATATGAGAAAACAGCAATCAGAGCTGAAGAATACAATAAGAGAAAGGAAAAATACACTAGAAGGAATAAATAGCAGATTAGGTGATACAGAAGAAGGGGTCAGAGATCTGGAAGACGGGGTAATAAAATTCAACCAAACAGAATGCCAAAAAGAAAAAAAGGAATTTTAGAAACGAGAATAGTTCAAGGGACCTCTGAGACAACATCAGGAATACTAACATTCACATTACAGGGATCTTAGAAGAGATAGAGAGGGAGAGATCTGAGAATAGATCTGAGGAACAGATATCTAGATCCAGGAAGCAAAGAAAGCCCCTAACAAGATGAGCCCAAAGAGATCCACACCAAAACACGTTATAATCAAAATGGCAAGAATTAAAGATCAATAGAGAATGTTAAAAGCAGCAAGGGAAAAAGTTACTTATAAGGGAATCCCCATAAACCTATCAACTGAGTTTCCAACAGAAACTTTGCAGGACAGAAGCAAGCAACACAAGATATTTAAAGCACTGAAGGGGGAAAAAAAAAAAAAAAACTTACAACCAAGAATTCTCTACTCAGCCAGAGTCTCCTTCAGAATTAAAGGGGAAGTAAAGAGTTCTCCAGACAAGCAAAAGCTAAAGTCCATCACCACTAAACCAACTTTACAAAAATATATTAAAGAGACTTCTTTAAGTGGGGAAAAAAGGCCATGACTACAAATAAGAAAATATATGAAAGAAAAATAATCTCCTGCTAAAGGTAAATGTATAACAAAGGTAGTGGATCAACCACTTGAAAAGTTAGCATGAAGGTTAAAAAACAAAAATAGTAAAATCAACTATATATCCAATAATTAGGGGATACACAAAATAAAAATGTAAAATATGACATCAAGAACATAAAACATGGGGGTAGGGAGGTAAAAAGTAGTACTTTTAGAATGTGTTCAAACTTAAGTGACCACCAACTTAAAATAGACTGCTCTACATATTGTATGGCAGTTATATATGAACCTCATGGTAACCAAAAACCGGTAATAAACAAAGAAGAAAAGAATCCAAATATAACACTAAAGAAAATCAGCAAGTCACAAGGGAAGAGAGCAAGAGACAAAGAAATAAACAGAAAACTACAAAAGAAAAAAAAAACAAAATAACAGAAAATACGAAAATTTACAATAAGTAAATACCAATAATTAGTTTAAATGTAAATGGAATGAGTGTTCCTAAATGCTCCAATCAAAAACATAGATTGGCTGAATGGGTAAAAAAAAAAAACAAGACCCATCTATATGTGGCCTACAAGAGACTCACCTCAGATCTAAGGACAGACTGAAAGCGAAGGGACAGAAAAAGACATGCCAAACAAATGGAAATGAGAAGAAAGCTGGGTAGCAATACTTAGATCAGACAAGATTAACTTTAAAAACAAGACTGTAATGCGTGACAAAAAAGGGAATTACATAATGGAAAAGGGATCAATCCAATAAGAAGATATAACAATGGTAAATATTTATACACCCAACATAGAGCACCAAAATAGATGAAGCAAATACTGGTAGACACAAAGGGAAGTAAATGCTATTTGCAGATGACATGATTTGATACATAAAAAAATCCCAAAGCCTCCACCAAAACACTGCTAGAATAAATGAATTCAGGAAACTTGCAAAATAATTAGGAATAAATCTAATCACAGAGGTGAAAGGCCTGTCCTCTACAACTATAAGACACTGATGAAAGAAATTGAAGACAACTCAAAAAATAGAAAGGTATCTGGTGTTCATGAATTGGAGGAATATTTTTTAAATGTCCATACTATCCAAAAACAATTTTGAGTTTCAAAGCAATCCCTATCAAAATACCAATGGCATTTTTCACAGAAATAGAACAAATAATCCTAAAGTTCATAAAACCACATAAGACCCCAAATAGACAAGACAATCTTGAGGAAAAAAGAACAAAGCTGCAATATCACACTCCCTGATTTCAAACTATAGTACAAGGTTGTAAACTCAAAACAATATGGTACTGGCACAAAAACAGACACATAGATCAAAGGAACAGAATAGAGAGCCCAGAAATAACGCAGGCCTATATGGTCAATTAACCTACAACAAAGGAGGCAAGAAAAGACAATGGGGAAAGATGCTCTCTTCAATATACAGTGTTGGGAAAGCTGGACAGCAACATGCAAAAGAATGAAACTAGACCACTTTCTTAAAACTTAAAACATATTCAAGATTTGAATGTAAGACCTGAAACCACAAAACCCTTAAAAGCAAACATAAGCAGTAAGCCTTTGACATGGGTATTAGCAATAATTTTTTGGATGTGTCTCCCCAGGCAAGGACAATAAAAACAAAAATAAACTAATGGGACTACATGAAACTTAAAAGTTTTTGCACAGCAAAAGATACCACAAACAAAACAAAAAAGCAACCTACTGAATGTGAAAACATATTCACAAATGATATATCCAATAAGGGATTAACATCCAAAGTCTATAAAGAACTTCTACGATTCAATATAAAAACTCCAATTTAAAAAAAACGGGGAGAGGTTGCGAGTAGCCTTTTTCCAAAGACGACATACAAAAGGTCAACAAGCACATGAAATAAATCTCACCATTACTATCCATCAGGAAACTACCAATCAAAACCATGAGATATCACCTTGTACCTGTCAAAATGGCTATTATTAAAAAGAAATAACAAGTGTTGACAAGGATGTGAAGTAAAAGGAATCCTCACACTATTGGTGGGAATGTAAATTGATCCAGCCACTGTGGAAATAGTATGGAAGTTCCTCAAAAAATTAAAAACAGAACTACCATAGAATCCATCAATTCCACTTCTAGGTATTTATCTGAAGAAGACAAAAAACCCTAATTTGAAAGATGTATGTACCCATATGTTCATCATACATTACTTACAATAGCCACGATATGAAAGCAACTGAAATGTCCACTGACAGATGAATGGATAAAAAAGTAGTGTGTGTATACTATGTGTGTACACTATGGAGTATTAATCAGCCATAAGAAAGAATGAAATTCTGCTATTTGTGACAACATGGATGGACCAAGAGGGCATTATGCTAAGGAAAATAAGACAGAGGAAAAAAAATCCCATATGATTTCATTTATATGTGGAACCTAAGAAACAGATGAACAAACGAAACAGGGTAGAACAGACTCAAAAATACACAGAATTGATGGCTGCCAGAGGGGAGGAGGGGGGTGGGTAGATGACACAGGTGAAGGGGAATAAGAAGTACAGTCTTCCAGTTATAAAATAAGACACGGATAGCATAGAGAACATGATCGATAATATTGTAATAACTTCTATATGGTGACAAATGGTAACTAGACTTACTGTGGTGGCCATTTCATAATGCACATAAATATCGCGTCACTATATTGTATACCTGAAACTAATATGTGCCAATTATTCTTCATTAAAAAAGAAAACAACAACAACAACACATGGTAAATACATCTCTAAGAACCGTACTTAAAAGCTGCGTGAAGATTTGTGGAAAAAAAAAAGTCTGAGAAGGCCTAGTACTGGTGACAATGTAAAGCATTAGCTGTTAAAGTTAAAAACAGACATATATTGTGATTCAGCGATTTAACTCCTGGGTAAACATACCATAAGAAACATGGATACATAGGCACCAGGACACATGTACAATAGTTACATAGCCGCACAGATTTTATCGACAAAATCTAAGGAAAATTTCGGCAGCAGAAGATGTTGCATTTATAAAACAGTAATGAAAATAAACTAAAGCAAGGTGCATCAATTAGGATGAATCATACAAACATAATATTGAGTGAAGAAAGCACAACACAATATAAATATATATATACACATATGCTATAATATATTGTTTATATTATGTTCACAAAACACAAACTAAAAAGCAATGCCCATGGATGCATATATTGGTGCTAAACTCATAGAGCAAAGCAAAGAAATGATCATCATAAAATTCCAGCCACCAGCAAGTAAAGATAGATGGGAAAAGTCCAGAAAGAACACACAAGAGCTTCAGGAAAACTGGCAATGTTTTATTTCTTTTTTTTTCTTTTTTTAAGATTTTATTTATTTATTTGAGAAAGAAAGTGAATGAGAGAGTAGAGAGAGAGCACGAGTAGAGGGAGGAGCAGAGGGAGAGGGACAAGCAGACTCCCCACTGAGCAGGGAGCCCGACATGGGGCTTGATCCTGGGACTCCAGGATCATGACCTAAGCCAAAGGCAGATGCTTAAGCGACTGAACCACCCAGGCACCCCGGCAATGTTTTATTTCTTGACCTGTGTAGTAGTTTACAGGTTTTTCTTTATAAATCATCCTGTCACACAGTTGTAGGCTTATATACTATTCCTGTGTGTTACATTTAAAAATAAAAGGTTAAGTAAAATAAGTCAGACTGAGAAAGACGATACCATATGATTTTTCTTATATATGGAATCTTAAAAACAAAACAAATGAATAAACAGACAAGAACTAGAATCAGACCTATGAATACAGAGAACACACTGATGGTTGGCAAAGGGAAGGGGGTGGGGAAATGGATAAAATGGGTGAAAGGGAGTGGGGGATACAGGCTTCCAGTTATGGAGTGAATTAAGTCGCAACAATAAAAGGTACAGCATAGAGAAAACAGTCAACGGTATTGTAATAGTGTTGTAAGGTGACAGATGGTAGCTATACTGGCGTGACAGCCATAATATAATGTATGGAAATATTGAATCAATGTTCAATCATACCTGAAACCAATGTAACACTGTGTGTCATCTTACACTCAAAAAATATTTAAGATTTACAGAACCACCACAGCAAATTTTATACCACAGTCCACAAACTAGGTTCAACGCCCACAACTCTATCTACTTGCCCTCTGGGGATTTGCCCAAAGTCCCATAAAACGGTGTGAAAGACATTTACACTTAGTTTTTCACACCTCATTCAGTTGCAAATCGTTCAATAAACAAATATCAGCTGAGTGCCTACTATGTGACAGGCACTGTGCTAGGTATCTGGAATTAGATCAATGAAGCAGAATAAAAATCTCTGCACTCATTTACGGAACTTATACTCTGGTTTCTGTTTGAAATGAATACTTTCAGCAATTACAAGAATAAAGTGAAACTTTCCTCCGGAAAGAATGCATTCAGGGACTCAAGCAGCATCACAGTTCTCACTACCCTCCTCTTTATCTCTTACCTGGCTTAAAGTTATATTTCAGCCTTTTTTTTTCTCAGACCATTCCATAAATTAGAGGACATAACCACAATTAGCTTTGCAGTCACAATCATTCAGTGTTTACTTCAAGGAGAAAGATAGACCATCTGTTTGCCGGTGTCTTTAAAAAAATAAAAATCCTAGGAAAGAGCTCTGATTGGCTACTTCAGGTTCATCATTTCATCCATGAGCCAATCACGGAGGCCAAGGTCATGGGTCACTATGATTGGCCAAGCCTGGATCTTCTACCCAATCCTGTAATCAGAGAAACCTGGTATTGTAACCGGGAGCCCCACTGGAATGGCACGGAGGAGGCAACAATTTCCAAATGAAATAGTGCTGAAATTAGAATTGGGTAAGTAGTACTGAGTAGACTTAAACTAGACATAAAACAGATCAGACACTGATAAGGGTAGTCATAAAAAATAAAAACAGAGTACTGCAGGATCAGAGAAAAAAGGAATAGTTATTTCTAACTGAAGAACCAAGGAAAGTTTCACAGACCCGTACCCACCCTCCTTGACACCACAGAGCCAGATCTCAATTCTATCCCCGAAAGAATCAAGCTGATCATTTTACTCAGAAGTAAAGAAACACATATCTGAGAGGGACGTTAAGGTCATGCTGGCTGTCCTAACACATTCTGAACAGAACGAGTGACGGCAAAATCCATAGGGTTGGCAAGATGTTCCAGGAAGACAGCCCCATCATCTGTCTCAGCAAGCAAGCCCAGAGTTTAATAGTCCTTATCTTTTCTGTCAGGATTAAAGACTGCTTTCCTTAACCAAGCTGAGGTAATGTAAGTTTATAAAACAGTCAATAAAGGACAATGATGCAACCAGAAAGAGGGAAGTGGAGAGCAGAGAAGTGCTCTGAGTGTAAGCTCTGTGTCCCTAAATCAACAGTTCAGAAAGCCCTTCCTTGGACCTCCAAGGTGCCTGAGTGTATGTCCAACAACGCAGTCCTGTTCTCTCCTCTGACTGGCTATTCTGAAATTTGGGGCTGGTCTGAATGGAATTTTGATTCATAGTTTAAAGCAACCATTACAAAATGCGGTTGTCTTCTTCAGACCCTGTTTGAACTTCCATTCATTCAACATATTCTAGAATCAATACTCCAATTATAAGAAGTTTAAAACAGGCCACTATATTACTCCTCCTCTCCTCACACTTGGATATGATTCTCTACAATCAACTGCCCTGCTGTAACAGAACTTTAAAATGTCCACATCCTGTCACCAGCCCCTTCTAGGGTACCCTGAAAGGTGGCTAACTCCACAGCCTGCCCACCCCTTCATGACTTTGCACTGTATTTACACCTCTCTCTCTCCCCCCAACTCCACTGCTAGGTTAAAGTCCCTTTGGAGCAAGAGACAGTACTTCCCCTATCTTTTATTTCTTGAACTTATAAACTTAGATTCATTCTACTTTATGAAAAGTAGATATCTGCTAAGTGGTTAACTGTTAATTTTCAAAACTTTACCTTAAAGAATAAGTGATTCTGCCATCACTTAGCTTTCCAATATCCATATGAATCAGAGAAAACCCTTATAGATCTATGGATAACTACAGTGTGAGATCAGGTGACCAAAATTGGGATATAAAAGAGTTATGGGGAGACAGGTGCCTAGTTATCAAGAGCATAAAATCCAGTATCAGACATCTGAGTTCAAATCTTAGCAGGCTCTTTAAGCTCTTTGCCTCTCAGTTTATTTATGAGGTGGGTATAATGCTCTTCTCTCAGGGTCATTGTGGGGATTAAGTGAAATAAGATATGTAAAAATAATAAACTTGCATAGAAATAAGACTAATAAACAGGTGTGTGTGTGTGTGTGTGTGTGTGTGTGTGTGTAAACTGTATTTTGAACTCATCATCCTGTGTGATGGAAGCCTCATCTCAGCTAGTTTGGGGTCTCTAATTTAGGAAATCATTTATGTAGTTCCAAGATGTGGAGTTGGGTAGGGGCATGTTTCACAGGTATGCACTGAAACAGCTGGACCTTAGCCATCAGGTCACTGCTGACACACTCCTAGTTCCAATCTTCTTAACTCCTTAATTCTCTCAGCTCTCTGCTAATTCTGTGCCCTACTGGGAAAGAAACCTGGATGATACCATCTATGATCCTGTCACCCATTCCCTTTCTGGAATATTTTTGCCTGAAGAAAATATAGAACGTCTTCAATTGGTAGAATTTTGTCTCTCCCCAAGTTCCTGTCAGAGGAACAGTATGCTAGGTCCTCCTGTGACCCACCACCCCACTCTCAGGATCTCTCCTACCCCCACCTTCTTCCCAACCTGTGGGATTTTCTCTGTATATGGGAAGAGTTTTATTCTTCACAAAGGCATGTCTCCCAAATATCTGCCTTTATTTACCTCAAGTCCACTCAGAATCCTTAAGGGCCCTGGGCATTGAAAACTAAAGCCAGGAAAACCCCCTTTTTTCTTCTATTTCCTGCTTTCCTCCTGCAATTGTGGAGTTGGAGAGAAGCAAGGATATAGGTAAAATGAAGGCACAGTGAAAACACTAGGAAGAGAATCCATCCATCAAAGGGCATTATTACTAGTTCAATAGCAGATGGAAATGGACAGAGTACTTCTGATACTTTAATCCTTTAGCTATTTTCTGAATACTTTCCCCATATTCCTTAGGGAAGGGTGTCCCAAATAGGAAACCCTATTTTTACAAGAATCACTGCCAAATAAAAGTCATAACTGTTACAGTTAGAGAACATGGAATTTTCTGGGAAGAAGGAAGTACACTAGACTGTTAGGCAGACTTTGCCTTTTAAGCACTCCTGTCCCCCTCCTCCCCCGCCGCCCTCCCCACACATACTTTGTATTCTTTTTCATATCCTGGAAACTTCTTTCTTCTTTCATTCAGGCATTTGCTTTTTCAATCTCCACAGACATTCATACACATCTTCTCTTCTGAGGCAGTACCACATGTCAGTGCTACTTCCTTTATCACAAATTCCATTACCACACTAATTAGCTCATTCTCATATCCAAACCAAAGTCTTTAGTGACTCAACACTCTAAAGGATGGTTGCATTTTAAAGGATACTGACAGAAGGAATCCACGGTCTCAACTAGCAGATAGCCATGCTTTTTGATGACTGGAGTCTCTTCTTACAGTCTCCCAAATTTAAAGCACGTAACAACTATAGAATACACATTCTTTTTAAGGGTGTCATTTACCAAAATGACCAATATTGGGGCATAAAGCGAGCTACAAATTTTAATGGAATGAAATCATACAGATTATATTTACAGCCATGTTGTAATTAAATAACAAAACAAAATAACTAGCAAAACACAAATTCTGTACATTAAGAAAATATCTCTAGTTATATCAATATGTCAAAGAAGAAATCATGCTGAAAAAATGTAAACATGTTTGCACTGAATAGTAGCAAAAAACACTACATTGCAAAATATGTGGGATACAGATGAAACAGAAATTGAAGAAAAATTTGCAGATTTGATGCGTGTATTAGAAAATAACGTGTGAAAATCAACAAACATTCATCTGACCCAGATCCTTCTTCACAGAAAGACTAGCTGCCCAACTGTGGACAGTGCAGTCAGCAATCCTCATCGGTCAACCCCTTCAGGGTCTACCTCAGCCACAGAGAGCCACCTACCCTAAGGCCATGCCCACATCTGATAACTACGTGAAGAAGGGGTTTAACAGTCCAGTCCAATGCTGAAAACCAAGTGCAGGACTGCATTCTTCTGGGCAGTATTTTCTCCAGAGTTTCCCACCAAGTTGGCTCAGGTTTATGTAGCCTGCATCACAGCTTGGCTTCTCTTTGTGCTTTCATTCTAGGAAATTAAGGAAATAATCCCATCTACACTGGCACCAAAAGGAATAAAATACCTAGAAGTAAATTTAACCAGGGAGGTGAAAGGTCTGTATAATAAAAACTAGAAGATATTGATGAAAGAAATGGAAGATACAAACATTCCGTGCTCAAGAACTAGAAGAATTAAAATCGTCCATCTACAGATTCAGGGCAATTGCTATCAAAATATCAACGGCATTTTTCAAGAAATAGAAAAAACAAGTCTACAATTTGCATGAAACCACAAACACCACAGGCTAACTCTCTGTTAGCCAGAGCAATCTTGAGAAAAGAGAACAAAGCTGGAGATATCACACTCTCTGGTTTCAAACCATACTACAAGGCTATAGTAATTAATACAGTATGGTACTGGCACAGGAACAGATATATAGATCAATAGAAGAGAATAGAAAGCCCAGAAAGAAACCCACACATATATGGTCAATTATTTTACAACAAAGGAGCCAAGAATATACCGGGGGGGGGGGAGGATACTTTGTCTTCACCAAATGGCGCTGGGAAAACTTGACCGCCAAACGCAAAGAATTATCTGGGACTCATACGTTATATCATACAAAAAAATTACCTCAAAATTAATTAAAGACTTAAATTTAAGACCTGATGCCACAAAACTCCTAGAAAAAAACATCTGTGGTAAGCTCCTTGCAACTGTCTTTGGGATTGATTTTGTTTTGGATGTAACATGAAAAGCAAAGTCAACAAAGGCAAAAATAAACGGGACTATATCAAACTAAAAAGCTTCTGCACAGCAAAAAAAAATTCATTAACAAAATGAAAAAGCGACCTACTGAATGGGAGAAAATATTTGCAAATCATATACCTAATAAGAGGTTAATATCCAAAATATATAAAGAAGTCCTACAATAGCAAAACAAAACAAACAACAACAACAAAAAAAACAATCCAACTATAAAAGGGGAAGAGTATCTGAATAGGCATTTCTCCTAGGAAGACAATATAGCCGACCAACGGACCCATGAAAAGATGCTCAACATCAGTGATCATCAGAGAAATGCAAATCAAAATTAAAATGAGATTATCTCACAACTGTCAGAATGGCTAGTATCAAAGAGACAAGAGGTAACAAATGTTGGCGAGGGTGTGGAGGAAAGGGAACCATTGGGCACTGCTCGTGGGGAATATAAATTGGTGCAGCTACTATGGAAAATAGTTTCCTCAAAAAATTAAACATTAAAAATAGATATGATCCAGCAGTTTCACTTCTGGGTATTTATCTGACAGAAACAAAAACACTAACTTGAGAAGAGATAATGCACCCCCATGTTCGCTGCAGCTTTATTTACAATAGCTAAGGTGTGGAGGCAATCTAAATTTTCATCAGTGGATGAATGGGTAAAGAAATTGTGGTTTTGTATACACATACACACACACACACACACACACACACACACACAAATGAAATCTTGCCATTTGTGACAACATGGATGGACCTTGAGAACATTATACTAAGTGAAATAAGTCAGACAGAAAGACAAATACCATATGATCTCACTTATATGTAGTATATCTAAAAACAATAAAAAAAATCAAGTTCACAGATGCAGAGAACAGATTGGTGGTTGTCAGAGGGAGGTTGGGGTGGGTAAAACGGGTGAACTTCCAGTTATAAAATAAGTCATGGGGGGGGGGGCACCTGGGTAGCTCAGTCGCTAAGCATCTGCCTTCGGCTCAGGGCATGATCCCAGGGTCCTGGGATCGAGCCCTGCATTGGGCTCCCTGCTCCACTGGGAGCCTGCTTCTTCCTCTCCCACTCCCCCTGCTTGTGTTCCCTCTCTCACTGTCTGTCTCTCTCTCTCTGTCAAATAAATAAAAATAAAGAAATATTTAAAATAAGTCATGGGGATGTAATGTACAGTATAGTAGTTACAGTTAATAATACTGTATCGCATATTTGAAGGCTGCTAAGAGTAGACCTTAAAATTTCTCATCTCAAGAAAAATTCTGTAACTATGTATGGTGATGAATATTAACAAGACTAATTGTGGGGACCATTTTACAATATATACAAACATTGAATCATTATGTTATATACCTAAAATTAAAATGATGTAGGATGTCAGCTAAAAAAATAAAGCATTTTCAAATGCAAAGGGACCAAGGATAACCAAGACACATAAATAACAAAATGGGCCAGGAATGTTTCCTCTACTATATCTTAAGATTATTTTTAAACTTGGTAATAAAATATGTATGGACAAATAGAGCAAGGTAACAAAGAGCAGAGAAACAGATTTATCCATAATGGATATCTGATATATAACAGAGATGCCATTTCAGGTAAGTAGGAAGATAATAGACATCACAATGAATAATTCTTTAGAAAATTAGATATTCATACAAAAGAAATGAAATTGGAGCCCTTCCTCATTTTATACATAACCAGCAGGTCCAGGTAGAGATCTAAATGCAAAAGGTAAGATAATAAAGATTTTATAAGTTAAAAAACATACTTTCTTCAACAAGATGCAAAAGTACTATCAATTAAGAAAAATACTGATACTTTCAACTGCAGTAAAATTAAAAACTTATGTTCATAAAGACAATAAAAAAAAAAACAAGTTCAGATAGGCAGAAGCTATTTGCAGCAAAAACAACTTGAAGAATATCCAGGATGTATAAAGAATTTCTATGAATTAGTAAGAACTACACTACCCAATTTCTTAACGGACAAATAAGTTGTACACTCACTTGTACCGAAGCAGTCTAATATATATGAAAAGTATAGTTTCACGTATAATCAGGGAAATAAGAAAACTATAATTAAATACTATTGCACACTCACTAGCTTGGCAAAGGGCAGAAAGTTTGACGCCATCAGACGTTGGGGAGGATGCGGAGAAAATTAACACACCAAATGTGGTTGGTAGGATGGAAAATGTTCGGCGTTATCTAGGAAATGAAAGATTTATAACCTATGACTCAGCAGTTCCATTTCCAGGAATATACTCTACAGAAACTCTTACCTATGTTTCACAGGGTACTTGTACAGCGATGTTAATAGAAACATTATCCATAGTCATTCTACACTGGAAACAGTCCACTTAGAGAAGAACAGAGAAGTGAATTGCAGCATATGCATACATTTTACCATACGGTGGTATGCAAACATGAGCTACAGCGACATTAAACATTGTGGATGGATCTCATAAACAAAATGTCAAATAAGACATTAAAATATATATATATATATATGATTCTATTTTTATAAAACCAAAAAAAATTAAAAATTAAAGTATACTGGTTAGTCATACATACATAGTGGATTATGTGATTTTTCTGTATTGATATATTTCATAGCTCTTAAAATCAGTAACAATAAAATGAAATAAAAGCAATGATGGCAACAACTTTTAACAGGAAGAATATATCCAATCATTATGTTGTGCACATTAAGCTTACACAATGTTGTCAGTTATATCTCACTAAAGCTACAAAGAAACCCTCTATAAATAACATTAAGAAGCTTTAGGAACACTCATAAGCCCACTTCAAAATAATAATGCATTTAATAAAAAAAAATAAAAGAAGAGAAAGCATAACTAGTGTGGAAGATGGAGTCAAAGGCACCATTTCTTTAAGAAAAGATACGACTATATTTATATATGCTATCAGAAGGTACAGTAAGGGGATAATCATGTGATCCTTCAGAAAGCAAAAAGTGATAGAATCAGAATGTAGACAGACATAAGAGAAGGAAAGAATGGATGCAGATGAAAGCAATTTTGTAAATGACAGGGCACTCATCTGATGGCTCCATTTTCTCTGTGAGGTGGGAAATGAGATGGTGCTCCAAAAACTAGCCTTCTTGGCAAAAAGAAAGCTGACAAGTACTTTTCCTCTGCCCTGCTCCAGCTTGCTGGGTGGAAGCCTCTAACTGCTGCAAAGCCAAGAACAGCAGCTATGCAGATGATGCCCCGTGTAGATGCCAATGTGTCCACCAATGCCAGTGTCCTGGGCATCCGAGCACCTGCCAAGAGCTCTGGAGCCGTCTCCTGTAGGTGTCAAAGCCTCACGCACCAAAGCTGCTGGAGACTGCTGAATTCGAACCCCATAGAGACTGCTGAATTCGAACCCCATAGAACTTCCCCTATTGTTTTATTGAGCCCATCATATCCAACCCAGGAAAAGAGAGCTCCAGAGTCCAAAGTTTTGACAATACCCAGTCAGTTCTTTCTTTGGGATGTATTTGTTGCCGGAATCTCCAAGTACATTGTAGTTGTGTAGTTTCTAATGTGTCGTTTCTGATCCAGTAGAACGTGAGGAGAAAGGTGAGTCTCCACCGTTAACAATCTTCCAGGTGACCTTGATGCTGCTGGTCCCCAAACCACACTGTGAGGAACAAAGTCCTAGCAACTTCGTGTTAAGAGGCCTTGGAGGCTCAACGTATCTATCCACATAACATTTCAAACCATGCCTGAATTATAGGTAAATACAGCTTAGGTTCACACTAGAATCATCTTCATGACTATACCCACCCCAGTGAACGATCAGCACATCTGTCAGTCAAACCTAATGGAGCACCTTCTATGTGTCCCGCTATGTGGGCTGCAGACAGTTAGGAAGTTTTGTCTCTGTCTTTGTTGAATTTATTTTTGACTCAGTGACAGGCAGCAAAGATACTCAAAGTATCAAGAATACCAGGGACACTCAGACTAAAAATAGCATATTCAACTACACACCGTCCTGCGCAACCGTACCTGAGTTCTTTGCTTCCACTTACTGACATGTTATCAAATTCTCTGGCATACCTTAAACAAATTTCCTGGACTAGAAATCACAGCCATTCGTATGCATTGGTTTCCCCTATGGGTAGTTAGCTAAAGGAAAAGATATCCAGTTAATAAGCCATGGTAACATGAAGTGCCCATGCTTTCTCTTAAAAGCAAAAACAGGGCCCTTCTAGGCTGAGAAGATGAACAGCTGGTGGTATTCAATTTGAGATTCATTTTACCTCATTTTGGCAAAGCAAAAGGTGTTCACCAAGAATTTGGAAATTTTAATGAAAATAGACTTATTTAGATCTAGAGAAAGAATCCTACAGGGATGTGATGTGATGTGATGTGATGAGCCCTGGGTGTTACATGCAACTGATGAATTATTGACCTCTACATCTGAAACTAATGATGTACTATATGCTGGCTAATTGCATTTAAGTACTAAAAAGAATCCTAGTAGGTATTCAAGGATCAACAGACCACGACAGAAACAAATTTTAGCTCAATTCAGACTTCCCTTTCACAATATGAAAACAAAACAGTGTAGAATTTTAGGTAAAAAGCTGTTACCTAAAGCTATCTGTATTTATTCAGGTTGTCATTTGTGTGGAAATACTACGAATTTTTATTTTCAGATATATAAGGAATCAAAAATTCCAATACCTAAGTATCTCTCAGACAATTATTGAAAGACATACACCAGCTGGTGGAAACAGTATTAAAAATTGACATTCAGGAATAAAGAAGTTATGTTTTTACTGTGATTTTAAAAGGATGAGCTATGATCACTAAAATGAGTTAATCACTGAGTTTATGAAGTTAAAAAAAAAAAAACCTACCAGAATAAAAATACAAATAATCCAGGTCTAAAGTCCAAATTATTTAAACAAAACTGAGAAATATGTGAATGAGAGCAGTTTAAAAATGCCAACATCATTCATTCAGTAAATACACTTTGAGCATCTACTAAGTATAAGATATTTTGTTAGATGCTCCTCTTACAAAGGGTGGTTTATTTTTAAGCTTCAAAAATTAGAGAAATAGAAGTGGCAATATGTTTTCTTCTGGTAGCCTGTTTATACATTTGTTTAGCAGATTAAATATTTTAGTAAGTTTTTATCCAAAATAAGGTCTCTCCTTTTTTTAATTCAAGCAGCACAGAAAGGTTTCATCAAAACTATCTCATCCCCTCAACTCACCCTTATTTCCGTACCTAGAAGCACTTCACTTTAATGATTTGTTTTGTTTTCCTAAATGTTAGTCTACATATTTTTGATGTAAATGTCAATTAATGTCTTCGATTAAATGTCTTTTAATGCTTCATTTTTCAATATTTGATATTAGTTTACTCTTAAAAGAATGTAGCTAGTTCACAGGATTTTACAAAATCCTTTTTCTTTCAGGCTTGAAGCTTTCTTCAGCTGCCTCCCATCTTTGGGATCTGCGCTCACAGGGGAAGTAGTACGTGGACTGGCATCCAGCCACGGCTGTGGGTCAGCAGAAAGTCTCACAGTGGCATGGTGGGAAGTGGGTCGTTTGGTCACTGCAGAAGGATGTCCTGGGGAAGTGCCAGGGTTGCCTCCACACTCTAAACATCAGGTATGTGTGAGGGATGCCAATTTGTAAATTATGTATATTGACCTTTGAGCCCTATGTTGTCAAACCACTTGACAACACTCACTTCTCTCTACTTCCCAAGGCTCAAACTTCGTCCTTTCTTGGAATTCTGCCAGGCAGACAGACACTTTCCTCTGAGGCAAACTCCTACATATATTCCATCTGCATCTTTCTCCACTTCATCATCAGAGAACACTTTTTCTGTCTTCCAGCAATTATATTAAGTTCTCGCATAAGCAGATGGACCTCTTTGATCTTCTGGATCTATGCCTTTTTATTATTTACTATAATTTTAATGGAAGTGGCAGAAAGGAGGGAAGAAAAGCATGTGTTTTTAATACACTGTCTTAAACTGGAAGCCTATTTTTTAAACAAAAAATTTACAAATATAATATAAATTAAGATTTTTTTAAAAGATTTTATTTGTCAGAGAGAGAGAGAAAGCACATGCAGGGGGAACAGCAGGCAGAGGGAGAGGGAGAAGCAGACTCCCCACTGAGCAGGGAGCCCGATGCGGGACTTGATTCCAGGACCCTGGGATCATGAACTGAGCTGAAGGCAGATGCTTAACCGACTGAGCCACCTGGCACCAAAGATGATTTTTTAGAAATATTTAGAGGAAAAGAAAGCACAGAAAATATAGTCCATTTAGAAAAATCGACCACAAAAGGACCACTTTTTCTTACCACTTTGCAGGTGTCCACACATAGAAATGATAGATTTATCAGACTGGGGTACCTGATTTCTTCCAGTATTTAAATCATGTAACTCAAATACGATGTTCTGACTCTAGGCTCACAAAGCAATCTGCTCATGTATTACCTCCCCTGAGACCAAACAACCCAGGAGGCAATATTCTGGTTAGAGCACATACATGTCCAGTCTCCCCTACAATCTCTTTTTGGAAATTAGTCAAATGATATTCAGATTTTATACATCAGTTTTCTAGGAACACTTCATTTAAATTTCTTCCTAAGATATAGACCCATTCCAAGTGTGTTAACAAAACCAAGTGCCTGTAGTTTAAAGGCTGAGAACTAGACTCATTGTCCCTAGACATCCATAGTGTCATCTGCCTTCTCACACAATCTTTTTGTCTGTGGAGCAAATGGATGAAATTATCAATAGTTTTTGTTGTGTGTGCTTTTTGTATTTTTTAAGTTTTCATATTCTCCACAATGAACACAGGCATGTCTTTAATTTTAAGATAAAGTATTATTTTTAAGTTGCAGGGACTGAATTAGAATGAAAACACAAAAATACATGCTGCTTATACAATGTTTTTATGTAAGTAATGCCTTACATAATTGTTGCTGTTCTACTGGAAAAGAAAAACTCAACAAAAATAAGTTTAAAAAAGTCTGTTACGTGATTTATACTTTTTATCCCTTTTCTGATATGTTTCTAATAATGGGACTACTTCCAGATTTGATAATCATATTGGAAGATTAATTTTTAGAAAGCTAAAACATTAGGTGCAGTAGAGATAACATTTATGTAAGATACATTAAAGAAAACAGAAAAGCATTTTCTAAAAATTCAGAAAGGCTGGCAAGAGGAACTGTGAAAACAGAAGAAAGGGGAGAAAATTGGCAGTAATAATAATAAGAAAAAAAAAACTGAACAAGCAAACCAATGGCCAGTTTCCTCAACTTCCACTATCCAAATAAATCCATTTTTTAAAATATGACTCACCAAATCAAGCTACATTCTGATCATTTGCTCTGGTCCTTTGTTATCTTCAGACTCTAGAAACTCCTTTATAGATTCTGCCTTTAGTCTAGCATCATGGTTCATTCATAAAATATTAAGCTTGTGAGGTCCTCAGGGATCTGACAAAAAGGGAATCCCATTCAAATGAGGAAGATAAAAGAACAAAAGAAGGAGAGACATGAGTTAATGTTTTAGAAAATGATCCTGGCACACTTTTATTTAGCTCAAGCTATTTCTTATAGACACTTCATAAATATTACCACAGAAAATCTACATTTTCAGGAAGATGTAATAGACATACTTTTACCTAGTCTACCCACTAAGTATAACTATAACCCTGGGTATTTTATATAAAACAAACAGAAGACATTAAGAGAATTAGGCAGACTTTGAGACCCAAAGAACATCACGCTGGTGAGCTCTCAAGCTTTTCTTCCAGTCTTTTCTATCCCAGACTTGAAGCTGATGAGGTCAGCAACTCAGAAAACCAACACGCTCAGATGAAAAAAGCACCCACAAACAAGTCCCTAGCCAAGT
>NW_024423343.1:94282989-94290553 GCF_017311325.1 Ursus maritimus | reverse complement strand
AGAGTGGTCTAGCAAGACAGTCAAACTTTAAGTAATAGCTACTCTATTCCAGCCAAACACAACAGGGAAAACCATGGTGTCACCCACATAGAGATCAACAATGACTGAATGGGGAGCCTAGACTTCCACACTCATAAGGTAGTAACAAAACACTCCAATACCCACAAGGGTGATGGCGGGATGGCCAACAGGAGTCCGAACTTTTATCTCCACCAGCTGGTGTTAAGTCACCCCCACTAGTGGGTCAGTGCAGGCCTTGTAGGGAGCCTACACGTCATCTCCACCTGGCAGAAATGAGGTGGTTTCATCAGAGGCCTACTGGAAATCAGGTTCCTCACCATCGCCCAGTAGTAACAAGGCCACCACACTGATCAGACAGCGGAGTCTACTGGGAGAGCTGGAACTCCTAGCCTCACCTAGTGGTGAGAAGGAGTTCACCCCATCAAGTGTAAATAGAAACAAACAGGGTAGCTGGATTCAACCCCCACCTGGCAGCAACCAGACAGCATCATTCCCTTTTCCTGCCAGTGCAGATAAAGAAAGCCTGCTAAAACCAAAGGTTTAAATAAAACCCGGTCTTATAACAAAATATGAAAATGTTCAAATTGCAATCAAAGATCACTCATCACACCAATAACTAGATAGTTCTCAAAATAAATGACCAACGAAAATAGACAATATTGAGATGACAGAGCTCTAAAGACAAAGATCTTAAAGTAGCCAGGATAAAAACTGCTTCAATGAACTATTA
Source organism: Ursus maritimus (assembly GCF_017311325.1). NCBI lineage: Eukaryota > Metazoa > Chordata > Mammalia > Carnivora > Ursidae > Ursus > Ursus maritimus. The sequence goes on along the minus strand of NW_024423343.1, from coordinate 94,289,802 downwards.
CATACATGCTTCAAACAAAAAAAGATACAAAACCTCAGCAAAGAAATAGAAAGTCACCACAAAGAAATGAAAGATATAAAGAAGACCCAAATAGAAATTTCGGATTTGAAAAAATAAAGTAATTGAGGAGAAAACCTGGATGATCTTGGATATGGTGATAACTTTTTAGATACAATGCCAAAGGTATATCCCATGAAAGAAATAATTGATAAGCTGGATTTCATTAAAATTAAAAACTTATACTCTGTGAAAGAATGTCAAGAGAATCAGAAGACAAGTCACAGAGTATGAGAAATATTCACCAAAGACATATCTGATGGAGGGCTATAATCCAAAAAAATACAAAGAGCTCTTAAAACTCAGTAAGAAAATGAACAACTCAATCAAAAAGGGAGCAAAATACACACCTGTTAGAATGACCAAAATCCAGAACACAGATAGCTCCGAGTGTTAGAGAGAATGTAAGACAGTAAGAACTCTCATACGGTGCTGGTGGGAATGCAAAATGGTACGGTCACTTTGGAAGACAGTTTGGCAGTTTCTTAAAAAATTAAACCTACGCTTATCGTATGATGTAGCAATGGCATTTCTTGGTATTTACCCAAAGGAGTTGAAAATGTATATCCTCCCAAACAAATACCTGCAAATGGATGTTTATAGTGGTTTATTCACAACTGCCAAAACTCAGAAGCAATCAAGATGTCCTTCAGCAGGTGAATGGATTAAAAAAACTGATGTATCCAGATAATGGAATATTATTCTGTGCTAAAAAGCAGTGAGCTATCAAGCCATGAAAAGACATGGAAGGAACTTACATGCAAATTACTAAGTGAAAAAAGCCAAAGTGAAAAGGCTACATCTGTATGACCTCAGTTAAAGGACATTCTGTAAAAGGCAAAACTATAAAAAATGTGGTTTAGCCAGAGGTTAGGAGAAGGAGATGAACAGGCAGAGTATAGAGGATTTTTAGGGCCATGAACTATTCAGTACAAACTGCAATGTGGATACTTTTCATAATACATGTGTCCATACCCATGGAATGCACAACACCAAGAGTCATCTTAATGTAAACTATATATTTTGGGTGCTAATGATGTGTTAATGTAGGTCCATCGATTTTCACAAATGTACAACTCTGCTGTGTGGTGTTGATAGTGAGAGAGGTTGTGCATGTGTGAGGACACAGAATGTGTGGAAACTCTATACTCTCCATCCAATTTTTCTGAGAACCTAAAACTGCTCTAAAAATAAAAGCTTACTAATAAGTAAAAATAAATGTGTATTTATACACAAACACACACAGGTATCAATATCCTTTACAGTAAACTGTCAAACAAAATTTTTATAAAAGATACTAGGAAGGGGGGAAAGTTTTTTCTCCTTCAAATTTTTGTTTAAATTCTAGGTCACATATAAAATAATATTTGTTTCAGGAGAATTTAGTGATTCATCACTTATATGTAATACCCAGTGCTCATCATAACAAGTGCCCTCCTTAATACCTATCCCCCATCTAGCCCATCCCTCACCCACCTCCCTCATCCCTCAGTTTGTTCTCTATTGTTAAGAATCTCTTATGGTTTGCTTCCCTCTCTTTTTTCCCCCTTCCCATATGTTCCTCTGTTTTATTGCTTAAATTGCACATGAGTGAAATCATATGGCATTTGTCTTTCTCTGACTTATTTTGCTTAGCACAATATACTCTAGGCTCCATCCACATCACTGCAAATGGCAAGACTGCATTCTCTTTGGTGACTAGTAATATTCCATTGTATATATGTGCCACATCTTCTTTATTCATTCATCAGTTGATGAATGTGCTGTAAAATAGCAACAGGAGACCCTTGTGGTGATAGAAGTGTTCTCCATTTTGACTGTATCAACGTCAACATCCTGGTGGTAACATTGTACTATTAGCCGACAAACAGTAGAGCTGCTGTTGAATCCAGATACACTTGTTCCCAGGGATGAGATTGTTTCTCCCAACTTATTTTGCTTCCTTAAAGGTAGAAACAGTTGATAGGGGCTTTAAAATTTGGGTAGTGCTTAGCTTAGAAAAGCCAAGCGGAAGGAGCCTCCCCAAAAGAGAAAAGAGCATCAATACAGCAGACCTATTTGGAGAATAAGTAGACTAATTTCATAAGGGAGCAGAGTTAGGGAAAGCTGGGTGGGAAATACCGCAGGTACAGGGGGACATCACAGAGGGGAGTCTGCACATGTTGGGCTAATGAGTTAGCCTTCTATGAGGAATCAGGAACTTGAAGTTTTGACTTCAAGAAATGACTTAATATAAATGGTATTTAGAAAAAGTACACTGGCATGTTGTTCTTTGGTGTCTGTCAGAGTGTACTTTTAACATTTGATAAGACCATTCTTGGAGAAACAGGGGGCAGAAAAAGAATGCTTACTATTTCAGGGTGGCATGAAAGAAAAATACCAAGGAGAGCTGGTCACAAAAAAAAAAAAAAAAAAAAATTTACAGGCAAAATTAAGGCAATTGCCCTCTCCAATCAATCTCCCATAATGCTGCCAAAATATCATCTCTAAAAGACAAATGTGATTCCATGGCTCCCGTATGTATAATCCCACAATGGCACCACAAAATCCAGACTCTTCATCAGAGCTTACAAGGCCATGGGTAATCCAGTACCTCTGGGCCCTGTCTCCATCGTTCTGGAACACACACTCTTGTCTCCTGCTCTCCCCTTGGATAGCCTGTCCTCCCCCTGCAGTGTGCCATCTAGCACTGGGGCATGACGAAATCTGAAAGGCAGAGGGAAGACGGATGAAGAGAGGGGAGGTAAACTCTCTCTCATTGCTCTTCACCTCCTGTTTTCCGAAGAGGAAGCTTTTTTACTCTTGACAGCTTTCTGCGTGAAAGTTAAGTTGCTGCCCTCTGTTGAAGGGTTAGAATGTCTTTTCTCTTCCCCATTTTCCTTCTCTGTACCCCTCATGTGTCCATCTTCTTCCCTCTCTCTCCTTGCGCAGGCGCGCTTCCTTCTTTGCTCCTCCTTCTCTCCCTCTCTCCCATCATCAGGCTTATCGCCCTTCTCCTTAGCAAATGCCCTCTCTCCCTTAGCTACTGTAATTCAGTCAATATTTTCCACGTTATGCCTTTTTCTCCCCAGCTTCCCACCACATTCTGAAATCATAGGAGACCCCCCAGTCTGCTCTGCCAAGGTCTGAGACACAAAACGACCAATCCCATTTCCTAAGTGTGGGTTCATCGACACCTGTAAACCAACATTTTCTACTCTTTATTCTTTCCTTTGAGGTGATCTTAGGTGTGCATATGAACTAAGATTTGACCATGTTTTTCTTCATTTGCTGGCATGGCACATGGTCATAAGTGTTTACATTATAATTATTTTGCAGTTGTTTCAAATGGGATCCTTTTCCTCCCTGTATATTTACACCCACATTCAGGCTTCCTCTCTCTAAAAGAGATGTTACGGTTTTGTACTCAAGTACACATCCATAATTTTAGTGATTATCGAACCTGTCCTCCACTGGCTTACCAATGCTTATTGATATACAAACTACATAAAATTACTGTACTTCCAGCTTCAGCAAAATACTACCATTCAGTATACTGTTTTGAGCCCTCATACAACTATTTCTAGTGAACTACAAGCTACTAGCATGCGTTGGGGGAAGCTGAGAAACTAGCCACTTTTTGAAAATGTTGATAATGATAAAATGTTGGCAATGACAGCATCCAAGTCAGTGCCTCTTCTCTGGAGTCATGAGTTGGAGGTCACTGGGAACTCAGAACCAGAAAGAGCAGGCTTTTCCCGACTTTGTTCGGTTTTCATTTTAACGGGCACCATAATTTTTGCAACAGATTGTGTTTCCCCTTTGTTGTGGATGCCGGTTAATTTACAGCCAAATTTGAAGCTCATCTCCAGCAGCTGAATAGTGTCTTATGATCTCCATTATGTGGTATCAAACCTTCTCTCTCTTCCTATTTTCCTGATTTCACTGTCCCTCTGCTGCCATCTCCTCACCTTTATTTTTTTAAATCTATCCTATTGTATTCATGCAGATAGACTGAGCCGAGCCGTTTCCAATCACTTTCTAAAATGATTCAGAGGCATAAATAAATCAATAATGCTTTTGATAACATCACTAACACTCCAAGTAATACGCTTTCTCTCATGCTAGCGTTCGGGTTTGTAATTGAGGCTCTGAAAAATTGCTGAAGGCTCAATCCACTCCATCCTCAGGTTGTTCCAGGTAAAATACAGCCTTTGCCTCTAAAGCCCTTTCCCCCAACTTAGAGAAAAAAAGGTTTGCATGGTTAAGGACCTAGAAACCAGCTGGAGGCTGCATGGTAATTTAAGCCACATATTAACAGTACAATGGTAGGGTCTATGGCTGGTGGAGAAGACAATATCAGTGTGTGAAGCTAGAACAGTAGTTTCATGGAGATGAAACAAAATGAATTTTGTAGAGTGGCTGGAATTTGCATCGCGCAATTCTTTTCCTGCTGTCTGTTTTATTTTGTTTTTGATTGAACTCAATTTCTAATCTAAAACCCTTCAAGTTTGGGGGTGGGGGGTTACAAGGGATAAGAAATTCTGTACCAAGCAGCACTGCCTCACCAAACCACCATGGAAATCATCAGAAAAAGCAATCAGTCTAGGCCAAAAGTGACAAGGCTTTGAGCACTTGCCTTACACACAAAGCCTTAGTTCAGAGTCCTCTCTGAATTCACGATAGAGATTGACTTTTTAAATAAAAATCTCCTCTTACTGGCTCCCCACAGTTGCTTCTCAGTCCTTGCTGCGTGAGATGAAGAGGGCCCTGTCTCGGGAAAGGGTGTTGTCCACAGAGTAATGTTGTGCCAGGAGGAAGGAGAGTGGCTGCAGGGATTAAGTCTGAGGGAAAGGGAGGAATCAGAGAGCATGGAGGCTCAAGTCTGAATTGCCAGCTGGGAGAAGAGCTTGGGTAACCTTTGATAGAACAAGGAGGTCAGAAGCAGCAGAGGTCCACCGCCATGTGCTGTGGATGCTAATAGCAAGTGACATCAAGTCTGGGGAAAAAAAATGTGCAGGGTCTCTAAGGTGAGCCCTTTGCCCACTTCCCCTGTGTGGATGACAGTGGCTCTCGGTGCACTTGACAGCCACTTCAGCCAGGAATTCTCACGCGAGGCAATCCATCACTACCACAGAGACCACCTGCCTCTCCTGGGAAGTAACTGCTCTGGGGAGCAGAGGAGTCTGACCCCATGAGGCAGCCATGAGTTAACAAGGGAGCCAGCTTGCCTGGAGGTGCTGCTGCCTTCCCCTCTGCCACAGGCATGACTTCCACACAGACAGGAGGCCCCTGTTCTGGGTTAGAACGCCCGAGAGCAGCAGCAGGTGGGCTGCAAGTGCCCATACAGAGCAGCTGGGAGGAGCGCCTGGGCTGCAGGCTGAAACTAGGCTGGAGCAAACTCAAGGCCTCCAGGGTTCAAGTCCAGCAGGTATGAAACGAGAAAAGAAAACAGAAGGAAAGCAAAGGAAGATACACCCATATAAATAACCATGCTCAGGCTATAAAACATGCTCTTTAGATTAATGCTGCCCAAATAAATGCTAACCAAATCAGAAAGGCGCTATGCGACTCTGTAGGGAGGCGTCATACTGAGAGGAAATCAAACTAAAACACACAACAGCCTGGTAAAGGATCAAATCAACCTCTGTTCAGTCCAGGGGTCTGTTCTCCGCCCCCCCCCCCGGCCCCGTGACTGGGGAAGGGTGGCAGTTACCATCCTGGCTGAGGCAAAGGGTGGTCCCCTGCTCTCTCTCCCCTTTCTCCAGCCCCTTGACGTTCCTTGACCAGGGGACAGACATGGCCAGCAATTCAGGGCGGCCAGGGTTAAATTCCCTTACAGGGGAAGCTGGGCCAATTCCTAACAAAGCTTCTAGAGATAATGTGAGGCTGGAGCTTGCTAGGAGTGCCAAACGCAACCAGGCCCAGCCTGAAAGACACAGGTACCCTGGGCAGATTTATCATTAAGTAGTCTTGCAAGCCACTATTATTTAAATATTTATCCAACATGTATTTAGTGAAGGGAGGGCTTCTACTATAGAATTTTCTATTAAACAAATTACATCACTAATTTAAATTCAAAATATAAATTAGATTCTACCCAGGAAATTTTTCAGAACACGGCGGGGGGGGGGGGGGGGGAGTCTTCCTTTATTTAATTTCTACCTAAAGACATTTGGCAAAAACCTTTCCTGCTTTTCTGTAGTTTTTCTTTTAAAAATCCTCAAATAATGAAACTACTCGTGGCTTAAAATTATAAAGTAAATCACCTAGCCTGAGTCAATGAGGTCCACTACCTTTAACAGACTCCATGGAAGACTGTAGCGGGCAGGCTACAGATTACTTGCCCTGGCTGAACTTCAGAATTTGCACAAAAGCACATCAAGACCAAATGCAGTTGAGGGTGTAGGATTAAAGCAAATATTCATGTAGAGTCAGGGCTGCGGTCAGAACCACGTTAAACCAAGTTACTTGCAAGTTAAATTAATCTGGACGAAGAAAGAGGTGAGCTTGAAAAAGTTGCTCCACAGACAGAAACTAAGAAAATGAAGCAAATATATAGAGAAAGCCTGAGATGGGCATTCCCAGAAGCCCAGGAAAGACGGGAGGAACAGGCTCAGTTACTGACTGGCACTTCCCATACCTGTGCAGCCTGTTCTAATCTTCGAAGAATCACGCCCTTCACCATGGACTAGTTTGAGCAGGCTACAATTACTTACACCCAGTGGACAGTGTGGAGACAGTTGGGGGAGGGGTGCAGGTGGCTGTGGGGGAGGC
>NW_024423343.1:94245766-94282983 GCF_017311325.1 Ursus maritimus | reverse complement strand
AGAGGGTGGAGGAGGGAATCAGTTCAAGGAGAAAGGTTGTCAGATGGGGCTCTTAAGTCTTTGGAACAAAGCCAAGTGTTAAACAACACAGAGACAAACACGTTTTGAACACCTTGTAAGCACTGTGTGTTGGTTTCACACAACGGGCACAATGATGACAAAGACCCGGTCTTCTACACAACAGCCATCAGTAATGCAAGCAATAAAGTCTGCTCCAGGTGGCCCTGAGGACCGACAGGAAGACTTTCGAGGTGGGTCTGCAAGAGTATACCGTGACTACAGCGGAAGCCCCACTGGATGGTGTGCCAAGGCTCGACACGATTTATGAGGTTCCAGAAGAGAGCCTCAGAAGATGGATGGGCAAGGCAGTTCAATTTTGGCCGCGTGCTCACTCTTTCCTGACTGGCTGCTACATTCAGGTATTAAGGGAAAGATGGAGAAATTACTCAGAAACTATTAAGCCCCAAGCCACTGTCCTGTATCCAAATCCTGTAAATGCCAGATCTAAATCCTCTTTCTTCTGGAGCACTAATTACACCGTCCTCAGGGCATTAACGTCAAAGTCCACAAGGAAACAGGACAACCACAGTCATTGGTAAATACGGAAATTAAATACATTCAACGTGATACAACGGGAAAGTGGTCGCAGTGGAAAGGAAATAAAGGGTCACTGAAGTCCTAGCCAGGGTTCCGAAAGTCTTCCTGGGAGAGGTGGGACAGCTTTATAGTCCCTCCCGAGTTCAGCAGGCCTCAGTGCTCAGTCAAAAGAAAAAAATAGAGAGAGCGCCTTACTTAGACATTAGAAATAGGATCACTGATATTTTGTCATGTTCAGCCTCTTACCCAAAACACAAACAAAACTTTGGTAGTTGTTCAATGTGAGAAAAATAGTTGTGGTGTGTTATCAAATCCTGTGAGAGACCGAAGCTTCAGATGAATCAGTAATACTAGCTGACTTCTGTCTTTGTGAATTAGGCCCAAGAGCTAGAAATCTTTCTGAAGTCAGGAGAAAGATTCCACTGAACCAAAGCTGAGGGAGTTTCCACCAAATCTGGCCCTATTAAGAAAAAGCCCTGGTTACGGAAAAGGTTACCTGGGTCCTGTAGCTATTTTCCTCTTGATCCAACTATGTGGAAATCTTGGGGCAGGCAGCGGGGTAGGGAACGAGATTGTTAAGCTTTGCACATAAAAGCTATATCTTTAGAAACCAAAAACTTCATTTTCAATACAGTACTTTATAAACTAAATAGCCCCCCAACTCCAACCTTTATCAAGCAGTCTGCCTTTAATATTCGGAAACCAAAATTACTTTCTATTTTAATCGATGAAAAGCAAGCTTTCACATACAAATGGATTTTTTCCAGAATTCTTTATAAACCACTGAAAATGGATGTGTATAATGGAAGTCCACTCGGTTCTCCATAAAGCTAATTCTGGCTGGCTAATTCCCTTCAGGCAGCAGCAAGCATTGTTCTCCTCCGCTCCTGTATAATTAATACCAAGATACAAATATATTTCTATCTATTTCAGGGGGAGCAGAAGTGAGAAAAAGAGAAGGGGAGAAGATACCGGTGTCAAATGAATTCTCTAATACGTTTCCCCACTAGAGGGAAAGATAAATTAAATGTGCAATAAAAATTTAATAGCAAACAGTGATTGCACTATAGGAACCCTGATAGAAATAAGCATAATGACATAATAAATTTTCTTGTGTGAGGAATGATTATTTGGAGCTTTAAGCTTTGACAATTCTGGTAAATCTTATCCGTTTGTTAGCAATTAATAATATTAAATTGCTTCACATCTCCCTAGATAAACATCAGCAATCTTTCACATCATTGTTGAAGAAATGCATAACCTAGTGCACACCGTTATAGTTTCTCAGAGATGTTTAATAGCACAGTTCCAAGGAGAAAGAAGAGCAATTTCATCTTTACTGCTGATATAAATACATCAACAAATATTTGTTAAACCCCACTTTGCACTTAGCAGAGACAGCTAGCTGCCCATCAAAATCCATTTTAGCCTTGTCTTGACAAGAGTTCCGGCTTGCCTGGGAAGTGGCTGCTCGGGAAAGGATGACATGCCCCAGTCCCCTAGGAGTCTGATGTGGCCACGTGACTCATCTCTCCAATAACACTGACTGGAAATTTTGTGTGTGTGCCAGGTTTTAAGAAGGAGATGTGGCTCCTCTAAGCTCGTACAGCTTCTACAAGCTTGATGCAGGAGGCAATCATACCCCAGGAAAGGGAGAAACTAGACCTTGAAAGTTCTGGACCTGAATTCACATGTCTACAAACAGCACCATGAGGCTTGGTTGGTGGTGGGTAAGACGGAAGACATAAGACGCAGTGCGTTTAAGCCATTGTAGATCTGTGGGTCTATTTGTTACATTATTTCGACCCAGCCTGACTAACACAACAGCGTTCTTATAGACTTTGTGAGACCCATAAAGACATGAAAAACATTGTGCTTCTTACAAAATGTAACTTTCCTCTGGTTAAAGAGACAAAGAGAACACATAAAAAAGTAAAATCGTGCAAAAATATGTAACCATATATTTTAAGAGCTGCCAGAGGACAGTATAATAGTAAACTAACAAATAATTGGCATTGGCAGTAAATGCTAGGCGTGCAAAGGAGAAAACAATATTTAAAATATATCCATGCAGAAATGCTAGGTTCTGCTGGTCAGAGTTACATTTCAAGATCTACTGGTAATAAAATCATTTATAATGGTGTTTGCTCCTCCGGGAAATTCCTCATTTGGACATATAAACCCAAAGCTCCAAGTATCTGCAACGCTTTCTGATGTGTTGTAGTTCTTTTTCCCTGGTTCTAGGATCTCTGATTCACCTGTAGTTTTAAGCTTAATTTTCTTTGCTGTGCCTTCCTTTAATTGGGCCCGCCCACTTATCCTCTTATGTCATTTCCTTAAAGCAACACCTTATGATCAATCTTTTCCCATAATGTAAAAGGTATCCTAGTATTTTTCAGGAAATGTGTAACTTCTAGCTCAAAGAGATGCAGTCCAAATGCCAGGCCAACTAGAAGAGTTTCAGAAATAAGATGTATTCATATTATTTTTTGACTATATATTGTATTGCTATTTGTTAGACACTGGGATGTATTGATGAGCAAAACAATACAGCACATCTCTTTTGGCACGTGTATTCTAATGAAGCTCCCTCTAAGGGAGGAGGACATCACTTGGTATACAGAAAGGACTGCATATATTAAGCCTGTAAGCCTAGAGAGGACTTGATGGTAAAAAGATAACTGTCTTCAAAGATTCAAAGGCCTTTCCTATGGAATATGGGTTAGACTTAGCAAATGGCTCATAGCTTTTGTCCACCTATACATACCAAGCAATTAGAACCAATTCCTGGCACCTGTACGAATTCAAAAGCTGTATTTTGAATGAATGAATGAATGAATGAATGTCAGTCTGAGCCTGGGAACTTGACTCAATTACAGTCCTGTTCATTTGCAGCAATGGTGGTTAACTGTCATTTATTTGCTGTGACCCTTTGAAAAAAAAAAATAATAATTTAGCCTGAGAACCAAGTCTGCTAGGAGAAAGCTATAGGAAGCTTGATAAACTGGGGCCCAATATAATGAAGCATTGCTGAAGATCAGACAACACAAATGTTCTCACTTTCCAAAGGGAATTATTTACTGGAGGTTTTCATGCACAGTAGACCCGGATGACGGAGATTTTCTTTGGGAAACATTCAGACATTGGAGACTGGGACACTGGGAATGGCTCAAGCTATTATGAGCTTTTCCGTGGAAACTGGGGTAGAAGCAAGCAGAACAATAACCCTAGGACAACTAGGAGAGGAAATAGGGACAAGAACTAGGTGGGGAACCAGGATTCCATCGGTAGTCCACAGGGTAGAATTAAAGCACTACATAAGGCTCATGAACTTAATTAAGTAGGAGGGCTCTCACTGAAGTTTTGTCCTGTGGAGGGCGCCACGCAGGCAAGTCAGGAGCTTGGGATGCACATACACCAAGGACTCATCCCTGAGCACCCAGTTCTGTTTGCCTATGAAAATCCAGTGTGTTTGTTTGAATCCCTTGACCCTGAGCCTGGGAGTTTGACTGACTTCTGTACCTTCTCAGACAAAGGTAGTAAGGAGTGAAGGGTCTTCTCACATGACTAACTCTGTGGCTCTGGGAAGGCTACTCTGACATGCAGCTCATCGATAAAATGAGAACATGAAGCTGGTAAGGTGGCTGTGAGAATTAACTGCAAGAACTGGTTTTGAGCACAGAGCTTACCTACGCTAAGTGCCTGCCTAATCAAGGTGTTTCTCCCCTTTCTCCTTCTAGTCCCGAAATTATATAATTCTCTTTCCCAGAGAAGCTTCAGAATCTTTTCATTCTCATCTCCTGTTGGAAAACTTTAATCGATCCTCTGAGAAAAATCAAATGGCATTTATAGTTCTATGGAACTGGAATGTGTCATTAACTCAAATGGATCTCCTTAAACTATAATAAAGGCAACACCCCCTTCAGTATCACAGTCCCCCATTTTGGCAATTTTGAAATCCATCTTTTTTTTCTCCCTGCTTCCTGGTGGTGCCATGAATTAAATTAAGAATGTAATGTTTTAATTAAGATATAAATTAAGAAGTAATGCATTCCGGAAATTCACTGACATTTGGAGGGTCTTCTCTAAACTGCATTTAAACACCCAGAGTCAGTGTAGCAACCCAGAAAGGAGATTTTTACGTTCATTTCAGAATATGGCAGAAAACCTGAGGCTACCATGTATTTCTTCCTTCATCTAGAAAGATCTCTCATTAGTGAAGCACATTTGCCTCCTGATTAGGAGTCACTAGGCTTGCATCAAATAAAAGTATGTTGGCATTACAATAGTCAAAGCAGAGTCAACTCTGCTCTTCAGTCTTTAAGCTCCATTCAAACCAAACAAAATATGGGCCCAAACAACACACTCCCATGGGAATGGGAGTAAAGGGCCCTAATGCATTTTCAATTTACGAAGCAACTTTCCCTATATTTAGATCACTCAATTTATAGGATTCCAAAAATTCAAGAGGATCTGATATCTCTCCTCCCTAGCACAATTTTGTTTTTCAAAGAGATTTGTTCTCAAAAATTCTTACCCATCTCTCAGAAATAAGCTCTTTAGTTGGGATATTTCCAGCCACATTAATGTTTCTTTCTTTTTATACTTGCAAACTGTCTGATCCACTTTGTGCATGGTTTTTCAAGTGGTCTATCTAAGCTGCATGCAACAAAAATCAAGCAATCACACTGTTGCCCAATATTCAAAAAATGGTCATTTATGCTTATAATCTTTTCAGGACACTTAAAATTCAAAATCATGCTTATAATCCTTCTAAGACTATTAGATCTGATTTTATGTTTATCTATTGGGTCTGATTTGATTTCATAATAATCCTCTGAGATCAGGGTAAGTCATTTGTCCTCAATCCATTTCAATATGATTTTTTTTTTCCTTTTTAGGTAGCCCGTCATATAAAGTGAGGGCAGGATCAGGGCCAGAAAATATGAAAAACAGCTTGTAAAATATCTGAAATAAAGAGGGAGATATGGTGTTTAAGAGCAAGGTTGAGGTAAAGAGATGATCAGCATTTAAAAAAAAAGTTTTATTTCTTTACATTGGTGGCTAGACGTGACTCAAGTGCTGAGCACCACAGAGGTTTTGTGTGTGTGTGTGTGTGTTTGTTTTCTTTGTGTTTCGTTTTTGTTTCAAGTGGATAACCTGGTATTTCTAAATTTGAGTTTGGGTTGTAGTGAGTGGTAAGTGCTTAGACTTTCAGGCAATTTCCACCATGAAAATCAGAGTCATTTCTAAGGTCCTACCAAAATGCAGTCCTTCATTTCTTAGTAGCTAACTAACGACTAGAAATCTAACATATGAAAATTTGAATAGGCAGATTTTTGCATGGAGTCTTCTCAACATCGATTCAAGGAGCAACTGTAATTTTTCCTTTCTGGTTGCAACTGCACCTCAGAACTCTTCATGCTGTGTGAAAGTCTTGATAGAAAGAGAATTTGAAGCTATCAGGGCATCCTGGGGCCCTTCCTGGCCGGGCTCTTGAAGCACAATTAACCAAGGAAGCGGGGAAGGGAGGCACCAGCTCGAACAAAGAAGTCCTGTGGAGCCCCACCGCTGTAGTGGCAGAGGGGTGGGCCATACTTCAAGTCGTCACAGATGGAGAAATGGAAGCTCAGAAATTTGAGGAAGAGAGAGTTTAAACATAACTGAGGAGTTAAACCCCGGCCATCTTGACTCAAAATGCTGAGCTCCTTTCCTGATGTCATAATATCTATTTTATAACTCGATTGCCTGGTATAAAGCATTGTGAAGGTCATCTAACTCTTTAGAGCCAAATTAAAGGAAAAGGGCTTCCCAGATAGGCTTCGAAGCCTAAACAATAGACGTCCCCCAAATAGACTAACAAAACAAATGCTGGTCAAGAAAGTGAACATCAAGAGGATAGAAGAAAAAGAGAGAGAAAACACTGAACACCCGGCTTCAGAAAAGGCTGCTACAGGGCACCAGTAGACAGCTTAAGACCTTGGCTTAATTTTTTAGACTTGCAGAAGTAGGTAGACGTGACATGTCCAAATGGCCATCATTAACTGTACTCCCTCCCATCCTGCCTGGTATGACCTGAGGCATAGGAGTACATGGTTGTCACCACAGGGCCGTGGCACATGACTGATGGAAAGACACCAACAGGCGCAGTTAAAGGATACAAAAATAGGTTATGAACTCGCCCACGACAGCTGACGGAAATAGCTACACGGACAGAGGACCGTACAGCATGCTCCCAGACAGAGGGGGAAGCACTGCAGCTCTGCAGATCTCCTGTGTAAATGCAGGTACAGCCCCACATACAATGTCAACGTTTTCCCAAGCGCGAGGAGTTCACATTTTCCACTCCCACGGTGTTGGTGTGGGTGGGTGGGGGGAGAGGGAGATTTTTGTACACTCCCCAGTCCAATTCCCACATCCCTCTTTCCATATTCCTCATCTGGAGATTCTTGCTCAGTCTGCCTATTCACCACATGCATAGAATTGCTACAAAACCACCCCGGTAGGTCTCTGGGTGAATCCAAAGCCCTTTTCAAAACATATAGCAAGTCTTAAGAGGTCCAAGGATCGGGCTTGTTTTAGGTCCATTCTTGCAGAGGATGTAATATACGTGTACATTCTAAATAGCTGAAGTTGGGGTTTCCAATCCTGGCTAGTCTGGAAATGGTGACTTCTGGGAAACATTCTGTTTGAAGATATCATTAGAAGTCTCATCCAATCTTCACTATGATTGCTTTCAGGACTTAGCTGATTTCTAATGTCCCCAGCTGATCTGAGTAAGCTGGCAAGTGAAGGCCTAATTACAGCATCTACTTTTGACCATTATAAAGGATGCAGCAGCTGCCAGAGCTAGTAGAAGGACCCTAGACCATGGCTCCCACTCTGTTCAGGTGATGAGGAACTTAACACTTAAAGAAACTCTGCAGGCTGATGAAGAAAATACATAAGGAAAGCACCATTCTGAATTCAGTAGTGCTTTCCAATAAATTTATTGAGCTAAAAAGCATTCATTAATATTGCATGTATGAGTATATTTATTAAATCTATAGTAATGCTTAGTGTATATATGTATTTCTGGGGTTTGTGGCTAAAGTTTAGGAATCATTATACCTTATTAGGAGTATAAAGGGAGCTTGGGTGGCTCAGTCCATTAAGCGTCTGACTCTTGATTTCAGCTCACGTCATGATCTCAGGATTGTGAGATCGAGCCCCACATTGGGCTCCATGCTGGCTGTGAAGCCTGCTTAAGATTCTTTCTCTCCCTTTTCCCCTTACCCTTCCCCCCTCAGCTCCCCACCCCTTACCCTTCCCCCCTCAGCTCCCCACCCCAGCTCATGCACTCTATTTAAAAAAGGAAGGGAGGAAGAGAGGGAGGAAGAAAAAGAAGTATGAAGACCCAGGTTCTAGTCCCTGCACCAACAATACTAGCAGAGAAATAAGTTTATAGCTCTGGAATGACTTATCTTTCTTCATCTATAAATAAAACAAGGTAGTTAGACTACATTAATGTTTATCCACGTTTTTTCCTTAAGTTTCTCAGCTGCTTTACCGGGGGTGCTTATTGAAAAGCATAACTTTCTGGATGCAACCCAGACTTAAGTTTGGAATCTTTGGGGAAGAGAACCAGAATACTTCACCTGTAGCAAGTTTCCCCAGTGACACTGAAGCATAGGAACATTTGAGAACCCCTGTTCCAGGGAGTTGGAGATCCCTTCTATTTTGGACATCATATAAAAACAAGGTCAGAGCAACCAATCTCTCAACTCAGAGCATCTCACCTGACACTACAAACAAGGTAAATCCAACAATCTGGCCAGAATGGGTTAGGTCACTTCCACCATACTTTGCATCAGGCAATTGGGTTATAAAACAGGGATAAGACGACATTAGTGAAGGCGCTCAACATTTTGAGTCCAGAAGAATGGAATTCCAATCTTACCTCAGTTTTGTTCCAACTTTCTTCCTTCCTCAAACCCTGAGCTTCCATTTCTCCACCTGTCAAGTGTGTATGACGATAACAATGCCTATATCTTAAGCAGAATTACAAACGTTTCTATAAAGAGATCGGAGGTGAGGGGATCTGGTAAAAGATGCAGGGTCAGGAAGTGGGAAAGGGGATTGATCGGGAAACTTCATTTGCCTGGTAAAGTCCATCTGAGGTGGCTTTGGCAAAAATGGGGGGCGGGAACAGATAGAGACTACTACCGATACTCATATGATTATTATGAAGATTAATAAGAAAATATGGATTTTACATAGCAGAGTGCCTGACATAAAAAAAAAAAAATCAATGCACAACTGCTCTCATTAAGTTGAATAATATGAAATTGCTGCTATTCTCTTTTTGACTTTCAAAAATGGCAATTCCATTCCGTTCCGACGTGATGTAATTTAATATTGAAATCTCAGTATGACACAATCAGTCCATTTCTCCCAAATTATTCAGATCCTTTTTAAGTAAGAAAAAGTGAGAGCGGTATTACTGACAATATAATGATTTTTTTTCTCTCATACTGATTTTTTTCTTTTAATGAAAATTCAAAAGGCTTCACCTCAAGTCACACTACAATCATTTTTCTGAGTAATGATATGATAAAAAAGTGAGGCAGCAGGTGGGAGTTTTGATAGAAAACACCCAGGAGGAAGTCAGATGAGGGATTTTTATGCCTTGTTCTAACTATTATTATAACAGGCTGTCCTTCTTGTAGAGCACACCCTGTTTCAGTGACTTTAATTATGACCTGAAACTCTCCTGATCAGATGTTAATGTGGCTCATAGACTCCATTCGGTGCTTAAAAAGTCACAGAATCTCTGCCTGTTGGTAATGGATGGCTCTGTATTCCCTTCCCTTAGAGGCCATCTTATAAACAAGAACTAGTCATATGGGGCGTAAAAATAATTAATGGACTTAACTGAGCTATTAATACTATGTTACTAACCAGATGAGATATCAATCTATTTTAATTTGCTAATTTCACATTCATGTTTTACCTAATAGCTGAAATGATGAATAAATCATTTTGACTCTCGTATGTTTATATTTTACATTTTTAAATTTCGTAGGTGTGTATGTCTTGATTGAAGTTTATTTTCTCTAAGTTCTCGTAGAATACCTGAAAAGCTTTCTAAATGGAATAATATGAAGGTAAGATTTCCCAAGGGATAAACACGGACATCAAATGTCTCACCCAGCAAATATAACATGTGCGGCTACCTGAGTCCACATCCTCGGGCTATCACAGAAGAACAGGAGAACCAACGCAGAGAACCAGAAGGCTAAATACTGTATTGGAACCCCAGAATCCGGGTTTGGCTAAGTGCGTCCACAACAACTACCACTGGTTGATAATGACCCACTAAGTCCAGAATTCTATCTCTCGGGTGACAAAAGCAAAGAAGAAAAGTACAGTTTTAAAAGATCTCCTGAGGGTTTTCTTGCATCTTTCATGACTATTTTGTTGTTTTTGTTTAATTGAAAGATGAGGGTAGAAGGTTTTGGTTTTTTGGGTTTTTTTTTGTTTTTTTACCTGAATTTTTCTGGACCTCTACCCCTGATTTGATCTCGGGGTCAGACCTGGGTAACCCCTCTGAGATTCTGTTTCCAGGTCTCAGTGAATAATGTGAAGTCAGGAAAGAATGTTGAGCTTGGAATAAGAAAATGGACTGGAGACCACGACTGGAGCTCTTCAGTTTCCTTTGATCTGATTCAGTTTGATACGTCTAAGCAACACGATTTGGTAGAAGATGGAGAACACGAAAAACACCTCCGTTCCAGTTCTGCTTCCGCCTCTGACAAGAGAAAGAACGCACCCTACAAAGAGCGAGAGAAGCGCAGTCCACCAGGCTCACCCCCGGCAGAACCACACAGACAACGAGGTGGCAATCCTGGCACCGTGGGACAGTGAGGTCTCCTAGAGAGCACCAGGTTGGGGTGCATCATGAATAAAACAAGAGGACTCAGGAGGCTAGAGCAGAGGACCAAATTCAGCAACACACACGTGTGCGTTGTTTGGGGTTGTTGTTCAGGTTGTTGTTTCAGCTCTACTGAGGTATTATTGACAAAAAAAATCTCAAGGTGTTTAAAGTGATTTGATATACGTATACATTGCAAAAGTATTCTCACCATCGGGTTAATTAACACATCCATCACCCATCCCATTTACCATTTTTATGAGAACGCTGAAGTTTTGCTCTCTTAGCAAACTTCAATTATACAATACAGTATTACCAACTATAGTCACCATGTTATGCATGAGCTCCTCAGACCTTAGTTACAATGGAAAGTTTGTAGCCGTTCACCAGCCTCTCCCTATTTCCCCCACCCCCCAGGCCCTGGCAATCCCTGTTCTCCTATCCGCTTTTACGCCTTTGCTGTATTTTTTAGATTCCACTGTTTGTTTGCAACCTCTTTGGGGGCTCCCCTGGTGTAGCTGTGCTCCCCCTCCCAAGTGGAAGATGGGGAAAGACCAAAGAAAGAGTCAGGCCTTTCCAAAGTGGTGGGTGGCAGGTTTAAGAAGCTACAACTTACGACGCTGGCGTTTGCAGCGGCAAAAACAAGATCTTCACACCTGCCTGCCAAAGTTTAAGGTTTATATAATATAGAGGCCTTACCTGGGTTCAGTCCTGTATCTGTCCGGAGAGCCTCAACACCAACCACATCACGGTCTCAAGGCCATGTCCTCAGAGCAGCCTCTGGGCGTGAGGAAGGCAAGCGGAGCCCAGTCTCTGAACAGAGGAAGGGGGAGGGGCTCCCAATTTCTGGGCTCTCAGCCGGGGTCAATGGGCGGGGCTCACCCTCTCCGCGACCTCTCCCCACACGCCAGGGGGCCTGACCTGCTCTTACAAGGTCATGCCCCGCCCCCTCCCGCAGTTTGCCCTGGGTGGCCAGCAAGCGGTTTTATCTGGCTGCCCTGGAGGCAGATGCAAGGGAGAACACAGGTTCAAACAATGATTCCCCAAATCAGTGACAATTGTTTCCACCAGGAGTTCTCCAGCACAAAATGACCTTGGATCTTATCACGGCCTTGCAAGGAGGCACCTGTGCCATCATCCAAACAGAATGTTGTGTATTTATACCTGATGAGTCTGCTGATGTACCATCTTTATTAAGTTACAGTATTAATTCGTTAAATGTTTCACTTGTGTCCTCAAGTGATGTGAGTGTTTAGTGGAATCCATCATTGAATCCACCTGGCTCTGAAATTCTCTTTGTTGGAAGGTTTTTGATTACTGGTTCAATCTTTCTTAATTGGTCAGTTCGGGTTTTCTGTCTGGACGATTCCATCTTGATGGATTGTGTGTTTCTAGGAATGTATTCATTTCTTTTAAGCTATCTAATTGGTTGGTTTTTAATTGTTCCTAGTCGTTTCTTATGATCCTTAGTATTTCTGTTATCAGTTCTAATGACTCCTCATTCATTTTTGATTTTATGTGAGTCTTCTTTTTTTCTTAGTCTGGCTAAAGGTTTGTCAATTTTGTTTATCTTTTCAAAAAAACAGCCCTTCGGGGGCGCCTGAGTGGCTCAGTTGATTAAGGTCCGACTCCTAATTACGGCTCAGGTCATGATCTTGGGGTTCTGAGGTTGAGCCCGGCATGGACCCTGCTTAAGATTCTCTTTCTCCCTCTCCCTCTTCCCCACCCTCTCCTGTGCACGAACATGAGTACGTGTGCACTCTCTCTCTCTAAAAACAAAACAAATCAAAACAAGGAGAACAGCTATTCTTTTACTGATTCCTTTCCTATTGCCCTTCCAGTCTCTATATCATCTATTTCGACACTTTGTTATTTTCGTTCTTCTGCTAACATTGGGCTTAGTTTATTCTTTTTCTATCTCCTTGATGTATAAAGTTAGGTTGTTTGAGATCCTTTTTCCTTGTAAAGTATGCATTCAGACTGCTTTTAGGGAAAGATTGGAAAATGGGCATTTTTGTCTGCTCTCTCCATCCATTCTGAACTTTGGAGGATACCTACGGTGCGTGCTCAAGTCCCCATTAAGAACTGCTTCCCTTACTATAGTTTTGTGGGTCTTGAGCATGGAAGCTCCATTGGCTTTCAGAGCAGACTCTTGCGGGTGCCCACCCCTCAGGGGGCAATCTGAAAGTTCGGGCCCTAGATGCAAAGTCCCAATCCTTCGCTTCATTCCTTGGGGAGAAGCTAGGAATTAGGTGTTCCCTCCTGACTATATGGTGCTGTTCTGGGAGTGAGGTTTATGGAGAGTGTTCATCCTTCCCCCGCACTAATGTTGAGGTGGGTATCTTCTCATTTGCCAGATGTGTAGGAATCACTCCTCTAGTTTCCGGATTTCTTTCAGAAGGAATTGCTGCACGGATAGCTGTACATACAGCGCATCCATGAAAAGAAGGAAGTTCAGGGGCCTCTAGGTCACCTTCTTGGCCCCTCCCCCCACGCCCATTTGTTTCCCTGTCATCTGCGGCTGCTTGCATGCAACAACAGCAGAATTGAATAAAGCAATTGCAACATATGGCCCAAAAGCTGAAAATACTTATTATCCGACCCTTTACAGAAAAAGTCTGCTGATCTCTGGACTACAGTAATTATGAAGAAAGGAAGAATATCACAACAAAAGCAGGAAATTCTGAATAATCGTAATACATGAGAGGGCGGAGAGAAGACAATCTGCTGTCCGCAAGGTAGAGTAGGGGAAGGAGAGTGTCAGGATGGAAAGTCTACGTTATAATTACAGTCTCTTGATTATCAGATCAAAGAATTTTCACTTCTTTCTATAGGTAGGAAAAAAGACTTTAGAAGGGTCTTTTACTAGTATTATGAAGGTGTCATTTTAACTTAGCAGCTGTATATGAGATGAACTAAACTGAAAATCTCCAGGAAAATTACCCCCAGGATGCTTTACAGAGAAAACTGAAAACGGACCAGCTCAGGTAAAACCTAGAGTTCCCTTATATCCCATTCTGGTTCAAAGATTGCTGCTTCTCCATAAAAGCAAACCATTTCAGATTTTCTTAGTCCAAGCATTTTTCGTTTTGTACCTTGTTTTTTCTACTTTTTTCCTTCTTATCGAGCAGAGCTCTGCCAGTTGGGATCAATTCTTAAAGCTTGAGAAGGAGACATCTGGTGCTGAAGCGGGATTCACTGCTCAGCAAGCAGCCTGTAAGTTAATAATGGGACCCTATCACTGAATAATAACTGTTACTTTCCTCCTAATGTCCCTAAAGCATTATTAAATGTGGCACTTACAGCCCCTTATATGCAATTTACCTCTGTAAAAGGTCATCTGCAAGTACAGTACTTAAAAATATGCCACAAGGAGCTGTGAGATTACATGTTTGAACCATTCATTACACATCACAAGACCTACATCAAACAAGTCCCACTTTTAAATGTAGCCACTTTCTCTTAAAAACGGCAGTGGAATCTTTTTTGGTACATATTCACTCACAGCAGAAAACATCCTGTCTCTCTCAGTTTTCTGAATGTTTGGAGCATTGCCTGGGTTAGGGAGGAATGCCATCGGATTAAATGTTAAAGCAGGTGAGGTTTGCTTTCAATGAGTCCCACTGATCTTTTCTGGGCCTGAAGGATACCAAGGGTCACCATGCTTCCCTCAGGCTATCTAGAACCCCCGACCCTAATCACACTCTTGCTTTCTGCTCTCAACAGCATCTTAGCCTCTGGACCTTACCCGATTCTTGCTCCTCCCCAAAATTGACATGTCAAGGGAGTTCCAAGTTAAGACAGTGGATTAAAAACACAAATCTATTATTATACCGAGGACTATGATGAAGATCATAGGCTGTGTGAACCCATAGACTGATTTCATAGCCGAAAGTTTTTCTCACAGTTCTAGAGGCTGGGAAGTCCAAGATCAAGTTTCCAGTAGATTCAGTTCTCAGTGAGGGTATTCTTTCTGGCTGCAGTCAGCAACCTTTTCACTGTATCCTCACAAGGTGCAGAGAAAGGAAGGCTCTTCGAGTAAGGACACTAATTCCATCATAAAGCACCACCCTGACACTCTCCTCTAAACCCAGTTATTTCCCAAAGGCCTCATCTTCAAATACCATCAAATTGGGGATTAGAGTGTCAACATATTAATTTAAGGGTGACACAAACATTTGGCCCGTAATATTCTGTCCTTCACCCCCAAAATTCATGTCCTCATGTGCAAAATGCATTCATTCCATCCCACCAGCCCAACTTCTTAACTACACCAATTCTAAAGTCTGAGTCTCCTCTAATCTAGACTAGGTACAAGTGACATTCACGGTACAATTCAGTCTGAGACAAAATTCCTCCACCTGTGAACCTGTGAAACCAGACAAGTTATGCACATCCAAAGTATAATAGTGGGACAGGTGTTGGATAGACATTACCATTCTAGAAGGAAGAAATTGGAAGGCAGAAGGGGATGACGGGTACCAAGCAAGTCCAAAACCTAGCAAGAAAACTACTACTAGATTTTAAGGGCTGAGAATAATCCTGTTTGGTTCAATGATCTGCCTTTCAGACCCAATGGGGCCATAGCCCCACTTCTGTGGCTCTGCCGAGTAGGAATTGCACCCCCAAGGCTCCAAAAGACCACTGTCTGGCCTGTTGAAACCAAGGTGATGGCCTCCCACTTTGAAACCAAGGAGACATTTGTGATGATCTCTGAATTGCTCTTGAGGTCATTCTTCCCCTATCTTGAAGAACTGGCGTGTTCATAGCCAGATACCTCTATGCCCTGGTCCTATAGACCTCCAGAGTCTGAAAGCCTGTCCTCACGTGGTCCCATCTCCATCGCCTTCAGTCCAAACCAGCAGCGTTTTTGCTGCTGTGGCCAATTAGATCTGTGGGTTCACACTCATAACAATCGCAAGTGGTTGCTCAGCCCCACCCTTGGTGTTCTCTGCAGAACAAGCTTCTCGAGCGCTGCAATATGGAGAAGCTGAGAATCTTCTAAACCTTAAAGTTCTGAACTCTTTTCATTTAACAAGTCCTTCTTCAATTCAGTTCTTTTTCCTTGAATTTCACTGTGTAGTCGGGAGGAGACAAGGCACTCCTTCAACATTGTGCTTAGATCTCGACATCCAATTTCATCACTCATTTTATGTTCCACAAAGCATTAGAATGCAGGTCAGCCAAGCTATTCGCCACTTTATGACACGTATCTCTTTTTCTTCATTTTCCAAAAACACGTTCCTTACTCACCCCAGCGTCCTCAGCAGAATCACCCTTCATGTTCATATTTGTAGCAGGCACCTCAAGTTCCTCCAGCTTCCACCGGTTACTTAGTTCTAAAGCTGCTTCTACATTTCTAAGTGTTTGTTACAATAGCACCCCACTTCTCAGTACCAAAGTCCATTTGGCCTGCTGTAACAAAATACCATAGACAGAGAGGCTTAAACAGAAGGAACAAATTCATTTCTCATAGTTCTGGAGGCTGCGAAGTTCAAGATCAAGGTTCTGGCAAATTTGGTTCCCGGATGAGAGCCGTCCTTCTGGTTTCCTGTGTCCTCACATAGAAGAGAAAGAGAGCCCAGAATTGACAGCCCAGAATCCCCTTCCTGCTGCCTAGTCTGCTTTCTTGATCCTTTGGTGTGGGAACTATTAGTTTCTCCTCATCTTTTTCAGTAGTGAAATCTACATTTTGTCCCTGACGGTTTTGGTTTTTATCTGTCCACCTTCAATGCTTGCTATCCTGGGACTGAGTCTGCATTTTGTGCTTTTGGCGTATTCGCTATGGCAGCATGATAATAGGGTGGGCAGACGGCATGGTTTGTGGGAGACAGAGTAAGGAAGAGAAAGAAGGCAGCGTTCTAACATTTACTGAGCCTTACCTAAATACCTTCAGCTAAATAAAATTATTTTTTTAATTCCTAAAATAACTTTGAAAGGAAGGCAATATTATTTTCCCCATTTTATAGATGAGGAAACAAGTCTTTGTTTGTTAATGTGTGTGTGTGTGTGTGTGTGTGTGTGTGTGTGTATTTACTTATGTGTGAAAAGACCAAAGAGGATTCTGAGCAAAGGTAATACTTCTTAGCGTTTCAAGAGATACCACTTAAAAGCCAGAACAACACTTTTGTGGTTAGATATGATGTACGTAACCTGACCCCCATCCTCATTCTTCTTAACTCCATGGCCTTTCACTTAGTGCTCTTCCCACCCTAGATTCACCCAGTAGCCCTGGCCATCCTGGTTTCCTCACACATTCCAGACATGTTCTTTCTCAGGACCTTTGCACTTGCTGTTTCCCCTACTTGGAACGTCTTTCTCCTAGTAGCTCACTCCCTCACCTCCCTCACCTCCTTCAGGTCTTTGCTCAACATCTCCTCAAGGATAACCACTCAGGGGCGCCTGGGTGGTGCAGTGGTTAGGCGTCTGCCTTCGGCTCGGGGCGTGATCCCGGCATTATGGGATCGAGCCCCACATCAGGCTCTTCTGCTACGAGCCTGCTTGTTCCTCTCCCACTCCCCCTGCTTGTGTTCCCTCTCTAGCTGGCTGTCTCTATCTCTGTCGAATAAATAAATAAAATGTTTAAAAAAAAAAAAAAAAGGATAACCACTCAACTTAAAACTTCAATTCCCCATCACTTTCCTCCCTGCCCCTCTTGCTTCTATTCACCATTGTACTTACCATGATTTGGTAAATGTTTTGTTTATTTCTGTCTCTGTCTTCCCACTAGAATGTGAATTCCACAGGATGGGCTTTTTTCTGATTGTTTATTCCCTGTGCCTAGACCATTTCCTGTCCCATAGTAGATGTTCAATTCATATTTACCAAATGAGATAAATGAATACAGTTTAGGAAAAGTTGAGTTAGACAAAGTTAACCAGATTTTTTAGCTGCAGGAGAAAGAGACTTTAGTATTCCAATGCATATTTTCTCTTACCAAGAAGAGAATCTAGCATGCAGTTTCCCAAATTTCTGGGAATATAGAACCCTTCTTTCATGGAATAGGTTGCAGAGAATTGTGCTTAAATAGAAATGGAGTTGGAAGAGTAGGTTTTGATGAGAAAGAAAAAGGAGAGGACACCAAAATCCAATGTGTCTTAGGTGAAGTGGGAGTGAGCAATTTCTTTCATTCATTCATTCATTTGTTTGGAAAATATTTATCAAGTGCATCTGATGGGCCACAAACTCTTCCAGACACAGGACAAGGCAGAGACCAAAGAGTGGAGGCTCCAGGTCTCACGAAGTTCATATCTTCTACTGATTTCTCTGGTTTTACTGACTGCTTTTAATCCTACAAAATGCAAAGAAAAAAAAATGTTCCAAGCCTGTGTCACTGTTGTTTGAAGACTCTTATTTCTGATTAGAAAGATACTGAATTATAATTAACTCCCAGATGAAGAAGCCACATGCAAATTTGGGAAGTAACACATGCTATGGATTTCCCACCTGCTCTGATTTCGGCCCTTCAAGACCTGCACTATAATCAATAGCCCGCCATCCAGAAGGTATGACTGAGGAATCCCAGATGACCGCCACTAACAGAACTGCACTCTTTTATCATGTCCTCCTTTGCAGCAAGGGAGATGGTCATAATGCAGAAGAAAGGGGGCTGGCTAGAATACTAATTGGCAGGAGGTTGCTTTATCATCTCCAGGAGCCAATAAAAATAAATAAAAAAAGAAAGAATTTTATCTTTAAAATGTTCCTGTCTTCCTGATAAACAGAACAGGACAACAACATACTGTTCAATGAGTTATTGTGGCTAAAATCTCACTCTGAAAATTACTTGTCATGGCAACAGGCAAGCGTCACCCCCAAAGCCAGCAGCCTGAAGCAGATAGATTGTTTCAATTATCTAATTTTCACAATGAATGAACCCTGCTTATAGGAAATCCATAGGTGGCTGGCAGTGGCAAATGGCGGGTGTGACATGTTGGGAGCTGGTAGATTTACATTCTCTCTCAAAATACAGAACAGGATTGTAATTTTCTGTAAATACTCACAGAAGTAAAAGAGGAAGAGGAAGAGGGGCGCCTGGGTGGCGCAGTCCTTAAGCGTATGCCTTCGGCTCAGGGCGTGATCCCAGCGTTCTGGGATCGAGTCCCACATCAGGCTCCTCCACTAGGAGCCTGCTTCTTCCTCTCCCACTCCCCCTGCTTGTGTTCCCTCTCTCGCTGGCTGTCTCTCTCTCTGTCAAATAAATAAATAAAACCTTAAAAAAATAAAAAGAGGAAGAGGAAGAGTACAGGAACTTATAAATCTTCCCCTTTTGTCTTAGCTCTGGGATGTGGCTGTTCTTTCCAAATTGTCCTTTCTTCTGTCTAGGTCAGACAATACTGCCCGTAGGCATGGGCCCTTCTGTGGCCTCTCTGTCTAACCACACCTCCGTCTTCCCACTGTGCCTCTTACGGTGCTTGGAGATGTTACACATATGGCCAGCAGATGTCCCCAAGAACTCCTTGGCCTCAATGGAAAGTGCTATGACTCAAAGTATATTTCTCAGCAGATGTATGGTAAAATTGCGTATAAAGCTCTCTGCTAAACAAGAAATTCAGTTACCCCACATTCGAATAACCCCTCCTCTCTGTATCTTTTCCCAAAATTTTCAGGCCAGTTGTCCAGAGCATTTCTAGGGAAGCCTAAGGGATAATATTAATTTCCTGCCCCACCCAGATAAATGTCCTTGGTTTTGATAACACCAGGAAGGGTGCAGGCCTTGTGATTGGTGTATCTCCATCCTCCAACTCTCCCCTCAGAAGTGTATGGCTCATCAACATAGTCTTTCTTCACTCCTTCCCACCTCTACTACGGCTCCAGTTTTATCTCCCCTTTTCCCACCCCAGTTCCCGCCCCCTACTCTCACCAACCCCTATGTATTGTTTATGATTTTCTAGGAAGGACTATAGCAAAAAACCTGTCATTCCCTGCACTGATTTTTTTTCTCCTACTAATTGAATCTCCTTTTTCATGCAGATTAAAGAAAGAAGAAGGAGGAGGAGGAGGAGGAGAGGGGGAGAGAGAAGAGGAGGGGAAGAGGAGGAAGAGGAGGAGGAGGGGAAGAGGAGGGAGGAGGGGA
The DNA here is from genome assembly GCF_017311325.1 of Ursus maritimus. NCBI lineage: Eukaryota > Metazoa > Chordata > Mammalia > Carnivora > Ursidae > Ursus > Ursus maritimus. Next base: position 94,263,397 of record NW_024423343.1, on the reverse strand, counting down.
AGAGGAGGGAGGAGGAGGTGAAGGGGAGGGAGAGGGAGACAAGCAGGAGGAGAAGGGGGGGAAGTAGGAGGAGGGAAGGGGAGGATGGGGAGGGGAGGGGAGGAGGAGGGGATAGAGGAGGAGGAAGAGAAAGATAATTTGATTTTATTATAATCTCTTTTTTGGTGGTGCTGACATTCATGAGTTGATTTGTTTTCTAAGTAATGCTTGCTGAATCCCTAAAATGAACAGGGGCTTAGGCATTCAGTTATGCTTCAGTTCCATATACCTCTTTGGCAAAGTTCAGTTTACAAAGCAAAACTCAGAAATGATTTTCTTTTTAAGAAAAGAAAACAAGAAAAAGGTTTTCCGAAGTCTGTTGGACGGTGTATGTTGCGTGCGTCTTCAGAAAATCTAGAGCCATATTTTTCCCCAAAAGACTCTGGTGACAGATAAGAGAAGTTATAATCATCAGTGTTTTAAGTTCTGGCCTTGGGAGAATTTCTGATCACTCTTCTCTTTTCAATCTTTGTTCAGAGAACATCTGTCTTCAGTTCAATGGTTTAGACTCTAATGACCAAATCAGTAAATGTTTATTTTGTAAATTGGCAAAGGCAAGGGCAGAAGGAAGCTCAACCTTTCACTGATATTTTGTTTACAGTGATAGAAAATGCCATCAGATGAATTTGAGCCAGAGAGCTCTTTTCTAACAGGAGCGTAACATTTACTAAGAAGAAGTTGAGGATTATTTTGTTTAAAAAAAAAAGAAAACTGTATTGAAGTAACATTCTTAAATGTTCTATACCATTGCCTTTTACCTCATGATACATTAAGGTGATGATGAATTCTCTGTAACAGAATCAGTATATTTAATGTTGTGGGTATTAAACACACTGCAGTGTTTACACCATACTTCAAGAAGAAATGTAATTGGGCTCTTCTAGAATTAGCTGGCAGCGGGGTCCTTTTGCTCACCTTAAGCAGTCTTTCAATCTCCCAAAATGGTTTTTAAGTGAATCTTGGTTATGGAAAGCTTTTGGGGGGTTACTAATCCAGGTAACTGCTGGGGTGATCTTGAATTCTTTTCTCCGATGTTGATGGGCCCATTAGATGGAACTGGGTGATGTCAATTGGGATGGATGCCCCAGTGGAGACTGAAAGTGGAGGTTGGGTGCGCTCCACCTCTTTGCCGGAGCAGGGGGCAGTTGGAACATGAATCCCCTCTAGTTTCTCTCTATCACCGCCGACCAACCGCAGCCCAAGCCACCATCAGCTCTCATGTGAGCACCATAGAAACCCCGATTGCTCTCTTAGCTTCCACTTTCTCCCCGCTCCAATTCAGGAAGCAGAGGTGAGCTTTTTAAACAAGTGCCAGTCGTAACCACTTACAACCCTAGCTGAAGACTTCCAATGGCGTCTATTCCCCTTGGCATAAAATCCCAAATCCAACCATGGCCTTCAGTGCCCTGCAGGGGCCTGGCCTCCCGTTCATTGCTCTCTCCTCCTTTCTAGAAGGACTTCTATCACATCCTGGAGCCAGTGAGCTCTTCCATCTTCACAGCCCCTACACCTGTTTCCTTACCGCTACCTGAGCTCTCTTCCTCCCTCCTTTAGTCTGTCTGACATCTACCAATCCTCCATGTCTCAGTTAAAAGTTGGTTCCTCAGAAAGTCTTCCCTGAATCCAAAATAAAAATATATCCTCATACTGTTTTTTGTATTTTCCCTTCATAGCACTTAAGGCTAGGGCTACTTTTTTAGTGTATATTTTGCATGTGTGATGATTAACAAAAAAAAGTCTGCCTTCCCACTGGTTTATAAACTCAGTTAGGCAGGAACCAAATCTGCCTTATTCATCAGTATATCCTTAGCACCTAACAGAGTGCCTGACACATAAGAGGTGCTATAAATATTTATTGAATGAATAAAAAACTGTCTTCTCATGCCATCTGTCAAGTTTATCTACCCTCATTTTTAAAACCACTTCACGGGATGTTTGGTTTCAGCCCTTGGATCAGTGGGCACGGTCTTATTGTGTGTCCTTATGTGACTGCTTCCTCTGTGCTGGTTTTGGGGGGCATGCTGCCTGCACCCTCCCTGTTGGGCAACTGCTTCCTGTCTTGATCCAAGCTGAACCCTTGGAATCTGACCTCATACTGATTGCTCAAAATCTGACATCTGACTGTCCCTACCTGGTGTTCTGAGCCCTCACTCAAAGCCTGTTTGGAAGATTCACTTAAAAACCATTTTGTGAGATTGACAGACTGCTTAAGGTGAGCAAAAGGACCCACTGACTGCTAATTCTTTTGCATCTGTTTGGCAGGAGATGTCTGAAATACGAGAGCCAAACATGCTAGAACTGACCTAACCACAGGAAAAGCAAGGTTGCTTAGTTGAAAATCTGCAAGAAACTCATCATTTATTATTAATGTCACCATGGGCACGGAAGGCTTTGATATGGATGCTGGAGATACCTGCCTGCTTTCAACTAGGCACGGCAACCTCACACTCTCTTTTCCCCTGCCCCAGAGCATTTAATGTGCTGGGAAGAAGCTTTCTCAGCGGTTTGCCCTCCAGACCATTGGCACAATAGTAGAAGTTTTGAGTGCAGAAATCAAATCATTTCAAAGGGGATGTGGGATTTGCTCTCAACACAATTTGGAAAACCACAAGGTTTAGTAGAAACAGGGCCGGAAAAGGAAATGAGGGCTTCTGAGCAGGACTGCCTGCGAGGCAGAGTCCCTGTCATTTAAATGTGACACCCAGGCTTGTCACCTAGGTCTAACGTTCTCGACTCTTCCCCTCACCTCTAGGTGCCCCAAGGCAGAAAACACTTAGGACCTTGATCCCTGGGCCCAGTTCTTGGCCAGACACAGAAGAATGCACAATGGGCTCACAGGAAGTATCTCCGCTGAATGCTGTGAGCTCCCAGAGCCACACCAGCAAGGCAGGGTCGGGGTGAAGGGAGGTGGGCAGGGCCACGTCCTCTGGATTTCATGGATGGCACACTACGGAGTGCATGTACTGGGAAAGCAAAGACGCAGCCCCTTCTCATCTTGCCAGCCGTTCATGCCAATAATGGTTGGTTTAATAAGCTCCCCTTCCCAGTCTGCTAAGTCTTCCCCTCTGCCACAGGGAATATTGATTCCTATAAATTAGAGAGAAGATGAGCTCCCTTTATCAATTCCCTGTATTGGCTGTGTAGCATTCATTCATTCATTCTTGATTCAGCAAATGTTCGAATGCCAGACTCTGGGGTCCTTAGACAACTTGCTTGACCTCTCTGAATGACCAAGGTCTCACTTGTACATTGGGGATCATAACCCCATTGCAAGGTGACTTTGACAATTAAATGAGATCATAATTTTAAAGTACCAAGCACAGTGTCTGGCAATCAGTAGCTGTTCTGTTTTCCTTTCTCTTGCCTTGCACTTGCCACTTACCCAACGTGGTCTTTCTTGTTGCTGAACTTGTGCCCACGCAGGGGATGAGGCAACTACACAGCGCTTGGAGTAGCCAGGGGAGATTCTACAGCAAATATTCTAGGGCTACCTCTGTGCTCGTGGGAGAATAAATAGGAACCCCCCGTAGTTTCCTGTAGTCTCAGGACATAGACCTCTACTGGCCTGGTATCACTCCATGATTGTGGGATGCGTTTACTTCCCCTTCTTTCTGCTGATGCGGTGCTGATTTCTAATGTGTGGCCTTTGGGAGGTCAGGTGAATCTTGTTCTCACTCCATGGGCCCCCAAATTGGGCATTTTCTGTGCTCTTAGAGGGAAGAGCTTCTTTGGCTGACCTCTGGATTTCCTATGAAGGCACAAAGCTCTGCTCTGCTGCAGCAGAGGGCCTGAAAGGTCTCCGGAACATCTTGTTATTTGAAAAGGTACCATAAAATACCAAGCAAGGCTGACCACACAGCAATTGAGAAAAATAAAATATTCATCAGAGGACATTACTGGGAAGAAAACAGCATAGTTAATTTCATGAAAACTCCATTGTAATAGAGGAACAAAATTAATCACGCAATAGCGTTACGACTTCTGAGCCTCAACGCCAACATAAAATAATTGAAGAAAAAAATGAAAATAAAACAAATCTATGGCATTGATGTAGAGAATGCATGATTGGAAGTTGATGGAAAAATAACAATAAGGTTCAAGCAAAGCGAATGCTGGCTGGAGTCCTCTCGTTTACTTAGGAAACAAAACTTGCATTTTGCTAATGTTAATGCTAATAGTTCTATCTTGTTTGCATATATTTGGTAAGAGCATTGGTGAAGTAGGAGGACGCGAAACCTAAGAGTACAAGGCTGGCAAAATAAGAATGGGGTTAGTTTTGCCAGCCTCAACCACAAAAGGGTGCAGGCTCTGTAGTAAACATTTTCCCACATGAGGAGCCTAGCAAGTCCATTTTTTAAATTCTGTCTCACTGCAGGGATCATTGAGAAAAATTCCTCCCTAGCAGGGCCTGCATTCCAGGGAGAGGGGCTTGAAAGAGAGGGGCTACAATTGAAGGAGAAGATAGCACTACTGAACACCTCTTTTCTGCTACGGCCTGTGACAGGCCCCTGATAGACAGGGCCGGGCTGAGCCACCTCTGTGAATGAAAGTGAGGGACAGCGATGTGGGCAGACAGGAGAGACTGCCAAAGGGTAGGAACCTCGGGTTCTAACCATACATCAGTGAAAATTGCCACGTGGTATCAGGCAAGTCACACACTCTGGGCCTCAGCTATGCCATCTACTAAATGGGAGTAATATTCTTTGCCATGCCTACCTCGGGTGGTTCTGAGAGGACCAAATAATATAGTAAAGGGTACAAAACAAACAGCACAAACACCAACAGTTTTTGTTTTGCTTTGCTTTTAGAATCCTTTGAACTTAGAATATTGATCGAAGGAGTAGATGAATTCTCCAAACCTACCAAGATGTGGCCTCAGCCTCTTGCTACAGGTTTTTGCATGGGGCGGGGGATTGAATTGCTCCTGCTTTTATGACTGATGTGACCTTGCAGGGCTCCTCATTATTCATTCCTTGCTCTAATTATGGAGCTCCTGAAATGAAGGGAAGGTTAAGCAAGTGGTTTTGTTATTTCCGCCCCCCTCCCCCTAGGAATCTTGGAGTCTCTCCAGATGTTTAAAGAGATTGGATTTGTGAGATAAACCTCCCATTTATTTCTCAAACCCCAGCAACACCCAAGCACTCTTCGCATCTTTATATTTCAGAAATTGATAGTAGCCAAACCATCTTGCTTGCATTTTCCCTTTTCAGTGACATCCATATCCACTTTCCCCTCTCATCTCAAGCACTCTGTGGAAGTACATCTGTGTAATCCCTACAGTCCTTTTCAGATACAGTTCTGAGATACAGGCCTTAAATAATCTGACATCACTGTCTGGGTAATTGAGAGTGGATGACATAGATGACATTGTTCCCACCTGTCATAGAACCTGAGCATTTTAGATTCCCAGTGGACCTTCCTAACTACCCAGTGCATGTGTTGATGAAGAAAATTTGGTCCAAGGAGGCTTAAAACTTGCCTGATACTGGGACCTGGAAAGTTTTTCTTACTAATATTGGCTCTCTTTTATTCTCAGGACCCCTCCCCTGGACGATGAGGAGCAGAGCGAGGGAAGTGCTTCACTGCGGGCTGCTGAGAGAAGTGGTAGAAGACTCTGGAAAACCTAGTGGTAGAAATCCAGAGACATGAACATCCCTGGGTATGAAGGAATCTGTCCGTGTTCCCCACACAGATTCTATTAGAAACAGAAAACAAGACGTATATGACTGTAATGACAAGTGTATGTATTGACGCTAACTTGACTGTAATGACAAGTGTATGTATTGACGCTAACATAACCACAGCCATAAGACCTGAGGGTTGTGATCTAGAACCCAGGGAATCAGAAAGAATGAGGTGCAGTGTATCGAGAGGTGCCAAGAAATGCTGTTGTTTAAATACAGACCTGACATAGAGATGTAGGCATTAGTCCTTATTTAATTTCCATTATATAACTTAATGTAATGGTTAAAAGCCGAAGTCTGCGATAATAGAAGTATTTCAAAAAATGTAAAGGATTTTGCACATATACACACAAAACTATAAGTAACTCGTTTACTTGGTTACAAAATCAAATAATACAGAAAAGCTGAGGATAAAAAACAAGTCCTACCTGACCTCTCTCTCTCCCTTTCCTCTAGCTGAAGCAGCCATTTTTTGTTTTTCTTAAGAGTTTTTTGTTGTTTAGCAATTTTCATATCACAAATAGGCTTAGATTGATATTTCTTGATTTATCAATTAACTAATCATTTTTTTATCTGGCTTTATTTTGTGTTTTTGTTGTCATCAGGTGAACAACTAAATATTTGGTTAAATTAAATTAAATAGGCTTCCTATCTATAAGGCTTTTTATAACTTATGAGGCCACTAAAGTATGAAAAGTTATATAAGCACTGATATCTCTAGGTAGAAGTAATGGGCTTATTTATTTATTTATTTATCTCTGAGTTTTAATGTTTTTTCCAAGTTACTTATGTAGAATTTTTCTTTTTACTCCTAAACTCTAGAAAAAAACATGCATTAATAAAGCTTAAACAGGGAGACATCTAGTTAGAAATAGTGAGGCAAAGATATGTCTACCATCAAGCAAAAACCACACAATGAGGGAGAGAGAGAGAGATGGGGGAGAGGAGGCAAATCCTATCCTCACTAAAGTTAGAAAATATGCATAACCCATATGATAAGTTTTTATCAAATATGTGAAATACTCAAAAGTATGGCATGTACCTTTTTGTTCTCACATGCCAGGAAATTTTCCATGTTATATAGCAAGGCCTTGAAAAGCCCCAAGTATAATTCCCTTATTTAGGGCAATAAGGTAAAAGGGTTGAGCGGTTATTGACGTGGCACCAAATTCTTGTTCCTCTGAGGGTTACAAGGACAAAGGAGGAAATCAGAGGCATGCTATCTGCTTAAGAGGCCAGGTTCTGGTGTGGCTGGGTAGGTCTTCTGTTTTGCAGCTGCTTCTTACAGGCAGATGAAAAAAAGAAATTAAGGGAACACTTAAAACACCAAGGAGAAAGAGAGATCACTGTGAACAATGCCCAGGAATGAAAATTATGCAAAATAAATAAGTAAAGATTTTATTGCTTTCTCAGATTAGGATCTTCCAGACAGATTGAAGAATTGCTCGTCATTAAATAAAACATAGAATGAGCTAATAGAAAGCCATTGCAGGTCCACAGATGGCAGGCAGATTATATTATTGCCGACAAGTATTCATTCTTCCCCATCCCCACCCGTGTAGTGTACTGTCCCTTTTCATTACTGCAGAATTTGACCACATGACTGCCTTTACTCAGTGCAATGTTAGCAAAATTGGCATAATCTGGGGTTTCTAAGGAGAGTGCAAGATTGGGTATATTCTCTCTAGGCTCTGCCGTTGCCATTAGAAAAGTAACAGGTAACTGTATCATACATCATGTAGCCGCAGAAGTAAAAATAAAATGGGTGCTTACAGACTAAAAAGATAAGCCACAGACTAGGAGAAAATATTTGTAAAACACTTATCTGACAAGAGGTTTGTATCCAAACTATACAAAGAACTCTAAACACTCAATAATAAGAACATAAACACCCCCATTTTCAAATAGGCTACAGATTTAAGCAAACACTTCAGGGAGATACACAGGTGGCAAATAAGCACATAAAAAGATTCTCAACATCATTTGTCATTAGGAAATTGAAAATTAAAATATGATACCTCTATACACTTATTAGAAAAGCTAAAATACAGAAAAAAAGAACAATATGAAATGTTGGCAAGGATGCAGAGTACTAAGAGCTCTCATTCATTGCCGAAGGGGATGTAAACTGCTACAGTCACTTTGGAAGCAAGTATGGCACTTTCTGACAAAGATAATTATAGTCTTTCCATGTAATTCTACAGTTGTGCTCCTAGTTGCTTACCCAAATGAGTTGAAAACATGTCTACAGAAAAACCTAAACAAAAAAGTTTATAGCAGTTTTATTCATAATCACCCAAAACTGGAAACAACCAAGATACCCTTCAATAGGTGACTATATAAACAAACTAATACATCAGACCGTAGAATACTATTCAGTGACAAAAATAAACAAACTGTCCAGTGACAAAGGCATGGAGGAGATTTAAATACATACTGCTAGGGGAAAGAGGCCAGTGAGAAAATTCTCCATACTGTAGGATTCCAATTATATGACATTCTAGAAAAGGCAAAACTAATACAGGAACAGTGAAATGTTCAGTTGTTACTGAGGTTTAGAAGAAGGGAGGAAGGGATGAGTCAGTGAAACACTTAGAGGGTGGTGAAACTGTTCTGTATAATACGGTAATGACAACACATGTCATGCATTTATCAAAATCCCTAAAACTTTACAACACAAAAAATGAACCTTAATACAAATTTTAATAATTCATTTAGGAGGTTAGGGATCCCAAGAAACAATGCAGAGTGTGACAAGAGAATCTAATTGCATTAAAAATACATGAAACAAACTTCCTGAAAAGGTTTAGGGGGATATGTGTTGACCAAAGTAAACTTGGAAATGAGCAGAATCTGTAAGACTAAAGGCAAGAGGAACTGTACGTAAGCACTATACTCTAGTTAATAAAACTGTGTCCCATGAATTATGGGTTATTAATTCTGAACTGCTGTGCATGACCACTGGAAATGAACATCAAAGAGATGGTGGATGACGGGAGCGAGGTCTCTCACTTTTGCCATGGGAGGTTACCTCCCAGCAAGGGAAACTAGCTAGAATGACCCATGTGGTAATGGATTAGAGTCGGAGACCTCAGTAAGAACTCAAGTTTAACCTAAGATGTACTTCATTACATATAAAAATATTTATACATCTATGGATAAATATTGGTTAGTATACACACATGTACTTTTGCTATAACAGATAAGAGGGGCTACAAGAAATGGTACCACAGTATAAGTGAACACATCTAGTACCCCTATCTTGGTTTCTAATACTATTTTCCAAGAAGGGACCAGGGCATACTGGAGAAATGTCAGATTCTAAGACTAAGGCAGGAAATACATAAGATGAGTCTGGAGCATCTTACGACCCAGAAGGTAAGGAAGTGCTCAAAGAAAAAAAAAATACACAAGCACACTGATGGGAATATATCGAAGGGACAAAATAGACAAGTGAAAGAGCTCCTAACAGTCAAAGCTGGAACAATTTAAGCAACAGTGAAGATGCCACTTTATTTCTGTGAATTCCTTCCCCCAAATCGATAACCTCAATCTAATCATTAAAAAAAAAAAAACACCAGAAAAAATCCAGTAGAAGTACATCCTATAATATACCTGACCAGAACTCCCTAAAATTGTCAAGGTTACTGAAGACAAGGGAAGTTAAACTGTCACAGCCACGAGCCTAAAGAGACAGGACAACCAAAGGGAGTGTGGTATTCCAGATAGGACTCTGGAAGAGATAGTGGACCCTAGGTGAAAACTAAGGAGATGTGGATAAACTATAGACTTCAGTTAATAACTATGTAGCAGTATTGGTTTATTAATTATAACAAATACACTAACATAGGATATTAAAAATAGGGGGAACTTCCATTTCAATTTTTTGGAACAGTTTCAGAAGAATAGGTATTAGTTCTTCTTTAAATGTTTGGTAGAATTCCCCTGGGAAGGAAAACTTCCAAACTCTTTCCATGAGGCCAGCATTACCTAATCCCCAAACCAGACAAAAACCCCACCAAAAAGGAGAATTACAGAGCAATATCCCATGAATACAAAAATTCTCACCAAAATACTAGCCAATAGGATCTGACAGTATATTAAAAGGCTTATTCATCATGACCAAGTGGGATTTATTCCTGGGCTGCAAGGTTGGTTCAACAGCCTCAAATCAATCAATGTGATACACTACATAAATAAAAGAAAGGACAAGAACCATAGGATCCTCTCAATAGATGCAGAAAAAGCATTTGACAAAGTACAGCATCCCTTTCTTAATTAAAACTCTTCACAGTGTAGGGATAGAAGAAACATACCTCAATATCATAAAATCCATCTATGTAAAACCCACAGTGAATATCATTCTCAATAGGGAAAAACTGAGAGCTTTTCCCCTAAGGTCAGGAACACGGCAGGGATGTCCACTATCACCACTGCTGTTCAACATAGTAGTGGAAGTGCTAACCTCAGCAATCAGACGACAAAAAGAAATAAAAGGCATCCAAATCAGCAAAGAGGAAGTCAAACCCTCACTCTTTGCAGATGACATGATACTCTATGTGGGAAACCCAAAAGACTCCACCCCAAAATGGCTAGAACTCATACAGGAATTCAGTAGAGCAGCAGGATAGAAAATCAATGAAGATTTATATCAGAAATCAGTTGCATTTTTAGACACCAACAACGAGACAGAAGAAAGAGAAATTAAGGAGTCAATCGCATTTACAATTACACCCAAAACCATAAGATACCTAGCTAAAGAGGCAAAGGATCTGTACTCAGCAAACTATAGAATACTCATGAAAGAAATTGAGGAAGACACAAAGAAATGGAAAAACATTCCATGCTCGTGGATTGGAAGAATAAATATTGTTAAAATGTCTATACTACCTAGAGCAATCTACACATTCAATGCAATCCCTATCAAAATACCATCAACTTTTTTCACAGAGCTGGAACAAATAATCCTAAAATTTGTATGGAACCAGAAAAGACCCCGAACAGCCAAAGGGATGTTGAAAAGGAAAACCAAAGCTGGTGGCATCACAATTCCAGACTTCAAGCTCTATTACAAAGCTGTAATCATCAAGACAGTATGGTACTGGCACAAAAACAGACACACAGATCAATGGAACAGAACAGAGAACCCAGAAATGGACCCTCACTCTATGGTCAATTAATCTTCCACAAAGCAGGAAAGAATATCCAATGGAAAAATGACAGTCTCTTCAACAAATGGTGCTAGGAAAATTGGACAGCCACATGCAGAAGAATGAAACTGGACCATTTCCTTACACCATACACAAAAATAGACACAAAATGGATGAAAGACCTAAATGTGAGATAGGAATCCATCTAAATCCTGGAGGAGAACATAGGCAGCAACCTCTTCGACCTTGGCCGCAGCAACTTCTTACTAGACACATCTCCAGAGGCAAGGGAAACAAATGCAACAATGAATTATTGGGACTTCACCAAGATAAACAGCTTTTGCTTAGCGAAGGAAATAGTCGACAAAACCAAAAGATAACTGACAGAATGGGAGAGGATATTTGCAAATGATATATCATATAAAGAGCTAGTATCCAAAATCTATAAAGAACTTACCAAACTCAACACCCAAAGAACAAGTAATCCAACTAAGAAATGGGCAGAAGACATGAACAGACATTTCTCCAAAAACACATGAAAAACTGCTCAACATTACTCGGCATCAGGGAAGTACAAATCAAAACCGCAATGAGATACCACCTCACATCAGTCAGAATGGCTAAAATTAACAAGTCAGGAAACAATAGATTTTGGTGAGGATGTGGAGAAAGGGGAACCCTCTTACACTGTTGGTGGGGATGCAAACTGATGCAGCCGCTCTGGAAAACAGTATAGAGGCTCCTCAAAAAATTGAAAATAGAGCTACCCTATGACCCTGCCATTGCACTATTGGGTATTTACCCCAAAGATACAAATGTAGTGATCCAAAGGGGTACCTGCACCCCAATGTTTATAAGAGCAATGTCCACAATAGCCAAACTATGGAAAGAGCCCAGATGTCCATCAACAGATGAATGGCTAAAGAAGATTTGGTACACACACACACACACATACACTGGAATATTATGCAGCCATTAAAAATTAAATCTTGCCGTTTGCAACAACATGGACAGAACTACAGGGTATTATGCTAAACGAAATAAGTCAATCAGAGAAAAACAATTATTATATGATCTCACTGATATGTGGAATTTAAGAAACAAGGCAGAGGATCATAGAGGAAGAGAGGAAAAATATGAAACAAGATGAAACCAGACAGGGGCACAAACCATAAGAAACTCTTAATCATAGGAAACATACTGAGGTTTGCTAGAGGGGAGAGGGGTAGAGGGATGGGAAAGCTGATTGATGGACATTGGGGAGGGTATGTGTTGTAACGAGCACTGGGTATTATATAAGATTAATGACTCACAGACCTGTACCCCTGAAACAAATAATATATGTTAATTTAAAAATTGAGGGAACTGTGTGGGGAGTGCTAGATGGGCTCTCAGTGCTGTAACCATAAATCTAAAATTGCTCTAAAAAAATTAAGTCTATTGATAAAAAAAAAAATTTAAAACATGGGACAGATCTGACCCTGAATAGAAATAAGGAACCAAGTCCAGCCAGACCCATAGCAGGAGGCAGAACTTCCACCCAGCCTAAATGACCTGACTCACAGGTGGAAAGGAAATTCTGGAAATTATTGGAATTCCTAAAATAGGGGACATGCAACCTCAACTTTGCTAAATATTGCCAAATTGCTCCCCAAAATGGTTCTACTATTTAAACTCCCATCAAATGCATGAGTTTTTATCTGCTCTCTTTATTGCTACCACTTGGAAACACAAATGCTTTATTTTTGATAATCTATCCAGTGAAGTATTTTACTTCCCCGAACTCGTATGTTGCTGATCTCTAGTAAAGATGGACATCTTTTATCAATAAATACTTCAGTTGGCATTTCAACAGATAAGAATGTTTTCATGTAAAAAATCTGACTCCAATAATATTATCATGAAATTAACAATACAGGTTTCCTGTGCTATTAGAAAGTAGTGCATACTGATGAAAAATTTCATAAACTGAAACAGGGCAAAGCAAATAAGCAATTACTGTTAATTTATATGAAATTTTTTTGAGCATTCCCCAACCCAAAAAAATAATCTCTTAGGTTTTTCTGATACCTTAAGGACACATCTTGCTAACGGATGCACAAAATAAATCTGAAGCACGGAGGCTCACACAGTTCAAAGCTCTGGCAGCTTGATGCTGAGATGCTGTTGTTTCCAGGGAAGGAGCTGAGCAGGGCCACTCTCGCTGCTTCAGGTGTTCACAGCCCTGACAACAGCTCACTGCAAAATAAACACTGACTGCTACTTTTGCTTTTCACCTTTTTTTTGTAAAAGCAAAGATTTTTTGGATTTCTTTCAGTTAGCGAAAACAGGTACTAATAATGTAGGTCTTTTGCAAATGCAAAGTAGTATAATGCAAACTTTTGAAAAGTAGGGGATACCTACAATTTCTTTCTAACATCTTAACTAGTCCAAGTTCAATGTTCCCTTATTATTTAAAATATCTTATAAAGTTGTTTTGCTTGGATCAGGGTCGAAACGAGGTCTACATATTGCATTTAGATTATATGTATCATAAGTCTCTCTCAATATATAACAGTTCTCCCTCCCTCTTGTGCTATTTTTTGAAAAAGCTAAATTATTTGTCTTACAGAATATTGGGATTTGGCTGATTAAATTCTTATGGTGTTATTTAACATGGCCTACATTCTCCATATTTTGTCTAAACTAGAAGTTAAATCTAGAGGCCAGCTCAGATATGGGTTTTTTCCTTTGTCAACAATACTTCACAATGTTTCTGTACACTTCCTATTGCCTTACACCAAAAGAAAAGTAATGTCCTATTGGCCCCTCTTTTAGCGATGCAAAGATTTAATTAGTGGATTTGGGTCATGACAGCCTGATCCGTTATTAAGTTTCCCATCTAATGTTTCTTATCTAATGGTTTTAGCAACTATCGATGACCATCATCGAGATCCATTAGGGCTTGTAAATGTGGTTTTCTATTTCTATCATTTCATCTCATTTTTTACCCATGATTCTTTTAAACACACACACACACACACACACACACAACTTCACTTTGCTAATTATTTTCCTGCTCTGAAATACTTTCATGCAAGAAAGACAACTGACTTTCTCATTGGGAATACAAACGAAGAATCTGGGAGACATTGCAACCTTCCTCTGCAGTGGATGAGGGAAGCTGACTCAGGAAGTACAGCACGGGGATGTCTTCAGCATACAATTTCTTTTCCAATGCAATTAGTTGAGCACTGAATGCCTCAGGCCAGCCTCCCTCATCTTCACCCTCTAAGTCATCCTACTGAGGGCCTTTGCCAAGGCTTCATCTGGAGAATACCAAGACACTATCTGCGCCAAGCAGGCCGTGTCAAAACCAGTGTAGCGGGACAAGGACAGTGACATTGCCGTCTACGTTGGTATTACTTACCAGGTTTGACTGTCTTCGTGGCAGATTTATATTCTGCGGGACTAGAAGCAACATGTGGTAGCCCACCTGGTACATTTCACTTAGCATGATTTCTCTCTCTGTAACTCTCAGGATATATGTCAGAACTGATAAAATAGACATGCAACAATCTTTAAAAATCAGGCCAAAACTTAACATTAGTACCTTCTCTATCCTTAAGATTTTTGCTTGTGTACAATACCAAGAACAAGACCACTACAGAAGTTTCTCGAAGTCTAGAAAAGCATAAATTTCCTCCATCACCATTAATAGGGGCTTGTCAGTCCCTTGCTGTATACTATTACTATGCCAAGTGCTTGAAAATGCATCATTTAATTTTGACTCCACAAACCCTGCAAGGTTGTTTTATGAATAAGTACAATGCCCATGATTGTTCAGAGTATGAAATGGTAGAACTGATATCATAACCTAGATCAGTACTGTTTTAAGGTCTGCATTCATTCTTTCATTCCACACCAGCATCGATACTTATTGAATACCTTTGATGTCCAAGGCACTGTTCAAGGTGCTGGAGAAACAGCAGTGTGATGGCCCCTACCCTCTACAACTTCGCTACTTGTTCCCCAAGTGTGGTCTGAGGTCTAGCAGCAAAGACATCACCTGGGAGCTTGTTAGCTATGAAGTATCTAGGATTTCATCCCAAACCTACTGAATCAGAATCTGTATTTTAAGAAACCTAGGTGGTTTATATGTACATAAACATGATGTTTGAGAGGCAGTAATGAAGAATTTTCAATCTAGTTGTGAAAATAGCACACAGACATTTAAAAAGAAAACGAACCACACAGACAAGATAAGTGGACATTGAGTACAGCAAAAAGTCAGCACCATGGGAATACACAGGAGCTACAAAGTGTGTCACACAGATCCTGGGAAGACTGTTGGAGGAAGTAGAGCTCAAGCTGAGCCATGCGGAATGCTTTGACTGTTAACATGGAGAGAGTATCTAAGTGGAAGACTCTGACAAGGAAGCCATCGAGCTGTAGACATTTATAGGAAGTATGAGCACCAGGGTTGACTGTCCAGAATGGCCACTAACCAGACTTTCCAGGAAAGGGCAGAAGCTCTGGTTTCACCTCTTCACCTAGGATCTTCCCACAATCTAGCACTTTGTTGATATTCATTAAGTATTTGTTGAATGAAAGGCACTTCTTAAAAGTCACACTTCTTACTAAAATATTTTATACGTTTTTAACTTTCTTAATAGTTATTGACATTTTCCTAATGACTATGTTGGGGATGGTGTTACTTTGAGGAGAGATGTTCAGCCGTTGCTGTCCAGAATTTTCCTTGAAAAAAAATGTATACACAGGATTAATTTCCTTAAGTGCTGTGCAGAGATCAGGAAATTACATAAGCATCTTATTTCATGGATGGGTATATTATAGCCAGTATTTAGGAATATTTCCTTAGAATAGTGTCATAAATTGGAACTACTTAATGAAAGATATATAAACATTTTAAAGCTTCAAATCACACTGCCAAATTGACTTTCAAAAATTATATTCCCTTCAGCAATACCCTGATCTGGAAGAACTGCTTAGGAAAAAGATGGTACAAAGAAGCGAGTTAACCGTTTGGTGAATAACAGATAATTGCTTCTGTGTTGAGTTATTATCATTTTCCAGGAAATTTTAGAGCCACTTTACATATTATATCTTTAATTCTCAGCACAGCCTTTAGAAGATGTATTATTATTGCCATTTTACAGATAAGGAGAATAAGGCTGAGAAGTGCTTCATAACTGTCCCCAAAGTCAGAAAGCTATTAAATGTTGACGTCATTATTTGAAACCAGATGTCTAAGTTCCCAAGATCTGTACTCTTCCACTACACCAAAATTCCTGTTCTGACCATCTGTTGTTGCAAACAAGTTACTCCTAAATCCAATGGCTCAAAAGAGCCACTGTTTCATTATAACTCCCAGGTTTTTGTAGCTAGGCAATTCTTTTTCTTCACATGGCGTTAGCTGGGGGGGCAGCTCATGTGGAGGGGAAGCAGCCTCTTCCAAGTCGTTCATTCACACAATTGCAAGTTAATGCCAGGTGTTGACTGGAAGTCCATCTAGAGCCGTCCATTCAGGGTCTTACTTCTTTTCTACATGGGTCTCTGCACTGAGATAATTGAGTTTTCTCACAGCATGGAAACTGGGCTCCAAGATAAGTATGCCAAGAGACAGGAAATAGTAACTTATAACCTCTTATGACCTGGGCCCAAAATCTGGCACAGAATCCTTTCTACCGAATTTAATTATTCAGAGCGGTCACAAAGCCCACCCAGATTTAAAAGAAAGGTATCAAAAACTAGGGATGTACTGTATGGTGACTAACATAATATAATAAAAAAAATAAAAGAAAGGTATTTAGATATAGACCCCTGTACAAGTGTCAAACAGTCATCTTTAATTTATCGCATTTCCTAAAACAGGATTCCAAGATTACATACATTCAAGTTATGTATCATATATACTTATTCCAGAACAGTCACAGATGCTAATACCTCAAAGAAAAATGTTGTTTTCCATTACAAGCCCTTCCATTCCATTCTATTTTCTATAACCATGTACATGAATTATTTTAAGAAGAAATAAAGACATTTTCTTCAAATTTTACCATAAAGTTTCTGTTTATGTCAGAAATAAGAAGTGGTCAGAGAATTCTGAATCATGGAAAGCATGCTTTGCGCTTTTAGTTTTCTCTCTCCTTTGCTATATGACCCAGCTGGCTAAGTCACCAGCAGGAAGCTGCAATTTGAGAAGTGATAACTCTCTGGATGCAAGATGTGTTTTCCAGGATGATAGCAGTTAGATAAATGCACTGTTTCTTCCATAAAGCACTGCAAAGTAGTGTGCTTCATTGGTAACTGCTGAAGAGCCCTGGTTTTCCCAATTATAGGAAAAAACTGGCATGGCTTCATCAGTGTCTTTAAGTCTGGTTAGAATTCAAATGAGGTTCCCATTTTGCAAATCCATGCAGACCTCATTCTAAGCCAACACAGGTGTATCTGGCTTGCTGGCAACAATAAGCATTCTTGATATATTTCCACTTCATTAAAAATTTCCCTTCCTCCCACATCTGTGTTGGGAACCCCCACTCATAGTTGGCCGAGTGCACTGATTTCAGGAGTCAACCAAAGCAGCACATAATCCATTTTCCCAGCTTAAGCAACTATGGCAATCCAATATAATTCCCATTTATCCATCTAATTGAATGCCCACTCTCCTCATCTAAATAAATCTCCCTTGGAGACTCTCCCAGAATTCCAGGCTCTTCCTCCTGCCCCCTGCCCAGCTAAGTCTCAGAGTCCCGACC
>NW_024423343.1:94084211-94245756 GCF_017311325.1 Ursus maritimus | reverse complement strand
CCCAAAAGCAGCCACAGAGTGAATGCATGAGAAGTTATAAAATTGACCTTTACAGTGCAATAGAAATTTGCTTTATGAACTGATCTCCATACGAATGGCAAACTCAAAGAGGATGAGTGTATGATGGGTGTGTCTGACCTACCCTGTCACACTCTAGATCCAGGTCCATAACTTACGGGTGATCTGCTGCTCCCAAAGTTCACACAGAAAAGGAAATACTCTGAATCCTATATACCCATTTGAAAAGACATTCATAGAGGGACTGCTAGCCCATGCAAGACCACATAAATGATGTGATGGAGTGAGCTCCATGCTCTGTGTTGCCAGGAAGTTGCCAGAAACTACAAATGTGGATGTGGATCAGGATTACTGGGGGTGGGGCTAAGAACACCATGGCGAGTTGACAAGGCAGAAGTCAGCCTTGGTTGCCCAGGTTTCGAGAGAGTCTAGTTATTCCGGAGTCTAACCACTTCTCGTCTTGCTGCCATCCACTCCACTCTGGGACACGAAATAAGATGAAAACCATCCTTTATTTCCTTCTACTCTGTGCCCAGTGTGCTAAAACTGGGGCAAAAGCTAATGAAGTTCTCTCTCCGTCATGAAGCTGGGAAGGTGTACGTTACCAAATATCTTTCCAGCAACAGGAATGTGACATGAAGCATCCTAACGATGTTCTTTTGAGCTACTTCATATTTTCTGAAAGATGGCTTCTGTGGAGAGCAGTGACTGTTCTATAATGTAATTCAGAGAAGAATAAAGAACTCACTCAGGCTTTGTTTTAGTTAGCTACAAAATTAAAGCACTGAAACCCATCACTTAAAGGATTGCAGGTAACATTATACCTGAAGATACACAGAGAGGTTCGTTACCACACTGAATGCTCAAAAAATAATCGGTTTTTTTTTTACAATGTATAACAATAGCATAATTCTTTTTATGATGGCAATGTTAACAATTAATGAAACATAAAAACAAAAACACCTGTATGTTTATAATTGATAAATCTGATTTACAAGTAGGATGGTGTAATGAAATGAGCACAAATCCACATACCTTTGACCTAGAAATTCTGGTTTTTTTAACAATATATCTTTTTCTAAGCCCGAGTTTTCAGAAGAAAAGCCTAAGGCAAAATATACATATAATGTTCTATCAAGGGTACAATCCCAAGGAAGCTAGAATAGGGAATAAAGGAAATGAGATGAGGAAGGAGGGAAAACAAATACAGAGTGGTATATTATGAATTTGGCCGCAGCACAGTCTTACCAGAGAGCACACCTGGTTGCTCGGTCCCACCACACATGTCCCGAGAGGCCATGTGAAAACGCTGTGGCTGGCAACGATCCATCAGGTGGAAAAAAGGGAGAATAATTATCCACCAGCTTCATAATGTCCCCTATTTGGCACTGATCAAGTCTCCGCTCACGATTGTAAGAATACAGTTAGTGCCAAGCTAACTGGGAGGTCGCCCAGCAGCATCCAGCGGAAAACTCCGGCCAAGCAAATCTGATGAAGAACATAAACTCAATCGAGCACAATTTTAAGGAAATACTTGCACATGATCTTAACAGACAATACCGTAGCACTATTTTTTATCAAGAAACTGAAAAGAGACTGAATAGCCATTATTAGGGAAATGGCTAAGTATATTATAGTATACCTGTATCACAGATGGATTAAAAAGAATGAACTATATTTACTTATCAAAAAGCCCAGGGCTTATTAAATGAAAAAAAAATGAGTCACAGAATTATACACCTATCACAATCTACTTGAATACAAAACAAAACAAAACAAAACTCCGTGTACATTTATATCCATATAGAGATGACATAAATAGGAAAATGGTTGCTAAGATACATATCGAACTGTTAGTGTCTACAACTGAAGAGAGGAATATGTATACCCTCGGAAATGTGATTTCACATTTATTCCAATTATTCTTGTACAATTTGAATTTCTTAATAAAAAATGGAAGAAAAAAGGGAGAGAGGGAGGAGAGAAAGGTGGAGAAGGACAGAACAGAAGATTGGGATCCAGATTTCACTATGTCTGAATTCTAGTAGGGTGACTGACTGTCCCAGCCAAGCCATGTGTTTCCCCTTAGCCCTGCCTTCTGAGCTCCAATCCTAATACTTACTGAAGGGACCTCGGAAAGCTTTCACTTTTTGAAAAGTTTGACGCTATGTTTTAGTATTATAATGATATGCATGTTTGAGAGAAATCCAATACTAAGATGAACCAGAGTTTGACCGACTTTTGTTGAACGAGTTGTGTTGAAATCTATAGGCCAAAAGAATGTTCTCCAAACAAATCATTGTGAGAAGAAGGTTCTGGAGAGCATATGAATGAAACTGAGAAAGAACAGCCAGAGCCAGACGTATCAAACCACCTCAGCTGAACGTGGTCTCAGGTAGGGAGGGTAGAAAATGACAAGACAAGCAAAAGAGCAGAATAAGCTATGACTGCTGAGAGGATTGAAGGGTTTGCTGAAGCTGAAGGGTAGAGTAAAATACACTCTACAAATGCATCCTAAGTGACAGCAGTGAAAAAGCCTGCAACCGTCCTCAGTCCAACAGGCAGTACAGGGAAAGAGGAGCTCGCTTGAATAGTGAGGGACTGGCCTCATTTTTTCCAATGCCTTTCAACTAGACAAAAGAAAAAAAAACGGAAATAGATCTTGTAACTGGTAAACAACAGATCTTATTTTGAAGTAGGTCAGACTAAATGCAATCCTTTAAGTCAACAAGAACTAGCGATGCCAACATATTCCAAGTTGTCTCATGTGTCTTCCAGGTCATTAACTTTTTCAAGGGTCATTGACTTTTAAAGCAGAGATAGACCTCGAAGACTATTGTACAAACTACTTAGTTTTAAAGTGAAAAATTCGCAGGCACAGAGAGTGATGGAATGCTGTGTCACTCACTGGGTCATAGTAGAAGACTTGGGTGTGGTCCTAACTCTAACCTGATGACCTTTGTTGCCTTAAGGAAGCTGTTCACCTTCTCTGGAGCTCTGTCCCCTTCTCTGTAAAGCGAACACTTCAAAATATAATCCGTCTCTGAACTCCCTGACATATCGATACTTTTGCAGCTTATTTCTTTTAGGAAAATAGAACATTTTTTGAGCCACAAACAAATAATCACACCCTTCTATTTTATATATGGGCTAACTGATGCCTAGGGACGTTGAACTACCTGTCTAAACTCTGGTAGCAAGAATTTGCATGAAGAGGTTTGAGAAATTACATCGAGTTTACTTTTTAAATGTTACACATGCTCATTTTTTAAACTAAAATGTAGGGAAGAATATTACCAAAAACATCACTGGAAATCTCATCACCTAAAAAAAATACAATAGAAATTTGGGTGCAAACGTATCCCTAAATAACTGTCTTTCTCTCTCACTCTGTCTGCAACACCCCTTCTCTCCCATTGGATGACACAGGTGTCAAGCAAAGCTTTAGTCATAATTTTTTCTTTGCCAAACCTACTACTAGTACCTGGAATTTGAACACTGCTGAGGTATGCGAAGAACAAATGCTATAAATAGAGCTTCCTGGAGGGGAAAGTTCAAAGCTCAACACTTTTTGTTAGGATTAAAAGATACAGAAACATTGGGTTGATCCAATCTGGCCCACAAGACCACTGTAAAGAAATCCCTGCAAGGATGGAGAAAAACAAGACCCGTGGGCGCTTCCAGGCACCAGGGATTGAGTCAGCAACTGGTGGACACTGGATCCCCCCAAACCCTGGCTTGCTCCCCCAAGTGGCTGCAGGGGTCCAGGTTGAAGGGGTATCCAGAGCTGAGTCAGTGGGAATATTCCTCCTTCACTCACCAGAGGTTCACTTGTGCTTTCTTGAAGGAATCTGCTCTAGGGCCAGCAGCAGCGACCAAAACTAGAGATTTAGTCTTGACCACATCAGACTGAAAGGAATTATGATGTATTCCAGCTGTGGATCTAATAGTGTCAACCATCCAGAAAAAAGCTACAACCCTCAAGTCTTTGGCTTAGTAACTGATGGCCCTATCCAAAGGCATCGGTAGTTAGTGGTATTTGTGGACATGTCTAGCTTCAAAGGAACATGGCTGTGAGCCAGAAGTAGTCTGAACTGATCCTATGGGTGAGAAAAATCTCACATACTAAGGCCATCATGGGAGAGGGAGGGAGACCCAGCAAGGGGAAAACTTCCTAGTTAGAGGCCAACTGGAGATTTGGGCATTTTAATCTGAGAATTTATAAGGAAATGTGACATCTTACTTTGAACCACAAGCTCATAAATGGGTCATATTGGTTACATATATGTGTCATACTTTTAAGTAAATAGTACCATATTATACATGTCACTGGCCATCCAACTTTGTCATTCAATGCTATATTATGGCTACTATTCTATGTTATTTAATGTAGGCTGACATCCGTATTAATAGCTGCATACTATTCTAAGATGAACATATGAGGTACCTCTAATTTAATTGTTTTTTTATTCATGGACACTGAACTTCAAACTTCTTATTTTTGGGGACAATATTACAAGCAATGCTATAATGATCATTATTAAGCATTTATCTTTTGACATTTGGCTCATTATTTTCTTACAACCATTCCCTAGGAAAACTGTTTCAAAAAGGATTCAAGTTTTCTCTTTTTGTTGCCTTCTGACAAGCAGCCCTTGAGAAATATTGTAGTAATTTGTACTCTACTAACAGTGCGTGAGAATGTCCATTTCCCTGTATTCTATTTACGTGTTATCAATCTTTTTTATATGTAAATCTAACACATGGTGGGGGGAGCTGTTTCTTTTGTAGAATATTGAACATATTTTCTATATTTATTGGCCACTTTTATTTATCCTGTTGTGAATTACCTGCTTATGTCTTTTGTGTATTTTTTTCTAGGAGGATAGTAATTTATTTCTTGAATGTTTTATAAGAGTTGTGGGTTTTTAAATATTTTATAGAAATTAATCCTGATCCACATTACAAATACTTTCCCCACTTTTTCATTCTTCAAACTTTGTTTCATGACATTTTTTCCATATGAGAGTTTATCGTCTAAGTAGTCAAATCTATCATCTTTGTCTTCTGTGGTTTATACTTTAAAAGCCTTTCTTCAGCCTCAAAATAACCAAAACACCCATATTTTCATCTAGTATTTATATGGTGTAATTTTTACATTTAAGTTATTGATTCATCTAGAACTATTTTAGGGCCTCGGCTTTTTTTAATGTCTAGCCACTTATTTCAACATAAATTATTGAATAATTCGTTGTTGAATAACCCATATTTTCTCTACTCACTTAAAATGTTAAATTCTCAAATATTCTTGCAAACGTTTCTAGATTCTGTGTTTTGTTTCACTTACCTATCAGTTCATTACTTTTCTGTACCACATGGTTTGGTTACCAATAGTATAAATATGATTTAATGTAAATGAATCCTTTAGAAATAGTCAATAGATTTTAACAAATTCTATGAGACTCAAGGGTATGAAATTATATGATACAATTCATACTATTGATATGAATTGATGTAGAGAACACCCAACTGAAATCACAGGTCCAAATGGCCATGTAAACAAAGCCATTCAGAAATAGAGGATTTTAGGGGCACCTGGGTGGCACAGTGGTTAAGCGTCTGCCTTCGGCTCAGGGCGTGATCCCAGCGTTATGGGATCGAGCCCCACATCAGGCTCCTCTGCTATGAGCCTGCTTCTTCCTCTCCCACTCCCCCTGCTTGTGTTCCCTCTCTCACTGGCTGTTTCTATCTCTGTCGAATAAATAAATAAAATCTTAAGAAAAAAAAAAAAAGAAATAGAGGATTTCTTGCTCAGTGAATTTGTGGGGGGAGGGAGGATCTTAAAGAATGTTTTGGTGTCAATAAATGTAGCTGGTATAAACCCATCCATGGGATGATAGATCTTCCCTAGGATTTATAACAGATCCCCTTTATTTCCTTCGTTCTTCACGAGAATCTGTGTCTCTGCCTTATATAACAAAGATCCTACAACTTCTAAGAGCCCAGACACGCAATATTTTCGAGCATGAAAACCCACATGCTCAGTACTAAATAAGAAGCATCAGTTTTAAAAGCTACCAAGTGTCCCAGGTGTGGAAACACATGTGAAGGAGATTTCTGGAAATAAATGGAAGTAATTTGAGCCTTGGGCAAAGAGTAGGAAAGAGGTCCTAGAAAGATAGTCCCGACCTTGAAAAAATGAAAGAAAGAACAGACAGATATCTCTGTGCCTGAGTTCCTAAGTCATAAATATGAACAAGAAAAATGTAATAAGCTAGGGGAGGTGTGTCTGCATGGAGGACGGGGTTGTACATAAGGTGGGGCCGCACCCAGGGTGGTGTGGGGACAGAACCTTGGCCATAATTTCCATCCTATCAGTCTGCCAAATACTGTGGGACAATAAACCTGAATCCAACAGTGATCAGAGGCCCAATGTGAAGCATCACAATCAAAGCACATCAGGGGTCCCCTGCTCACAGGATAATGGCTGCCAGGGATAAACCATAACACATTGAGAAGAATTCTTAGTTCATCATTTCGTTAAAAACAAATGTTACTGATTTTAACATCACAAGTTTTCACATCATCCTTTTTTATTTTATAGTTGGCCACTCTAGATTGGATAAAAATGTTTCCCAGTTGGGCATTCAGATCAACATATTGGAGAAGAGAGTATATTCTAGTGATATGAGTTCCAAATGGGTTGGACTGTACTCGGGTAGAGAAAAAAATTCTCAGGTTTCTAGGAAAAATTTGGGGGCCATTCATTCATTCATTAAAAGATATACAATGAGAACACAGAGCGCCAGGCGCTATTCCAGGAACTGAGGATAGACTAGTGAATAAGAATGGTAAGTTCTTGTTTTTGCACAGCCTATGGATAGAGAGATGTAGGACAATAAATACATGAATTAATCAAATATCAGATATTAAAAAGTTCTACAGAGAAATGTGTTAGGGTAGTGTTTGTCAAAGAGATCTCTGCGAGGTGATGGGACTTAAACTGAGAACACAGGGAAGGGAGGGAGCATGACCTTCCAAGATCCAGAGCAGAAGCATTCCAGGTAGAGGAAGCAAGGAAGCCAGAAGTGTTGGAGAAAATGTGTAGGGGTCGAGGGGGTGGGGATAACTGGGCCAGATCAGAAAGAGCCTGTTAGGATAATAAAGGGTTGGATTTAATTTTTTTGAGTAATGAGAAGCCACTGGAAAGTCTGAGCAGGGGAATCAAAGGACTGGATTTACATCTTTAATTGATCACTTTGGCTGCTGAGTTGAGAAATGATTCTAGAACGGTAACAGAGATTATTCCTTGCAGTGACTTTAGGAGAGAGATAAAGGTGGTGTGCGTTAGATTAATAGAAGTCAAGATGCAGACAAGTGGACAGACTGAGAAAACAAAATTCAAGAGACACGCCAAAGGATTGGATTTCTAGGTCATTAAGGTATGGATTCTGGTACAGATTTTAGGTGACTCCTTAATCTAACTGGACCATAACTGGATCTTCTGTTTTGAGTCTATAGAATAAAAATTATATAATAACTTACTTCATATTAATTTGCAAAATTTAATACATCCTTTGGCAAGACTATTTTTGCTCAGTTTTTCAGAATCCACCAAGTTCTTTTCTTTCTTCAAGTATACATTTTTTTGTCCTATGTGCTCAAATAATCTTTTCAGATAATTGATTTCAAAGATAATTTTCATTCCATGCATATTGGCCATATACACAAATCCTCAGTTAAAAAAATGGATAAAATATCAGGAGGCCGCTTTTGAAGCGATATTTCCCACATATATAGATGTAATTTCAATAACCAAATCATCTGCTGTTATCACTGATATAACGAATATAAAAAACATGTCAAATCTATGCTTCTGCCTGGATGTTTCCAGGGAATGCCATGAGCACTGGGCAAGTCACATGAATAGGGAGAGGTCTATTAAAAGATGATGGGTATTTTTAAATTTTTAGTCCCATCATAAAGCTTTCTTACTTACATACACACACACACACACGTAATAAATTCTATAAACAATTGCTGTAAACTAACGGACTTTATCAGATACACTGTGACATTATGGAGTATGCCACCCATCTGCAGATTCAGATTTGACATTATTGTATTGAATTTAGTGAAAATATGGCCTATCTAAAGGGAGAATAGGCCATTTTCCTATCTCTACAGACATCAAGCATTGAAATTAGCAGTGTGTGATTTATCTTTGGGCCCCGTATTTCACACCGATGAGGAAGATCCGTTACTATCTCTGTATGGAAGTTCCTGCACTAGGGCAATAAGTCAGGATCATTTCCTTGAGAAGGCACATTCTCCAGGCAGCTGTTGCTTATTTGCGTTTCCTGCCTTAAATAAGCCAGGGGACAAGGAAGAGCACAAAAGCAGGGTCACTGAGAGCCAAGTCAGAGTAAACTTAATCGTACCTCAACCCCGTGACACCCAAAATGCAATATGCTCTGAAGATAGAAATTCTTGACTAACCTCATGTTTTAAAAAAAAAAATTGCCCTAATAAATTTATGCCATCATAAAATCATCTGAGCTCAGCTAAAATGGTTTTATGGATATAGTTAGAGGGCATTATTTTAAAGTTATGCTGGAGACAAAATGACAGTGGCGAAGGCCACGCATACAAAAAATTATGTCCTGATCTCTTCACGCTGATACTGGTTCTAGTATCTTTATTTTCTTAATGATCACATTCAGATACTAAATCCATTTTCAATTATTTCATTAAGAAAAGAACAAAATCCCATTTCATGTATATTTTTTCCTTTGAGTGCTTTACCCCCCAAAAGGCAATAATATTGTAAAATATTTATTCCATTAGTTTTAGGTAATTGAAATGCCAAGAGCTAAGCACTTAATCTCTGCCGGCAGAGAGAGCTGCCTGCTGTCACTTTTTATTAAGTCTTTTTCTGCCGCTTTTTGCATAGTCAATAGCAGTGTCTGAACCCAAGAAAAGATATAGAGTAACATTTAAACAGCGGTCTATGAAAAGGTAATGTTTATATTCAGGATAATATGAAAATGTCCACTCTAGAGTGGCAAAGATCTTTCTCCAGGTTAACTAATTAGAATGTTTATTAGCTGCATTCATTATTCTGACAAGCTCAGGAATTTCTAAACGTTATTAACTTCTTAAGCACCATATTCCCTAAAGAGCTTGTGTCTGCTGGAATCTGGACAGGTGGATTTCAGAGGCGCTTGATATTTATCTTCCCATGCCTACAATAGTACAAAAACAGAATGCAGAGCATTCATCCTTGGTACCTTCGGGGCATGGAGAGGGCCTTCCGTAACTCTCATCATTTTTACGGCACCCTTCACCACTCTAGCTTCCCAGCTGGACGTGGATCGGTGACTTACCGTAGTAAATGGACAGCAAACCAATCTGTCTCTAGTGGCACTAGCTGGAATGGGAAGGGTATATTTCTGCCTCAAGGGGTGGTGAGCACACGAGCAGGACTTACAGCCTTCCTATTACCTGAGACACCATGTGGCAAGACGTGAACCCCTAGGAAATCTGGATCCTGAGTCATAAACCTGAGGATCCCACACCTCTGATTTGAACTATGTTTAGCTTCTGTTTTCTGCCACTGAGGAGTGATTATTATTCTCAACAGCATCTTATCCTGAGCCTAAAATGTATAACCATACTAATTTTCAAAGCCTCCCACCAATACTCCATTGGGAAAAGTGCATGGACTTTAGAGGCAAAATTATCTGAGTTTAAGGCCTGTCTTCCCTATGTATCAGCTGTGTGACCCAAGCCAGATTACTTGACCTCTCTAGGATTCAACTTTCTTGTCTATTAAATAAGGGCAATACTTGTCTCACAGAGTTATCATTGTCAGGATTGAGAGAGATGGGAGGCAGTGTAGACGAGTGGTTCAACCATGGATTCAGAAATCAAACATGACTTTAATTCTTGATGCTACTATTTACTAAGTATATGGACTTATACAAGGTACACAAACTACTTAAACCTTTTTTTTCTCATGTGTAATATACACATAATCACAGTATTCGTTGTGTCACATGAGACACTTATTAAGGCAAATTTTCAGTGATTCCCATGATCTAGGAACTAGGGATAGGTCCGGAAATCAAAAAGACAATAATGACTGCCCTCACTGAGCTTACACTCTAGTAGGGGAAGACCAACAACCAACTAAATAAATGAAAAACTTTTTATAGTATTACTTCTTGAGAAAGCAATAAATTCGATGGAGAAAAATAAAACAGAAAAGGAGAAATTAAATGTAAAGAGTTTAGCTCATTGCTGGTACTTGGTAAGCACCAAATATAGGCTGTTGTTTCTCAGTCTCTAGTAAACACCTTCCAACATGCTATCATGTATTCTTTTTCATTCTTATATCTGAGTTCCCCTAAATTTCTGATGTTTCAAGAAGTTGAAGCCAAAAACTACATCAACAGAGAATGAGTCTTTTCAGGGCTTTCTGGCAAGCAGCTATACCAATGGGGTACTTACAAGCATAACAACAAGAAATGGTGTTTCATTTCAGTTCATGAGGATTAACACAAATGCCTTGTTGAGATAATAGCCGTAGTGAGAGTGAGTAAACAAATCAACACACTTAAGCCTCATTAGTTGTTTCTTATTTTGAGAGTGGGCTGACAAGAGAACTTAGCTGTAAAAGAGTATCTCATCCAAGCCTAAAGAGTAAGTCTTAGAAACTGGTAGGCTGTGAGCTCTCTGGGTCTATATGACAAGCACAGCATGTGTCTATTAGGGATTTTGGTGAAGGGAGCAGAGTAGAAGTGACAGAAGAGGGAAGTTCATGGGGAGCCTTCATAAAAGACAGGTAGCTTCTGGAATTGAAAGAATAGTTTCATTAAACAAACAAACAAACAAACAAACAAAAAAGCTTTAGGAAACCTACAAGAGAAAGCCTTCCTCGTGGCCAAGAAGACAAAGTTCATGGCAAGCATTGCCTTTATCCTGTGGAGAACCCAGCACTGTGAGGACCAGCTATGGGGCACTCATGGATGGCACATTGGCCCAGGTGTTGGGGTCTGCACAGAGGAATTCAGCCACAGCTCCACAATAAAGGATCAATGGGGCAGAGGCAGAAACATACCAGGCATCCATCAAAACCCAGAAATAACTGGCGAAGATATTTGGGGGGAAAGCTGTCTTTTGAGAAATGAAACTGATTTGAGATAAGACGATAAATCTACCATGACTACTTTTGTAAGTAGAAGTTGGTGTACTTTTTTTCCAAAATCAATCTCAGTATCCTATAGCTAAGCCTTATTTAAAACAAAAACAAAACTCCTTAAAAATTATGGAGGTCCCTCTGTGTGACGATGACTTATGAAGATGTCAGTTAAATTCAGATAAAATAAAATTCTCTGCAGTTGTCTTCTACAAACTATGACTAACTTCACTTGTTTCTTAAAGGACAATACCTGTCCCTCAATACACGTGAGTCTTTATTTCATGAGATACATAAAGACAAGTGTTAGGTTTCCCTGTGTCCATGGAAATGGAAAATAGGACTGCCCACTCGAAGCAAATGGGTTAAGTTAGCATTGGTGGGGAGAATACAGCTTCCCCTCCTACTCCCATGCAGTGGCAATTGCATTATCATACTTTCCTGCTCTCTCTTCAACCCTTCACCCATTCTTCATTCCCCCAGGTGGTAGATGATTAGTGAGTTTAGGGGAAATGGCAAAAACACACATAGCTGAAGCTCTTTCTGTCTCACTGTCTCCTTGGTATAAGATGCATTCCTCTGGGGCGCCTGGGTGGCACAGAGGTTAAGCGTCTGCCTTCGGCTCAGGGCGTGTCCCGGCGTTATGGGATCGAGCCCCACATCAAGCTCCTCTGCTGAGCCTGCTTCTTCCTCTCCCACTCCCCCTGCTTGTGTTCCCTCTCTCGCTGGCTGTCTCTATCTCTGTCGAATAAATAAATAAAATCTTTAAAAAAAAAAAAGATGCATTCCTCTGCTCTGGGAGTGGAGCGAGGCCTGTCTGATCCATTGCTCAGATGAAAATCTGCCTAATTCTAGGGTTTGGTTTTCGAAGTCCATTTGACGTACACACCAACCCTTCCTCTCCCTCTCTTTCTTTCTTGGGAGCCTGCCTACCCCTTGGAGCATGTGCTCACAATTATTCTCCTCTAGGTAATAAACCAGAAGACCAGGCCTTGTCTGTCTGGTCTTGCAGCAGGAGATGAGTTCAAACTCTAGCTTCTGGGACGTTGAGCAGGGAATCTGGGAAATGAATAAAAAGGACCAAAGACAAGAAGATTCTAAAATTATGTAGGAAAACAAAGCATCTAGAAGAGTCTAAACTATTTTGAAGGAGATGGACAAATTTAAAGAACTCATACTACTTGATTTTAATATTTACTATAAAGCTACAGTAGTTGCCAGAGTGAGGTGTTGGCATAGGATGGATACATAGATCAATGTAACAGAAGAGCATGCCCAGAAGTAGACCCAGGCATGTATTGATTTTGACAAAAGTACAAAGTAAATCAATAAGTAAAAAATAGTCTTTTTAAACAAATGGTGCTGGAATAACTGAACATCCAAAAGCAAGTAAGAAAAGAAGAGAAAAAAGAAAAATCTAGGAGAAAATACAGAAGTTTTTGTTACCTTGGTTTAGGCAAAGTTTTATTAGGCCACAAAAAGCATGGACTTACACACACAAAAATACATTCACCACAATTAAAAACGCCTGCTGTTCAAATAACTCTCTTAGGAAAATGGAAAAAAACCAAGCAAAAACATCAAACAAACAAGCTATAGACCAGGAGAAAGTAATCACAAAACATATGTCTGAAAAAAGAGCTTGTTTCCAAAATACATAATGAACTCTCAAAATTCAATAATAAGAGAACAAACAGTCCAATAAAAAATAAGCAAATGATTTGAACAAAGATTTCAACAGAGATACGGATGACAAAAAAGCACATGAAAGATGCTTAATAGTTATAAACGTTAGACAAGTGTAACTTCCTTTCAATTTTGTGGTAAACCTAAAACGACTCTAAAAAATTATCCTTAAAAAACTGGAAAGAATACTTCATGGGAAAGAAAAAGAACCCTTGTTATTGGCCATCCCACCATGGCAAATTTCTAAACTGAATAAAGTAAGAGAGGACACAGAGTAAGGAGGTGGATTTCTTTTCTTGCATGCAATAGCAGCATATTACCCAAGTGAAGGTCCTGCTTCCAGATTTTTCTCCCAGTTGAGTTTAATTAACAGGTGGTAGACTGCAAAAAATTGGTATAAACGGAGTGACTTTCAGATAAAGTTAAAATTTAGATTTCCTTCATCAATAAGATGGTTGTACAATTTATCTTCCAAACAGGGTGATGTGAGAATAAAAGTGCTCTGTTGATTATGACTTTGGCAAAATGGGGGCTGCCAGGGAAACTGGGACGTACGCTTGTCCTTCTCAGCAACCACTGAGTCTCTGCCGTGGACTTGGACAGCACCAAGCACTGTGCTCTAGAAACACAGCTTTGCCTGTAATCACCGCCTCACTTTCTAAATACGGTGAGGATGAGACCAGTGCTAATAATCATCAGTGTCTTAGTAGCAGCTTGGAGTCTTTAAAAAAAGTGAGGTTCATCACATATTTGGCATTGGACTAATTCATCTTCGGAGCTGAAGAGATCATAATCATTTTAGTGAAATCTGCTGAAAGAACCTCAATGCTACCCAAAAGACCATCTTTGGCTAAAAGTGAACAAAATAAGAAATGGGGGAGAAGTTTGATTTCATTAAGGCTTTTAATTCACAAGGGCAAGCAAATTTGATTTCTGACTTTAATTCCTTTGCACTTGAACTTGCAAAGCAATTTAATTTTTAGACTAATTTCTCCCCAGGAATTTGATAGTGGGAGAGTGTTTATATTCAATTTGGGGCATTTCTATGTTCTTGACATTTTATTATTGGGAATATCTTAATGTTGTCATTTAATTTTATAGTATTATCTCCGGTGGGCCATATTGGAAAATATGGCTAGATACAATTTGGAATGGGAAACAGAACTGGGAATCAATGAATATTCAGCCTTGAGCACTGAGTGTCCTCAGAGTTCATTTAATTAATATACTCTTCTGCCTCCTTTTCAGAGAATTCCAGAGGCATAATCTGCACTGCTCACCAGGGATCCCAGGAAAATACCCAAAAGAATAGTGGTTAGAAGGGGCGGAGTGACTTTGAGCTAGAAACGGACTTTCTTTTAGACAACCCCCATCTCCCTGGTGAGTGTGTCCACACCCCTGGTCTTCTTCTTCCACAAGAAAAACAAACAAACAAAAAATGTTAACATCAGACAGCTGGTTTCTCTCCACCCCTTCCTCGTTCTCATTCAGGAGAGGCAGAGCACGTCACCTAAAGGGAATTTTTACTCTGTGAATCTCAACGGAAGGAAGTGCTGCACACTCCTGCACATGCGCAATGTGGACTCTCCTTTCCTCCGCCCAGACAGGGGAGGCAGTGAGCTGAGGAAGCGTGCTTGGTCTTCAGACTCCAACTACCCTCAGCTAAGCTGTGAGCTGATAAGTTAGCAAACACGTTTTGTTTCTCCATCTGCTCTCTCTTTTGTCTTATTTCTCAGTTGGTTCAGAAACCTCCTGGAGAAAGACCGACGTTCTTTAACATCCCTCTAGAACATCCAGCAACAGCTCATCCCAAGCACCTAGCAGAAAGACTGGATGCTCAGTCGATATTTGTTAAGTGAATGATGAGAGCTGAGATGTACAAATCACATCAAAGAGACGTTGGTTCCCAAGTCAGAGCAATCCTTGACTAAAGATATTAACATATGTAAAGAAATATGTCAGTCATAGAGGGGTGGGGCTTAATTCACCAAAGAATGTAGATTTTAAAAAAGAAAGAAAAAAAAAAAACCCTACACGGAAAAAGACTGACAAGTAAGTTCTTACCTAAGCGCTGTCAGGAGAGAGGAGCCGACCTGTAGGATTTGACAAACGATTGTGCTGTGCAAGAGAAGCCCTCAAGCAATCTGTTTCTTACTAATATCAGGAATTAATGTTTGTTATAGAATCATGGGAAAACCCAGATAATAAAAACAAAAAACCAAGAGACTTAAATCTGAAAATCCATAGAGAATTATTACTAATATTTTAGCATATATTTTTGTACTTTTTATTTTACACTTAAATACATATGATTATACATAGAATTTTTACCAAAGTAGGATCATAAATTCTGTATTTGTCCTTTCACAAGACGTATCGTGACAATCTTCATATTATCAATGGATCTGCTACCATATTTTTTAAATGAATGTAAATATTACATGATTTAGATGTAAAATCATATATTTCATAAATCCTCTATTTTTGATGTATAGTTGTTTCTCGTGTTTCTCTATCAAAGCAAAAGCAGGAAGAACATAGTCATGCATACCCCTTATGCATATGTATCTGTGCAGCTGATAAGCTTTGCCCAGGATGGATTGTTCCCATGTGCCAGTAGAGTTCTGGAGTTTTCTCAATAATAATCTATGTGCCAGCATTTTATTCAGCATATTTGGGTGCATTGTCTCATTTGACCCTTATAAAACCCCCGTGAGATATTCTCTCAGTTTTACACAAGAGAAACGCCATTGGGGTTAGGTAACTGGTCACGTCATGAGTAAGGGGAAGAACTAAACTTGGACCTGATCTTTTTCCAAAGCTGGACACAAACACATAGTAGAATTCCGCTTTGGCTTCAGGCATGTTAAAGTTTTTCCCAGGTAGTTTGTTAAATTTTTGGTGCTACTCTAAGTGAGATTTGCCTTCCAATTTATTTTCTAGTTAATGATTGTTGTTATATAGTAAAACAATTATTTAAAGAAAACACAATTATTGATATCTTTTGCATTCTTACTACTTCCAGTACCTGGTTTCAGTGGATTGTATTAGTTTTTCATTCAGATCTCATTGTATTTCCCATAAGTAATGACTTCCTCCTTTCCAATTTTCGTACTTCTTTTATTTGCTGTTATTTTCATTTCTATTTGCATAAATAAGCATTTCCGAAACTATGCTAAATAAGAAGAATGACATTAGGTATTGTTTTACTTCATCGGACTTTGTCTAATCCAGTGTGTCTTTGGTAAACTGGGGCCTCGTGTTTGCTGGAGATCAAACCCCAAACCTCACTCACGTTCAAGATGGATACATCTATTCCTAAAGTCTAAGATTTTGTTTCTTTAAATCATAATGTTAAATTTTATCAAAGGCAGATTTGACAACTCTGAAAATAATGTTTTCTCCTTAACTTACTAATATCATGAATTATATTAATAGATTTCCTAGTGTTGTACCATACTTGCTTTCCTAGAATAAATTCTACTTAGTCATGGTGAATTATTCATTGAATATACTGCTGGATTTGTATTTCTAATATGTTATTTAAGACCTTTGCTTTATGTATAAAAGAGAATTCAAGTTTTTTGGTTTGTTTTTATTCTGTGCCATTTCTTTCAGGTTTTGCCTATTAGGCTTACACTATCCATGTAAAAATAAATAAAATTACTACAAGGGTCTTCTCGTTCCTGTGTTCTGTAAAGCTTAAATAATATCAGCATCATTTATCTCTTGAAGGACCATAAAACACTGGTGAAACCATTCAGGCTGACATATTTCCTGGGGCTCATTCTTCAGACAATCTCTTGATTTAGAGTTACTGTTATCGATACCTTCTACCTTCTTCTGTGCCAATTTGGTAATTTGTCACCAACATTATATATTTTAATGAGACTTTGAAGTTTAATAGCCTAGAATCTTACAAAGTATTTTTGTATAATTGGTTTAATTTGCTTATACTTGTCATCGCTTAATTTGCACATGGTTATTTTTTATCTAATTAGATTACATAATCTTTTGTCTATACTATTGTTTTTTTGCAAAATAAGCTCTTGGAATTTAATATAAAGTCTACTCTGTTTTCTTTTTTTTTTTTTTTTAAGATCAGGATATCGTTTGTTTTTTTTTTAGATTTTATTTATTTATTTATTGGAGGGGAGGGGCACAGGCAAAGGGAGAGGGACAAGTAGACTCCACATTGAGCGTGGAACCTGAGGTGGGCTCAATCCCAGGACCATGAGATCATGACCTGAGCCAAAACCAAGAGTCAGACACTCAACCTACTGAGCCACCCTGGCACCCCTATTCTGTTTGCCACCTTATAAAATTGTCTTTTAACTTATGTTAAGTTGTTCTTAGTCCTTTGTATTTGTTTTGCTGTTCTTTTCCACTTATCTTGACTAGTTCATTTATTTTCTTCCTTCTTAAAGAATTTTTGTTTTTTTTAAAATGTGCGTGAGTTCTATAGTCTTGAATTCTTGCATGCTTTCAAATGAATGACAACTTGGCTAGGGATCGAATTGGGGGCATAACCTTTTCCAAGGAACTGCTCTAATCATTGCTTCATTATCTTCTGGCATCTAACATGACAAAGAAATCTGAGGACCATTCAGATTTTCCTTTTCCTTTTTAAATACCTGTTGTAATTGTTGGTTAGTTGATTGTTATTATTGTCTTAATGCCATGATACATTTAGAATTTTTTCTTGATTCTTGAAATTCGACACTTTCATTTTTAATTAAGTTGCCCTTGTACCCATGAATCCTTTACACAAAAAGTCCATCCATCATTATCTCCCAGGTTGGTTATTGTTTATTCCACCCACTTCTAGTGTGGAGACAAAAGCTGCCTTCTGAGCCTGTGGAGGGCTGGACGTCAGACCATGAGCACTGGTGAAGTCCCCTGAACAAATGTCATTCTGTAGATACCCTGGGTCATCATCCAGCCAGTCAGGATCACATCTTAAGGACAAATTTGCCAGAACAATTCTAACAGTATAACACTTAATTACATCCACACATCAGTCCTTCTGAAAAACTGAAATAAGAAAGGAAACAAGGCGAAGACAATTGTGAGATAATTCTAGACTCAGATTCACAGTTGATCTTTACCCAAGTTTCCGAGTCCTAGAGAGCCACTGACGGCATTTTTGTTTCCTTTATTCATGTTCACAGCATCATCATCATCATCAGGGAAGGGGACTGATTTTAGGAAACTAAGTGCATGATTGCTTGTCCTTGTAGCTGAGTTTCAATTTCACTCATGGCACTCGACCTTTATTTCTTCTTCTACATTTTGGGGGGAATCCAGAAGATAGAGCCTCTATGTGCACATGTGTGTGCCAATAAGAAGGGTTAGTGGAGAAAGAAAACATTTTCCATGGAGGAAAAAAAGAGTACGCCTTGAATAATAGGAAATAAATATATCTCTTCTAAACATCTAGTCGACCATGCCTTAATCATGGAAAAGAACTAGAGGCAACAGGATTCAGGGAATTGAGAAGAGAAACAACATGGAAGCAATCTTGGGGGTACAGAGGTGGGAGGGATGGACAATCTGATCTGATTATACCCAAATCAACCATCTTTGGTGAGGAAAAATAAGAAAAAAGCAGTTAAGTCTGCTAGCATCAACATTTTTCAGGGACTAGGTATACAATACCAAAAATACAGTAACGGGGATGGGTGGTACCATGCAGAGAAACTACCATTTTTAGGAGTTAATTAATTAACATTCGCTTTGCTTCTACTAGGAATTGCTTTAAATACTCCAATGAATAAACACTCACTGTTTTGCCCTGTTTAATAACAACCTCTATTAATACCACTTCCCCCCAGGAAAGGGATTCTGGATAATTTCAAGGGCACATAATTTAGGTGTGGAATAAGGGAATCAATGATTCTCCAAAATTATTTTGTATTTCTGTGTAACATCTGAGAAACAGGAAAAGCTCTACCAGGGGTAAAAAGCTATGATAAGGATCTGGAGACTGAAAAATGAGACTAATCTTGGTTGAGTCATTACCTATGCAGGCTGGTACATTTCATACATACTGATACTTCACATGATAGCTCATTGAAACTCCATATCATTCCTATGAGTGCGTACCATTATCTCAGTATTATAGAGGTAGAAATTGGGACTCAGAGAAATTATATATACTCACAGAATAAATAGCAGAGATCTTCTCTTCAAAGTATATTGAAATAAACAGAGATCATAATCTCAGACTCAAAAGATTAATTGCCAGAATTATTGGGATTCAAACTATAAAATTAAACTGTACGACTCACAAATCTATTTCTAGATTAAATGTTGGCAAAATATCCATTCAATAACTTTTAAAAAAATCTTTAAAAACCAAAACATTACTCTATTCTATAATACCAACAAAGATTACACACACACACACATACACATTCCTATTTTATATGAATTTAATCTGTTTAAAGTTACAATACATAGGGGCACCTGGGTGGCTCAGTCAGTTGAGCATCTGACTCTTGGTTTCAGCTCAGGTCCTAATCTCGGGGTCCTGGGATCGAGCCCCACATTGGACTCTGTGCTTGGGGGCAGGATCTGCTTGGGATTCTCTCTCCCCTCTCCCTTTGCCCCTCCCCCCACTCATCCACTTTCTCTCTCTCTCTGCCCCCCCCAAATAAATAATCAAATCTTTAAGAAAAATAAAGCTACAACACATGATTTGAAGTTTAAGAAAGAAGTAGACTGAGGCTTTCTGATGCTCACTACTGACCCTAAGTTCGGGTTTTACATATCTAATAGGCAGGCTTCGTGCAGTTTGTGCTTTGACGTCTGAGACTACCACCATCTGAAACTACTGGAGATTAGATGAAACTAAGACATTCCAACAACCATGCGATTAAGCCGGGAAGTGAATCCTGCAGCCTGTCTTGCCTTCGGATGACCGCGGGCCCAGCAAACATGCTGACGGCAACAGCATGAGAGCCTGAGCTACCACCATACAGCCAAGCCTCTTCCAGATCTAGCCCTATGTGCTCAAGAATATTTTGTTATCAGGGCACCTGGGTGGCTCAGTCGGTTAAGCATCTGCCTTCGGCTCAGGTCGTGATCCCAGGATCCTGGGATGGAGACCACATCGGGCTCCTTGCTCAGCGGGGAGCCTGCTTCTCCCTCCCGTCCTTCCCTCTTGCTCTCTCTCTTAGATAAATAAATAAAATCTTTAAAAAGGAGAATATTTCGTTATTAAGCCATCTCATTTTGAGGAAATTTGTTACACAGCAATAGATGTCTAGTAATGTTGGTTGAAAACTGGGCATTGCAGATAATACACTGTAACAGCTCTGGATTTGGCCATGTTCTTCTGAAAATTATCGGCTTTCTATTGTTAGGAAGTTATTTTGCCTAGAATGTTACTGCATACATCATCTTCTCCCACTATATTCAGCTGTTTATATCTATTTCCTGTTCTTATGTCCTCCCACTGCTGCTTTTTGAGCCTGAATCCCATGGGTACCCCCTTGCCTATGAAATTTGACAGTCAGCCAAGGATTTGAATAGAAATAGAGTTCACCCTTCCGTAGTTCCCTTGCTGCTAAGGCTTCCCTGCATTTCTAGCTGCTCTGTCAGCCTTTGGCTCTGTATTCTGACCCTTTAATATGTCTGCCTCTCAAGCTGTGCATGGTTGGAAAATGTACTCAATTGAGAAAAGCAAGGAACTCACAGATCTGGCTTCACATAGATTTATCTTTCAAGAGTAGATTTATCCCTACTTTCCGCCTGCTTTTCTGCCATGCTTCCTGGAAGTCTCCCCCCCAAGGCATGTTTAGTTAACTGCCAGCCACAGATTTAGGCATTTTATGCTCTAAATCTGGGTCTCATTTCTTCAGCATTCTTGTGCTGCCAGGACTTCTCCTTAAAATTCCCAGTTTTATTCCTTTCATGTTTGAGTATATTTAACCTAGGAGGCTGTGGAGGAAACCCACCACCGTTTTCCACAGCCATAGCCATGGGGGATGATGGGTTGTGCTCTTGGTCGATAAAGTCATGAACTCAATTCTCAGCCCTTCCTATCCTTTCTGTCACACAACTTTGTTTTCTTCTTTTTTTGTGACCAAATTCTGCTCCAGTTGTCTCCACTTTGGATGCCTTTCAGCATTTCCTTTTTATTTTGTTCAGTTGTAATCACTGTTATCCACCAGGGGTTTGCACAAATTCTTCGATATTGCATTATTAACAGATATAATCCCAAAAGCCTGTTTTTAAAGACTTCCTTTTTATTTGGAATGTGGCATCTTTAGAAATTGCAAAAGATTTTACACTGAGTGATTGGAGGCATCTCAGGAAGACAGCAATCAGTAATTTTCCCTGCAAAATGGTAAGGAATATATTGCAACCCTTCAATAGCTAAGAGCAGAGATCAGATGAATAATAATTTTGATATAGATGTAATATCTGTAAGAATTTATGCTGCTTAGAGTCTGCTTCACTGGGCTGAACATTGAAGTAACTACTTGTATTAGTTATCTATTGCTGCTTAACAAGTTACCACAAAACGAGCAACTTAAACAGCACCTGTTTACTCGCTGATAGTTCTACGGGTCACAAAGGCAGCATGGCATGACCGGGGGTCTCTGTTCAACACATAATAGGCTGAAATCATGCTGCTGACCTGGCTAGACCCTCATCTAGAAGTTCTGGAGAAAAAAATTGCTTCCAAGCTCATTCAAAGTATTGGCAGAATTCAATTCCTTGAAGTTGTAGGACTGAGTTCCTTATCTCCTTGCTGGCTATCAGCCAGAGAACTTTCTCAGATCCTTAATACCACCTGCATTCCTTCTCATGTGACCCCTCCAACTTTAAGCCAGCACCAACACATCAAACACACCTTAGGCCTCGAATCTGTCTGATTTCCTCTTCTGCCACCAACCAGAGACTAGATCCTGAAGACTAGATCAGATCCACCCGGCCAATCTCCCTATCTTAAAGTCAACTGTGCCATGTCACCTGTCATAATCTTGGTAGTAACAGGTCATTGTATTTACAGGTTCCAGAGATTAAGTCATGGAATCCTGGGGTTCACTTTCAGAATTAGGCCTACTATCGTCTCATCATAAAAACATCTCTTTTTCTGTACCCAGATGCACCCAAGCACTTGGGGTCACCCAGAAAACACAGAACATCTTCAGAAATTATCCACTTCGGGCCTTACCTATCAAATCCTATTATTAATCACTAGCCAGTGTGCCCTATATTAAAATCAGCAAACCAAGAGAATACAATGAGACCACCTCCATATATATATATATATATATATATATAAAATTTACACACACACATTTGTACACATATATATATTATATTTACACACACACACATATATAGACAGAGAGAGAGAAAAACTTGCCTATGTTGTTTTTTTTTTTAAGATTTTATTTATTTATTCGACAGAGATAGAGACAGCCAGCGAGAGAGGGAACACAAGCAGGGGGAGTGGGAGAGGAAGAAGCAGGCTCATAGCGGAGGAGCCTGACGTGGGGCTCGATCCCATAACGCCGGGATCACTCCCTGAGCCAGAGGCAGACGCTTAACCGCTGTGCCACCCAGGCACCCCCTATGTTTTAACATCTATAGGAATGGCATAGTATTCATGGGTGGATACTCATACATACATTGCATTTTGGGAACTGGAGGATTAATTTGCATTCCAAACTGTGGAAAGAAGCAACCAATTTATACATGGAAAGTGATTCATATGCCATGTTCACTGCAGCTTCATTTATAATAATGAAAAAAGTGTTTAACAACAATAGAGTACAAAGTAAATCATAGCACATCCACAAGAAACAGTCATTTATTTATTCTTTCAGCCTTTCAACAAATATTTACTGTTGCTCTGCCAGGTGCCAGGTACTGTTAGGTGCTAGGGATACAATGATCCAAAAGAGACTGGGTTCCAATTTTTGTGGAATTTATACTCTAGCTGGAGAGGAGAGACATTAATCAAATAATCACAGAAACTCGTGTAAAATTGCAACCTCTGAAGGGTACAGCCATTTAAAATGATGGTTTTAATTTAAAAGTTGTCAAAAAAGGAGAGACTTGCCTATGATCTAATGTTAAGATAAATAAGGAGAATATGTAATTGTATGCATGGAAAGATACTAACAATATAACATAATCTTGCAAGGAGAAAAGACTGGAAGGAAACAAACTAAATGTTAATATCATTTGTCTTCTTTATATTTATATGTAGCCCCCAAATTATATAATTTGCATACATT
The DNA here is from genome assembly GCF_017311325.1 of Ursus maritimus. Taxonomy (NCBI): domain Eukaryota; kingdom Metazoa; phylum Chordata; class Mammalia; order Carnivora; family Ursidae; genus Ursus; species Ursus maritimus. The sequence continues at coordinate 94,222,593 of NW_024423343.1, read as the reverse complement.
ACTTTTATAAATAGGAAAATTAAACTCTATTACAAAAATAAAATCGTTTCATTCTATCTACCCCTGTAATCAGATGCTTAAATTTCACATGGTCCGGGCCAAATTTTCACATCCTCTTTGTTTGAATTTTGTGACTTAGGCTGAACTAATTGAAAACATAAAAATAAACGTGAAACTACCCAGTTATCACTTGGCAAATTCCCACTCTTTACATAGACTTGCAGATGTTGCTCAATATTCCAAGTGCCTTTGAAAATTTTTTCAGCAATGATTAGGCCCATAACATATCAGCATTACTGTTCCTCCACACCTTCCCCCACCCCTTCCTCCTTGGCCAAGACCCGCATCTTCCCTTCCTAACATAATATCACTGCTTATGGAAGACTCACTGTGTTAGATCTTTACATGAATTGCCTCAAACATCTACAGTATGACTGATATCAGCAGGCACTAATATCCCCATGCGACAGGAGACGTATCAGAGTGCTAGTATTACTTACCAGATAGTGAACACCAAGGGCAGGATTTGAACCCAGGACTGTCTGACCCTCAGGATCATGCTCTTTTCACTACTTTGGTAAGCAGAATTTCCTAAGCCGGCCCCCAAGATCACCACCATTCCCTGATGTACCTGCCCTCCACAATCCCCTACCCTTGAGTCTGGGAAGGACCTGTGAATACGATGAAATAGTACTCCTGTGATGACATGACATTATAAGGGCAAAGGAATGTTGCAGGTGTAAATAAGCTTTGATTTTGAGTTAGTCAAAAGAGGGATTATCTTGGGTGGACCTAACCCAATTTGGTGAGCCCTCCTGAAAGTTGATCCTGAACCTAACCTGAGATTACTGCTCCAGTTAACACCTTGGTTTAAGTCTGGTGAGACCCTGAGCAGAAGACCCAGCTAATCCATGCCCAAAGTCCTGACACACAGAGACTGAGGTGATAAATTTGTGTTGTATTAAGCTACTAAATCTGTATATTACTTAGCAATATAAAACTATCACAACTACCTTACTCTGCTTCCACCTCTGGTCTGACCTCTTCATTTGGGTATGTAGTGATCCAGGTTTCTAAGCAGACTGAGGACCTGGGATTTGGGGCTTTGATGAAAATCAAAGTTTTCATGCTTGAAGAGCCACTTGGAAGCTTCAGGTCCACTGATACGGCCGGGAACAGCAAGAACTGAGTCCCCAGCAGGACTCTATAAACAAAGACAAAACAAACGGAGTGAACAGGTTCAACTGAAGTATCCTGGAGATATCCCACGAAGTAAGAAGGAACAGATCTTGGCTGGGGGCCTAATGGACAAAAGGGAGTTAATTAAAACATCAAGCTAAGGGGGTTCCTGGATGCTTTAGTCGGTTAAGCCTCTGACTCGTGATTTCAGCTCAGGTCATGATCTCAGGGTCATGGGATGAGCCCTGCATTGGGCTCCCCACTTAACGTGGAGTCTGCTTGTCCCTCTCCCTCTGCTCTTCCCCCAGCTCACACTCTTTCTGTTTCTCTCTCTCTCTCTCAAATAAATAAATAAATAAATAAATAAATAAATAAATAAATAAAATCTTTTTAAAAAAATACATCAAGCTAAGGATTTCTCTTCCTAATCTCCCTGCCTTTCTTTGTACCATTTTTTTTAAAAGATTGATTTATTTATTTGAGAGAAAAAGAGAGCATGCGAGTGGGGGGAGGGGCAGAGGGAGAGAATCTTCAAGCAGACTCCCCACTGAGCGTGGAGCCCTTCTCAGGGCTTGATCTCACAACCTATGATATCATGACCTGAGCAGAAACCAAGAGTTGGGAGCTCAACCCACTGAGCCACCCAGGCACCCTTCCTTTCTACCATTTTTAATGTCCCTAATCTGAGGGATCCAAGTATGAGCCAGCAGGAAGGACACCCAGTTCCTCCACCCCAGAACCAGCATGGACTCCTATGAGGTCAAGTTGGGTTCAAAGACACACACCAGGTTCCAATGTTGGGTACCTCTCCCTGCTTCAGTTCTAACCATTGGGCATGGTGAGAAAGAGAATGGGAGAATTGGGTGGACGTTTCCCAGAAGATCTATTTCAAGGCTGATTCTTTACTATGGAGGTTGGTGTCATGGAGATACTTAATATACACTCATGTGAAATAGATTCTGATGTCAGTGAGAGCTTTAATCAAGATGTCTGTGACTAGTGACGTTCCAAACCGTTCTGTTAGGGTGGATGATCCCACACATTCCAGATTTCAGGAGAGCCAAAAATGTCTAATGATTCCAAAATATCTTGGGCTTCACTGGCAAACACTTTAAATTCATTTGCTGAGCTCTAATTCTTTGGTTTACGGGTCTGTGTCCTTTCAAATACAGGCACTCCTAGAGGCGATTCCTCAGTTTAAACTTTCATCAATCAACAGCCAGAAGCAAACTTCACACCCTCTCTTGTGAACCATGTGATCATAAAAGGAATAAGAAATGACAAAATGCTGGGGTGCTGAAGAGGGAACATAGGACAGCAAACATATACAGACTGGAGAGTTATGGTACTGGACTCCAAAGGTATATACTCCCTCTGTTAGAAGCATCTGCAGACCTGAGCAGTTTATGTCCTTACAAATAATGTTCATTCTGCTGCAAAAATCTTTCTTTTAGTCCCATTGAAATGAGGTGTTCATATTTTACTAGGAATTTCCATCTGTCTTCTCTCTCTCCAGTTCAAACTTTACCACCATTACCAACATCACCCACAGAGTAGGAGGCATAAACCCCAGTCCCAAAGTCACATATGGAAGATGAAATTGGTGAGACGTGTCTTCAAATCAATGAAGAGAGCCTTGATAAAGCAGAACTCACAACCTGGTAGCTGGGGTGGGGGTGGGGGTTTACACGCGTTTGGACCGAGCCTCAGACAAGCAAGAAGTGACCGAAGATGAGTGTCTTCAAAGCACAGACAAAGGTGAGGCTCCACGCAGGCTAGGGGAGCTGTTCCCCAGAACACAGCATGGGGCAGGGGCCTCCGGGTCACTGAGGCACTGCCATGGAGCTGTGACCATGGTATGGCCCCTCTCCATATCACTCGTGGCTTACAAAGCAGACTCAGAAAGCAAGTGGCCTCAGGAATCTGCTCATAAGGAACACAGCTCTAGGGGCCCCTGGGTGGCTCAGTCAGTTAAGTGTCTGCCTTTGGCTCAGGTCATGATCTCAGGGTCCTGGGACTGAGCCCCACGTGAGGCTCCCTGCCCAGTGGGGAGCCTGCTTCTCCCTCTCCCTATGCTGCTCCCCCTGCTTGTGCTCTCTCTCGAGCTCTCTCTCTCTCTCAAATAAATAAATTTAAAAAAAAGAAAAGAAAAGAAAAGAAAAGAAAAGAAAGAAAAGAAAAGAAAAGAAAAGAAAAGAAAAGAAAAGAAAAGAAAAAAGGAGCACAGCTCTAATTGCTCTCCCTTCTCCCTCCTTCCCAGGATCCATTCACTACTCCCTTTGGCTCTGAAATCCAAAACAATCCAGGCCATCCTCTTTTATGAGCAGTAAAACTTGATTTCTCCAAGGGAGAATAAAATATCCCACATACACTTGTTTACCTTGAGCTGGAGAGGAGGGAAGAATGGGTGTACTAGACTAATCCTAACAGGTAAATCCCTGGCATCTCTTTCTGGGAAAGACACAGTGTCACAAATTTCATCTCCGACCGGGGTGATACTATGCTCGAATTGGAGGGATTCCGTGCAGTGAGTATTAGCTCAGAACTGGGTAAAAGTGAACCTTGCAGAATGCTTAGGCTTGAGTTCCCTCCATCAACCATCCAGTCACAGGGACTGCATATGCCATCCACTGCCATTGCTAAACAGCCAGAGAGAAATAGGAGCTGTCTCTCTAGGGAGGGGAACCAACAACCAGCACATGTCACACCGTGTGAAAATACGACAACAGACACAAAGTACAGTATAGTCCCCTTTTCCCCCGGGGCTCTGGGGCCCTGATTTAAACCTCTAGGGTTGCATGTGCTAGAATGCAAACCTTTCTCAGAAGCAGCCACAGACCAGGCCTCACGTGCCTCCTACTCTGTGGCTTAGCTCCCAGGCCTATCAGCAGCTAAAGGAATATTTTTGATTGATTGGTTGATTGATGTAAAATCCTTATCAGGGAGGTTGTTAACTCAGACTCCTGAAATGTGCAAGTTTGAGTTAAATATACATAGACACCTATCCCCAAATACACAATGTAACAGCAGCGTGGAGTCATAACAGAGAGGAAGAAAAGATACATTTCAATGGAGCCTTGGCAGGAGCTAAGGAAGCAGTGCAGGGGGAGCGACAAGAGGGCTGTCATGTTCTCAATGGCAGCAACTTCAAAAAAGAAGGCTTTTACATTTATGGGGATTTGATTATCCAGAGAGATAAGATAAAAGCTGGTAAGAGAAATCAAAGAGAAAACTCTCGAGATACCTTGAGAAATCAGGTTATTTGGGAAAAGGAGGGGATCATTCAGTCAGTTGTTTTCTATTAAAAATAAACTCCTCAAAATGAAGATTTCCAAGTTGATGTAATCTGCATCCTTCATAACAAAGATGGAGAATTTAAAAACCAAAGGTACTGGACTAAACCCTATTTAGCATTGATCCAAGCTGTGGAAGAGTAAATTTACAATTATAGGATTGTTTGGGGAGAAGCTTGTAAAATGATGCAAGACTTATGGCAGGCCAGACTTTATCATTTAAAAAAATATATAAATTCTCCAATTGTTTAAGGTCAAATCAGCTGACACTGCATTTTCCTCTCGGGAATTCCAACCCTGATATCTTAACGATAATGAATAAACCTAAAATGAATGCCAAAACAAATAGCAAGATGATAGGGAGAGATTCCTCCTTCCTTTTAACTGACTGAGCAATAGTGCATTCCTTCGGACTAGGAACATCACAGCCACAGGCACACACGTGCGTGCACGCACAGGTACACACACATCTGAAAACCCACAAAGTTAACAGAGGAAGGGTCTTGGTCATTCAGTCCACACACTGCTTTAGCCAAAGTGTCTGTATGGAGAGAGAAAGAGATCAAGAGTGAGAGAGCAGAGGACCTCCTAACTGGAGCGATGGTGATTATTTTGGGATTCCCTGGCTGGTATGTGGCTCGAGTCATATAGTTCTTTATAGACAGACCCTGCCTCCCAGGCTGATTAAAATGGACAGCTGCCCGAGCTACTGATGAGAGTCCTACCTACTTGGAGAAACTGTTCTCCCCTGCCCGGTTGGGAAAATAAACCTTAGAATAACTGAGGCCATTCTTCATCTCATTTTCCCAGCGCACATCCAGTTCATAGCTGACCTGATCTATAAATGTGAGTCACCCAGCCTCTAACTCAGGGAAAGAAAGTGGGGAAGCCAAAGGATTAGGCAGGTCCCATTCATCACCCAGAAAAGAAACAGGGCCCCGCTCCTGTAGTGGTGCGGAGATAGTGGCTGTATTGTAACCAGGCACCCCAGCAGCGGTGGTCGACCAGGACCCAGCCAGTAAAAGCTTGACCTTGAGGAGCAGAGAGTCAGAAGACAGACGATCGGGTCGGAGAGATGAGTCTTGTTCTCTGTAAAATGAGAAGAGGCTCTATAATGCCTTATATTCTTCTAGGTTTGCACTTTACCAGGCACATTACCAAACACATGGCATTTGACCCCCGCAGCCTTGTTAGTGAGAAGGAGACCATCTCCAAAACCAAGATGACTTCAAAGGCGTGTATCCAACTCTATCATTTTATCTTTGCACAAGATGCGCGCCTTCACCTTTGTTCCTGAACTAGTCCTGTTTGCAGTTAGGCTGGGTCTCTAGTGAAGTTGCAAACGGACCAGTTGCTTAATGCAACTCATAGTTGCTTTGCTAAGGGGAAATTTTTCTTTTTTTTAGAAAGAGAAAACACCACGGTAACAATCACCAAGCATTTAAAGTGTGACTTTAAGATGTTGAAACTGATAATATTTTTCAACTTCTGCTGTCTACTAGCAACGCTTTCACACGGTCTGCCTATCCTGAGAATGCTTCCCGGTTGCTGGTATTTCTGGAGCCTTCTTATTGAACCAGATATCTAGCATTAGGTCAAGGGCCTTGCAAGAAAATCAAGCTTCCTTCTTTAGAGTCACATTCTGTTTCGAACTGAAGGCTTCATTACTAATTACCCAGACTGGCTCTCAAGGTATTGACAAAGTCTGCAGCGATGTGAGTTTGGCTACTTCAAGAAATCGTATCCCTCAGGAAGGAAAGATTTGTCACCCCTGAGGATAGTCAACAGAACATGATGTCGCCTCTATAGGCAATTCCAAAAGAGGAAGTCCCCCTTTGCCCCCATAACTAGAAGTGCCCCGGGCAGAAGGATGATGTCTTCTTCCTGTTTGTGTCTACAGAGCCTGGCACAGTACCCGTCACAGAAGTGGCTCTATAGACTTGCATCAGCGCCGTCCCACAGGGTCCCACGCGGGACTCCGCCCTCGGTACCATACTTTGCTGCCACCATCTTGAAATTCTTAACACTGTAACCAAGGACCCTGGGTTTTCATTTTAGAATGGGCCTCACATAAAAGAGAACCATTATCATCACCCAATAACTCCTTATTAAACTGTACTGGACTGCTGTGGTCTGGAATCTGCTTATAGCATAAGGCTAGGATAAGAAATAAGGATAAAGAAAAAAATCTGGGTTTGAATGCTATTCCCAGTATTTACCAATTTTCTGGTGGGGGTGAAGTGAAATGATCCCCCAAAAGTATATACATACACTGTATTGTCTATCTTGTGATGTTTGGAGGATTCTAATGATGTCTACAGAGCAAATGGTACAAACTAGGCACTCCAAGTTGGGTATTTTTATTATTATCATTGTTTTTATGGACCTGGCTAGGACTGGGAATATTAAATACTATAAATATACAAAGAAGAAATAGAGAGAGAGAACATGCCTCCTAATACTCTATAATAAACAACAAAGGAAATAACCTGGCCGCAATTTTTATAGCCTCAGAACTCAGTATTCCAAAACACAGCCCTTCGGTAAAAATATAAGACCTGTGCATTTATAACAGCATTTATAACATCGTAGTGTTCAAAGAGGACCAGGGGCCTAGAAGTGCTTTAAACCTGAAAAGCATTAAATATAAATATGTCACAGTATCTTAGTTAAATCATATTTCAATCACTTTTGTATTACCTTGTTTAATTAATGTAGACTTTCAAACCTGCATGCCAAAAAGCCTTATGCTGTATAATTATTATATTTTGTATACTGTTAATTATAGTTTATGATCATTTCTTCAAAATGTTGACTATCAGAACCTTGTTTCAAGAGGGAAAAGTCTTACAGTAACTGCAATGAAAGAAGGAGAACGTGTTTTCTTAGGATAGAATTTCTCCGTAAGACTCATATCGTTTTGTTGGGTGATTACTCTGAAAATCCACTTGGGGTCCAAGGTAAAAAGAACCCTCTGTCCATTATCTGCCCACCTTCCTGGCAAAAGGCCTGGCTTGTGGAACAACTGATAGTGACAGTTCTGCAAACTATCCAGATTTGTTTTGCTGAACGGTGTAGGTAGGCAAGCTGCACGGGTTAAGTACACTCCCCCCACGAGGCAGATGATTTCTCGGGTTCCCGGGAAGGGAGGAAGGAGGCTGCAAGGGGGCCTCATGGGAAGACAGAAGGGCCCAACAAGCAATTTTGTCAAGTAGGATGTCCTAACAATCTTCTTCCCCAGCTTACAACGGAATCTCCAGTAAAATCTTTATAGCTCACTAATGGTTGATCTAAACGTTTGGGGCGAAGGGCAGCAGAGGCGTGTGAGAGCACAGCTGTGGCCGAGCATAAGAAGTCCAGTGTGTCCGGGGTGCCGCGGATCTGGAAACCCAGAAGGGCTGTTACATTTAGCACTGGTTTTTATAAAAATACAATCAGATATGAATACAAGAGCTCTCATATTTATGATGATGATGATGCCTTCAGTATCTCTTTTTCTACGGCATTTCTGTATAAAGGTCTTTCTCTTTAACTGCCATAAAGGAAGACAGAGGAGACGTGAGGGAATCAGAAAAATCAATAGGATCATCGGACCGCGTATGGTGAGTCAGTGCCTGGCAGTGATGGCCACACCCTTCCGTTTGCCCTAAATCCCAAGCCCTGGAAGACGACAGCCTGCACTTCCTAGACCCCCTAGATCTACACACGTGGGTACGAGAGAGGCTCTGGGAGCAAGGTCAGCCCACGTGAGCCTTAGAAGGCAAGCGGGGGTGGCGATGTTCTTCCACTAGTACCTGAAATTCCAGGGTGCACTTTTGGTCACCTGCTCATGTCACAGGGGCAGCAGCTTAGGCTGCACTAGAAGCAGGAGTCTCCCGAATTCCAGATCACAGCGATCACAATGGCCCCAGATTGCTGCCTCGGCAGCTGTTGGAATAATTTTATAAGCATCTAATTTCCTCTATTAAATCTCGTCTTGCCCGAAGCAGCTACCTACCAGAGATTTGTTTCCCACACTGAATCTAGAATAGTATCGTGACATAGTAGAGGAACCCCACTCGTAAATCTCTAGATTTTAACAGTCAGTGGTGTAATTTGTAATCGTCATGGTCTCTCTCCAACCTGTTCTGTCAAAGGAAGAACAGCAACTTTCTTCTTGCTATCTTAATTTATTCAATTCTATTAATATTTAGAAAACACCCCCTAGGCGATAGGACTGCTTATTCAATTTATGAAAAACTTTACCATCACGGGGTAGGCAGCCACACATTTGAAAACATTCGAACGCTATCAATAAAACAGAGCAGCAGCCGTTAAAACAGTGAAACTGAATAGAACTTCCTCACAAAGCAACTTAAACGAGCTTTGTATTATGTCCTAAAGGTCAGCGAGGGATTCGGGTCCATTTCTTCACCCACCTCCAGCAAGGCATACCCAAAGCATGCTGCTTCTAACATTCCCTTTTTCATATCATTTATCTGCTTTGAAGTCCCCACTCTACCCCCAGGCACCTATCTACATGCCTAACATCCTTAAGGAGCCAGATGAATTCTTCCCTCCTCCAGAAAGATTTCCCTGACCCACTTGATTTTTCCTTCACTTGTTTTGTCATTTTCATACCTACCCCATATCCCATCCTTTCTGATACAGCACATTTATTCCTTTGACATTTTTCTGGATATAGAAACACATTGTTCTTCCCTGAAATCTATCCAGACTATAAACTCAAGATGTTAAGAGCCAGATTTTTTGGTTTGGGGTTTTTTATTCGTTTTCTTGTTCGTTTTGTCATTGCTCGATCTCTACCACCTAGCACAGTGCTTGGTATTTGGTTGGCTCTGATAAATATTTGCTAGAAAAAAAAAATAAATTGTGTTATCAATAGATATTGGTCCACCAAAAATCTGTGCTCCCCTGTCCATAATACAGAGCTGTTCAGGGGACACCCCTTGCATCTGTGGTGGCCGCGAGTCTATTTCTTACTAGTAGAATACAAGCAGAAGTGAGCTATGTCCTTACTGGGCTGGAGTAGTAGAAACAGGTCTCTTCCCCTTCCCACAGCTAGAAATGAAAAGGTCCAAGGCCCCAGGTAGTAAGGCAGCCACAGGACAAAGCCTAGATCCTCAAATTACCATTCAGGAGAAAAAGACTGTTTTTCCATTGGGAAAACACGTACTGAAAACTTACTTGAGTGAGAAATTAAAATGTATTGTATTATCCCCACAAAGATCTGTCCATGACTGTGTAGAAGTTCTATTCATAATGGCTAAGCACTGGAAACAACCCAAATGTTTATTAACTAGCAAGTAGGTAAGTACATGTCTAATGGACTATTACTCAGCAATACAAAGGAATGGTACATGCAAAAACATGGACAAATCTCTAAAAGCATCATGCCAAGTAGAAGAAGGCAGACGCAAAAAAGTATATATGCCAAATGAGTCTATGAGCACATTAATTAGTATAATGTTAACTTTAATATAATATTAATATAGTATTCTGGAAAAGACAAAACCATAGGACCGGAAGCCAAAGCAAGTGCTGTCAGTCTCTGGGAGTGAAGAGGATTCACTTTAAAGGGTCACAAGGAGGGGCTCCTGGGTGGCTCAGTCATTAAGCGTGACTTTGGCTCAGGGCATGATCCCAGAGTCCAGGGATCGAGCCCCGCATCGGGCTCCCTGCTCTGCTATGAGCCTGCTTCTTCCTCTCCCACTCCCCCTGCTGGTGTTCCCTCTCTCGCTGGCTGTCTCTATCTCTGTCGAATAAATAAATAAATAAAATCTTTAAAAATAAATAAATAGAAATGAAGGATCACAAGGAAACTTCATGGAGTGATGGAAATATTCTCTATCTTAATGGGAATAGTGAGTTCATGGCTGGAAACGTTTGTCAACCCTCATTGAACTATATACTTAAAAAGGGTGAATTTCACTAGATATAAATTATTCCTCGATAAACCTGATTAAAAAAAATGTCCTGTGTTAAAGACAGAATTTGGGAGTTTATCTGATACACAAATATGTTAGCATCACGCTAGCTAATACCCGGATGGAAGAAGAATGAAGTCAAACCCCATACCAGCGGCTACTCTGACGTGGTCCAGGAAACCCTGTGTGTCGCTGAGCTCATAGTAAGTGCTCAGGAAAAACATGTTGAAGAAAATTTAATTTCCATCCCACAACTTTTACATTCTGTGGTTTGCCTAAAATCATTTATATATTCATTCATCCATTGCCTCCTTTCACTGCACACCATAAAACAAAAGCTGCCAAGCCCCGAACTCTGCAAACACATTTTTCAAATACTTTCCATGCAAGCAATCAGGCATTGGCCTGTTTTATTCATAAGACGATTTTTCTTTCTAGCTGCTGGAGCCACTTAAACATTTAATATCCATAAAACTGCTTTAATTTTTTAAGAACACAAATGGGGATTCCATTGCACTGAATATGGAATTATTTGGTGTCATAGCAACAAGCCTCATTGTGCCTGTCGGAATTCGCTCACCAAGGGCAGTTCTCACACAAACAGTCTGACCTCCTTGGTCATCCTCCTCCCTCACAGATTTAGAATCCTAGGCTTCGAATACTCACTGCTCTTCCACCTTGAAATTATCTTTTTCTACCTGGAGAGGAGTTAATACCCCTAGCATTTTATTAAATCTTTTCCCCAAAGTTAGCCCAAACAAATGAAAGTGCCCTGGGAAAAAAGAATTTAAGAAGCAGATTTTCTATTTAGTATGATTTTCTAGAAAGTATTGTCCCCCCCAAAACCTGCAGCTAAAATATTAAAGGAGTTTAAAGAGAAGCTGGTGAAGGCTTTAGAATCAGTCAGATGTGCACTGGAATTGCAACTCGAATACTTGCTAGTTCTGGGAAATGGGCATGTAAGTTCTCTGAGCCTCAGTTTTTTCATCCATAAAAATGCTACGAGGGGCACCCGGATGGCATAGTCAGTTGAGCATCGGACTCTTGATTTCGGCTCAGGCGGTGATCTCAGGGTCATGAGATTGATTGAGCCCCACATCGGGCTCTGCACTGGGTGTGGAGCCTGCTTAAGACTCTCTCTCCCTCCCTCTGCCCCCGTGCTCGCTCTCTCCATCTGTCTCTCTCTCTAAAATAAATAAATCTTTTTTTTAAAATGGTACGAGAAACCAACTGACAACAAGGGGTTAAAGGATTAAGCTTCTGCATTGACAAATAAGGTAGGAAAATTTAAGGAAGTGAATTTGTTTGAGGAAAGAATATCAAAGGGCAAAAAACATTAGGCCACTCTTGCATCTCAGAGTTAAGAATGGTCTAGAAGCGAAACCATTTCCAAATTTGAAACAATTTGTTGTTATTTAAGGAGACGGGAATGAGAGAGTAGGCATGAGCCCCGTGTGCTCAGGACACTACTCTTTTTATGGTGTTAGCCCCAGCCAGACACATGGTAGGTGATCAAAGTCACTGAATGTTGAATGAAAACCCGGATTCTGGACTCAACCCTTTCATAACAGTTGTTACTGCCCCGGTGGGACTTGGTTCGTCGTATGTAAAGAGATTATCTGAAATGGTACTTCCAGCTCTGAAATGCAATAGTTTATAGCTCCTAAAAGTGAACAGGGCCTTAAGGGTCGTCTGGTTAATACTGCTCCTGCTGTCTCTGTTTCCACCCCTGGCAGAAGGGCACTTAAACCTTCCATGATGGATTGTTGCCCAGCCTTTCGATGGAATAGATGTAAATGACATTGGGTGATATTTCTGTGTCTCCTCTTACGTACCATTAATAATTCCCTACGTTATAAAAAATGTGCAGTGCCTACTAACTAAAATGTCAAAATTGACATGCCGAGATTACAGTTACTCGAAGAACAGAGTCAAATACCTTGGGAAGAACATTTGTATTCTAGGGTCGGCTGCAGTCTTAGAGACACTGCACTGTGCCTTGACATTATCAGAGGCATGTGGAAGTAAAATCTGTCTCTCAAGACATATTTTTACTCTGGTCAGACAATTAATGAGCGAGGCTATTAAAGCTAATCTAAGGTTGTTAGCATTTGAAAAGGAGCTCCCGGCAAAATGGGCTAAGAAAGAAGACATTAGAATAGATGAACCAAATTTGGTGATGGCGCATTTCCCCACTTTGGATGGAAGATGGACGGATAATGCGAACAGATGATGGATGAATCAGTAATGCAGACAAATGGCAGGGAGAGAAAGCTGTCCTCTGTAGCACAGTGACATTCCTGGGGACTTGGCCCGACACACCAGAGTACAATTGCTTTGTAGACAAATTAAGCACTCAGTCATTCATAAGACCAGAGAAATGTAATCTGTAATTTTTAAATGGGTGTTTAGTACTAATTAGATAAAAGGTGCCCTTCTCATCTTCCCCCATAACAAAATCCCTTTCTTAAATCCTTATGACAAAGGAGTTAATGGAAAGTTTGGTTAAAATCACTAAAATTTGGCAGTTGAATGATTGTAAGATAGCATGGTTTAAGAGGGTGATGTGAGGGCTAGAGGACAGGGAACAGGACAGACAGAGCAAAATAGGTATTTTTGTCAGGCTAGCGTGGACTCTGCTGGGTGACACACTGCATAATCACACATGAAACCTTGTTTCCCCCCCCCCCTTGCAAGCCTTTGTTTCAGGACTGAGGGCTTTTCCGGGGCATCTGGATCTCTATGCGACAACTTTGTGATCCAGGATTCTTGGATCTGATGACTCCGTCATCTCAAATGAAGGATTTCTCAGTCCTTAGAGCAGAAAAAGGGGATTGCAGAGACCTAGCTCTTGCTCAGCATCACATAGAACAACTTTGGAGAGACCAAGATACCCTGGTCCCCAAGCCATCGAACAGAGAAGCTGTCCCCTCCCTGGATTCAGCTCCATCACCACACAGGATCCTGTGGCCCTAACTCCTCCCGCAGTGTTGAAAATTGCATCAGCCTATACGAGGATTTTCTATGCGGACACTTGGATTTTAATTGAAGGGAAAAGATGCAGCCCAATCCTGGAGCTTAGCATGGGGGTAAAGAAGGAACAGGCAACTGATATTGGGGACCAGTATTACAGGTATGAGTTACTACACTGATTCCTAGAATAGTTGAGGTCCTGGAAAGACCCAGACTTCTATTCATCTGGAGTACAACCCAAAGAGTAAGCTGCTGCCCTGACCTGTGCTCTTTTTCCCCTACAGCCAAGCCTCACAGCTGGTACTCTCAATCCTTACATCAGGCTCCAGTGCAAATGTGGCCCCGAGGTGAAGGATGCCTGAAGACCCAAAATCCTCAGTGCAGGCTCAGCCTCTAGGCAAAGCCAGCACTGGAGCTTACCTGGTAACTGCTTAGCACAGAGCTAGCAGATGCTGCGCCCAAAAAGAGAGCTCACAGGGAAAGCTCTCACTTTACATGAACGAACCCTTAATCCTCTTAACAATATAAGATGTGCAACCAGCAGCCAAGCTCGCTATACTGTTGTTCCAGAACATCCAGACCCCTGGCGAGTGTCCTAAATCATCTCCTAATGTGGTCTCACTTGTCCCCCAGAGACTCCCAGTGACTGCAGAGCTGCTCCTGAGCCCCGTCTCTGTAACGGGGGTGCCTGTCTCTTGCTGAAAAAGCTCCTGTTGACCATTTGTTCAATTTTCATTAAAAAAACCTATCACCTCTTTTCTGTGTAGGGGGTCCCTAAGGCCACCCCCAGGTTCAGTGATTTATGAGGAGAACTTCTCACAGTTCTCCGAATAAAGTCACACTCGTGACTCTGGTTTACTACAGTGAAAGGAAACAAAGCCAAACCAGCAAAGGGGGAAAGGTGCACCGGGTGAAGTCCAGAGGAAACCAGATACAAGCTTCCAAGAATCTTCTACTTGGGGAGTCACACAGGACAGCTTAATTCTTCCAGCATGGAATTACAACAACACATGTGAAAGGCTGTCTACCAGGAAAGCATTAGAGACTTGGTGTCCAGGGCTTTGACTGGGGGCTGCTCACACAGGTACCCTGTGCCTCACATGTATCAGAACCAAGTCTCCCAGAAGGAAAACAGGGGTTCAGCATAAATCACATTGGTTGTAAAAATGTTTGAGGCATAGTGAGCCATTCTGATCAGTTCTGGAAATGATGGGAATCCCACTTAAAACCCAAGTTCCCAGATACCAACCAAGGGCCAACTCTGCAAGCAGAACTTTCTAAGGATAGCAGTCTGACTTGCAATGCTCTATCTTTTCTACACACTTGCCTATCTACCAGGCAGTATACTAAAGAATGAGTTACAGATATTTATTTCTTAAGTATCTACTACCTGCCAGCCTCAGTTCCAAACACTGGCTATGCAGAAAAAAGGGAAAAAGGGCAGAGAGAAGTCCTTCCCTCACAGAGTTTTCTCTGTCTAGTGAGGAAAATAAACTTCAAGGAAACTAATAAATACATAATAAAAAGTGTCTTGTCAGCTAAACGAAAATGCTCTGAAGCAAACTGAAGCAGGGTGAGGAAATGAAGATGACAGAAAAGGCACTCCAGAGGAAGTAGTCAGGAAAAGCCTTGGTTCTGGGGGCACATTGAGCAGAGACCTGAGTGAAAAGAAGGGGCAAGTCATGTGACTCTTGGGGGAAGAGCTTTTCAGGCAGGGGGAAGAGAGTGCCAAGTTCTTGAGATGGGAATGTGTTTGATGTGTGTGGAGTAGCAGCTTAAGAACTTAAGAAACTCAACAACCAAAAACCAAATAATTAAGAAACGGGCAGAAGACATGAACAGATATTTCTCCAAAGAAGACATCCAAGTGGCCAATAGACACATAGAAAATACACCACATCACTCGGCATCAGGGAAATACCAATCAAAACCACAATGAGATACCACCTCACACCAGTCAGAATGGCTGAAATTAACAAGACAGGAAACAACAAATGTTGGCAGGGATGCAGAGAAAGGGGAACCATCTTACACTGTTGATGGGAATGCAAACTGGTACAGCCACTCTGGAAAATGGTATGGAGGTTCCTCGAGAAGTTAAAAATAGAGCTACCCTACAACCCAGCAATTGCACTACTAGGTATTTATCCCAAAGATACAAATGTAGTGATCCGAAGGGGCACCTGCACCCCAATGTTCATAGTAGCAATGTGCACAACAGATAAACTATGGAAAGAGCCCAGATGTCCATTAACATATGAATGGATAAAAAAGATGTGAGATACACACACACACACACACACACACACACACACACAATGGAATATTACTCAGCCATCATAAAGGATGAATACTTACCATTTACAACAACGTGAATGGAACTATAGGGTATTATGTAGAGTAAAATAATCAGGGAAATCAGGGAAAGACAATTATCATATCGTTTCACTCATATGTGGAATATAAGAAACAGGGCAGAGGACCATAGGGGAAGGGAGGGAAAACAGAAAGGGAAGTCATCAGAAAGGGAGAAAAACCGTGAGAGACTCTTAACTGTAGGAAGCAAACTGAGGGTTGCTGGAGGGGAGGGGAGTGGGGGGATGGGGTAATTGTGTGATGAGCATTAAGGAAGGCACATGATACGATGAGCACTGGGTGTTATATGCAACTGATGAATTATTAACAATGCAACTGAAACTAATGGTGTACTATAGGTTGGCTAATTGAATTTAATTTTTTAAAAAAGGGAATGAGGAAATTTTTGGAAGTGATAGACTTGTTCATTGTTTGATCATGGTGATGGCTGCATAGGTATACATGGATGACAAATTAATCAAATTGTACATTTCAAATTTGTGCAACTTATTGTATGGCAATTATATCTCAATAAAGCTGTTAAGAAGGAGAAGGTAAAGGAAGAGGAGATGGCCAGGTACCTAGTGCAAGAAGAAGAGACAGGATGGAGCCCTGAAAGGATGTCTACCTGTTACCTACCTGATTCCTGACTCTGGACTTAGCACGCTGCAACCACCTTAGCCACTGTTCACCTGTCTAGGTGCTTTCCTGTTGCCAGCTTCTGAAACACATCCTCATTACCTGCTCCAAAGTTTGGAAATTAATTTGAGTGTTCAGATGTAGCTCAACCAGCTGGCCAGAGTCCCTTCCCAACTACTAGTAAGAAAGTATAGTTTAAATATGCATGAGACTGCCTATGAAAAAATACTTAATATCGATTGTCATTAGGGAAATGCAAATTTGAACAACAAAGAGATACTACTACACATTTATTAGAATGGCAAAAATCCAAAAAACTGGCAATACCAATTGCTGGCAAGGAGGTAGGACAATAGGATCTCTCTCTTTCATTGCTGGTGGAAATGCAAAATGGTACAGCCAATTTGGAAGATAGATTTTCAGTTTCTTACAAAGCTAAACATAGTCTTGCCATACGATCCAACATTTGCACCACTTGGTATTTACCCAACTGATTTGAAAACTTAGATCCACACAAAAAACAGCATACAAATGTTTATAGCAGCTTTATTCATAATTTTCCAAAACTGGAAGCAACCAAGATGTCCATGAGTAGGTGAATGGATAAACAAACTGTGGTACATTCATACAAAAGAATGCTATTGAGCAATAAGAAAGAATGAGCTATGAAGCCACACCAGTACATGGATGAATCTTAAATGCATACTGCTAAGGGAAACAAACCAGTTTGAAAGGCTGCATATTGTATAATTCTATTTATATGACATTCTAGAAAAGGCAAAAATATAGAGATGATAAACAGATCAGCAGTTGCCAGGGGTTTGGGGCAGCAGGGAGGATATAGTTGAACAGGTGAAGCACAGGGCATTTTTTAGGATGGTCAGACTATTTTGTACGATATCGTACAATGCATTTATCAAAACTCATAGAACTTTAAGGCACAAAGAGTGAACTTTAATGTATGCAAATAAAAGAAGAATAATGTGAGATACCAGGGATATGTGGATAGAATGCAGATGTGACAAAAAAAAACCTAATTATATTACAAATGGGTGAAAAAATTTCACTGAAGGAGATGGAGGGAAAGGTGCTGACTTAAGTACCTTTGGAAATGATGGCATATATAAGACTAAAAGCAAAAGGAACTGCACAAAGCAATGTACACATTGATAATTGTGTTCCCACAGGGTACAAGATGAGCACTGAGTAATGTAAAGAACTGATAAACCATTCTATTGTACACTTGAAACTAATACACACTGTATGTTAATTATACTGGAATTTAAAATATATATATATATATATTTTAAATATTAACAATTCTGAATCCACTATTTGTTGTCTGCTGGAACTGAACCATTAAGGAAATGAATAAAGGGTGGTGGGAGCCGGGTATCTCTCTGTTGGAGTGGGAGGTTACAGATAAGCCAAGAGAGAAGGTTAGAATGATCCATGTGGTAATAGATTAGTGGAAGACATTAGTGCAAATTCATATTTAGATTAATATACCTATAGATGGTTACATACAGAATATTTATAGATATGTGTATATAAACAGGTTAGTATATACACATATATGCCATTGCTGTCAGCTGAGCTGACCTAGAAGCCACACAACCCTGATAACAATGAGCACACCCAACGTCCGGATCTTGGTTCCCAGGATCAGTGTTCAGTAAAAGGATCTGGACTTCCTGGAGAAATAGCTGATTCTAGGTCTGGGTCAGAAAATACAGAAGATGAGCCTGGAGCATCTTGTAGTGCAAGAAAGTAAGTAAATACTTGAGAAGAGAAGAGAAGAGAAGAGAAGAGAAGAGAAGAGAAGAGAAGAGAAGAGAAGAGAAGAGAAGAGAAGAGAAAAAGAGAGAAGAGGAGAGCAGAGGGGAGGAGAGGAGAGGAGAGGAGAGGAGAGGAGAGGAGAGGAGAGGAGAGGAGAGAAGACCCATGATGAAAGTATGTCAAAGTAGCACATGAGCCAGCAGAAAGAGCAATAAAATAAATAAAGCAGTATTCAGTTATAACCCAAAATATGCAAGAAACGTCCATGCATCCATAGGATATAAACACATGATTAAATAAATTGATAAATGTAGAGAATAGAGAAATCTCCCATGCAGACTCATTCCAAATAATTTCTATATATGCTTTGCTCACAAGGAGGTAGAATATAACTCTCACTCTTAAAGTATGGGAGTTTTTTCTTTAAAAGTAATGACTTCTTTTCGAAGAATACAGTACAGGGGCGCCTGGGTGGCTCAGTTGTTAAGCGTCCACCTTCGGCTCAGCTCATGATCCCAGAGTCCTGGGATTGAGCCCGGAGTCGGGCTCCCTGCTCAGGGGGAAGCCTGCTTCTCCTTCACCCACTCCCCCTGCTGATGTTCCCTCTCTCAGTGTGTCTCTCTCTGTCAAATAAATAAAAATCTTTAAAAAAAAAAAAAAAGAATACAGTACAGAAAGGAAGAGGAAAACAGAGTAACTCTACAGTGAAACCTGACAAACACTATTTCCTCCATGTGATCAAGGTCAACATTGACAGTAATAAATCATGTTGATAACATGTACCTTTGATATGAGGCGATGAGAATGGCATCTTACCTCTGTGGTCTGCCTCCCAAAGACCCCAAATCCCAATCTAATCATGAGAAAAACATCAGAAAAATCCCAGTTGAGCGACATTCTACAAAATATCCAACCAGTACTCTTCAAAGCTTTTAAGCTCATCAAAAACAAGGAAATTCTGAGAAAATCTCACAGCTGAGAAGAGCCTAAAGAGACACAATAGTGTTCTGGGTGGGATCCTGGAACAACAACAACAAAAAGAACATTAGGTAAAACCAGGGAAATTTGAATAAATATGGGCCTTATGATAATTTATCAATATTTCTTCATGAATTGTGACAAACACACTATAATAAGTAAAGAGATAACTACAGAGGAAACTGAGCATGGGGCATATGCAAACTCTATGTACTAGCTTCCCAATTTTTCTGAAATTTTCATACTACTATAATAAAAATGTACTCTAGCAAATCGTGTGCCTCTGGAGTAGATAGAGTTGGGTGGAATGTCACATCTGTGAGACCTTAGGTAAAATACTTAACATCTCTGCACCTCAGCTTCCACAATGTTGTGGAATATATGAATGCAACCACATCCTCTCTATAAGCTTCTCCATAGAGCTGATGCCCTCATATACGCTCGCTTCCTTTTCGGTGCAAGATAATAATTACAGAGCGCCTGGCAGCGAGTTTGAAGGCCATACCCATCTGGTTCACTTCCAGTTAGCTTCTGGACTCTCTCCAGAACTCAGACAGGATGGGTGTCTCCTTTATATGTGAAGCCTAACAATAGTGAAGCAAAGAACATCAGAAATATGTTTACTGGATTTTCCTGGACTGGGTCCTACACTTTGGGTAAAGGATTCCTTACAAGTAGGTCCATGGCCCCCTAACCCCTCCAGAAAAGGGCCAGGTGGTTTCCCCTAACCCAATACCCTCAGTCCCCACTCTGGCCTCTGGAATTCCTGGCCATGCACGTCCCATCCAGCTCTTCCATTCTGACCTAAAAGTCTGTACCTGAAAACCCAGTGTGTAATGAGTTTATCTCTAACATCTCAGATAACTCAAGACATGGCATGATGAAAGCCACAGTTGGCCAATCTTTGGCCTTTTCTTTTTGTTCTTTTCTTTCCCTTTATCACCCCACCAATATTTAGCCACAGTTAGCATCCAGAGAACCCAATATGGAATTTTCATTTGAAAGAACTGCAACAAGGAAAGACAATGAAATAAAGTAGATGGAGTGATGGTTTCTTTCATTTGTCTTACTGTTTGTATTTAACAATATAATGTTGACTACGTACATTATAAATATTAATTCATTTTCTTTTTTTTTTTAAAGATTTTATTTATTTATTTGACAGAGAGAGAGAGACAGCCAGCGAGAGAGGGAACACAAGCAGGGCGAGTGGGAGAGGAAGAAGCAGGCTCCCAGTGGAGGAGCCTGATGTGGGGCTCGATCCCATAACGCTGGGATCACGCCCTGAGCCGAAGGCAGACGCTCAACAACTGCGCCTCCCAGGTGCCCCATATTAATTCATTTTCATTATGACCTTATAAACAATGTTAAGGCCTCATAAAAAATTAATTCAATAATCTTCACTATTATTATTTGCATTTTACAGGTGAGACAACTGAAACACAGAAAGTTTCAATAACTGCCCCCAGGGTCAGAGCTAAGGGGTGGCTGAGAAGAGCTGGGGGTTCAATCTATCCCCCTGCTCCAGAGGCTATGTGTGATAACAGAGACAGACACTTCACACAGTTTTTATTTCATTAGATTTTATTCGCACAGAAGCCCTTTAAGTTTACTATTTACACACACACACACACACACACACACACACACACACACACACCCTAATAGATGGACCTTGACCAAATTCAGTGTTTGCCTAGGAAGGAATGGGACAGACAGGGAGACAGAGTGGCAGGGATATTGGATGCATCCAAGATGCATCAAGGAAAGGGCAGAGTCTCCTAGACATTGTCCTCCCACCCAGTCCCCTGACAATGTCACCCCCCAACCGGACACCTCCACCAAGCCATACTGCCCTGTAGCAGGAGGCCGCCTGTGCCTCCCTGTTCAAGTACATCAAACAGGACTGAAACACCCTGTCATGTTGTCCCTGGACAAAATCCAGGCTGTAGTTTCCAGGTTCTTTGAGCCATAACAACACCTCCTAGGCTTCAGGCCAGCTGCCCACAAATTTCCTGGTTAAATAGTTAGGCTCCCCACGTTTACCCACAGGGATGCCTGGGTTTCCATCCCTATGGAATGACTGGCATTTCTAATCCAGCAATCCAACTGGGAAGACCAATCATTAAGAAAACCGAACAGAGCAATGCACCGCAGAAGCCATACTGCTACCTCTCCTGTCATTTAGCATTGACGAGAGTCACTTGATTTGCATTTTTAAAGGTGTTTCTTTTTTTTTTTTTTTTTTTTTAAGATTTTATTTATTTATTTATTTGACAGAGATAGAGACAGCCAGCGAGAGAGGGAACACAAGCAGGGGGAGTGGGAGAGGAAGAAGCAGGCTCATAGCGGAGGAGCCTGACGTGGGGCTCGAACCCGGAACACCGGGATCACGCCCTGAGCCGAAGGCAGACGCTTAACCGCTGCGCCACCCAGGCGCCCCTTTAAAGGTGTTTCTAACTCAAATTTGCTTGTTCCATTTTTCTCAGACCTTGGGGGAATCTTAGTCACAGGAAAGTTTCTTGCGTGTGGTGTTTTCCTTGGTTGTAGGATTTTGCACCCTCACCTTCCCTCCATCCTCTGGGCCTCAGCTCCTTGATTTCTGCTCCCATTTCTTCATCCCGCTCATGATTCCTGGTCAAGCAGGAGCACCCCTGAGTGGACCACGCTGTGGGCTAGGTTGGAAACAAATCCATTGTCTGATGCAAACAGCATAAGACCAGTGATTCCAGTGCTACTGACAGCCCTATCTGTGGCTTGAGACCAGTTAACTGACCTCTCATAGGGCAAGTTTTCTCATCAGGCAAATCAGCATAACCCAGCTTTACTTCCTTCCCTCCGAGAATCACAATGAGGTTCTCAGCTGGGCAATGCTGCCTTCATACACAGCATCTGGAATTGTTAAGTAGGCATTTTGGGGGTTATCGCAACAGCAAGGGAGCATGACTGACATTTTAGTGGGAGGAAACCAAGGACGTCAAATGGTCTGCAGCGCCTGGGACCATCCCACATGATGAGAATTTCCCCACAAACACCGCTAATGTTCTCTAAAACTCCCTGTTGGAGCATCTAAAGCCAGAAAGCTTCAAAGAGCTTTATAAATTCAAACATGGTAGCACTAAACAGCTAAACTTTGGTTCAACTTTCTATTTCATTAAAAGCAATTCTGTAACTGGAAAACCTCTCTTTGTGCACATGTGTGTGAGCGCACTTAGACAAACAAGAAAAAGCACTCACTAACTGGTGCCTCCGCAGAGCCAGCCACTAACTCTAATTCTACCACTGACCCCTGTGCGACCTTGAGCAGTACTGATCCCTGGGTGAAATGTTTGTTCTGGTTAATTCTAAGGCGCTATGAGGCTCAACATTTCCATGACTCTAAGACCCATGGAAACCTCATTATTCTTCCTAAACTTTAATAAGCAAATGTGACCAGTGTGAGTAGATTAAATAAAGGAGTTCGGGATTGATGGGGGTCAGCCCGAGTTTTTGTTATAAAGGTTAAGTCCAGTAGAATGACGGCGGTGATGGAGAGATGTCACCAGGAGGTGGGGAAGGCAGATGGCAAGGTTGCTGTGTACCGCTACTCGGGGTGTTTCCAGACGACTCAGAGGCAGAGCTAAGAACACGCTGAGGCATAGCCTCTTAGCTGAGTGAAATATCTGGAGTCTGAGCAGGGATGTAACTAGTTGGGAAGAAAATTTTTTTTTAAAGATTTTATTTATTTATTTGACAGAGAGAGAGACAGCCAGCGAGAGAGGGAACACAAGCAGGGGAGTGGGAGAGGAAGAAGCAGGCTCATAGCAGAGGAGCCTGACGTGGGGCTCGATCCCATAACACCGGGATCACGCCCTGAGCCGAAGGCAGACGCTTAACCGCTGTGCCACCCAGGCGCCCCCTGTGCCACCCAGGCGCCCCGGGAAGAAAATTTGAATGCAGCCATTAATTTATTCTACAAATATTCATGAAGCACACAGTGTAGCAAGTCCTGAGCTAGAAGCATAATAGAAAGAGGAGGCATAGCCCCTGCCCTCAAGGTGCCCACAATTTCTAGGAAGGAAACATAAACAGTTTCTAAAAACATGACGTATGCTGTCAAAGGCAAGGTTCCATAGAAGAGAGGAGGCCTTCCTCAAGAAAAAAGACCTTCTCAGGCCGTTGATGGACATGGGGTCACCTGGCAGGGAGGTGGTGTGGTAGCTGGAGAGGAGGGTGGGAGTGCCCTTTGAGACCGTGTGACAACACTGAGAGCAAGGCATGTTTGGGAGAAGACCCTAAGGTAACAAGCAAGACAATAAAACGACAGTGAATCAAACCCACTAAAATTGGAAACTAGAAAGAGATGGGATTATTTTTAGATTGTCTACTGAACGAGACAGAACAGCCTTTGTTCAGTCTTCTTTTGAAGTGAGATAATAAATATCTAAATTGTTGAGGCCACTTCAGTTGGCTTTTCTATTACTTGGAGATAAACACATCCTAACCAATAGATAGAGGAAATACCAGACCAAAAAGAAGAAATGGCTAAAAGGAATGTTCTCTGGGAGGTGACACTGTGTAGGGACAGAAGACACAGGTTTTTGTTTTGGTTTTGGTTTTTAATTGAGCCCTCTGCACTGTTTTTAAATCATAGATATGTATTACTTTGAGTTTTAAAAAGAGCAGGGGTGCCTGGGCGGCTCAGTTGGTTAAGCACCCAACTCTTGTTCTAGGCTCAGCTCATGATCGCCCCATCGTGAGATCGAGCCCCACGTTGGGCTCCATGCTCAGTGCAGAGTCGGCTCCAGACTTTCACGCCCTTACTCCTCCCCCACACTCAAATAGATAAAAAAATCTTTTAAAAAAAGCAAATTAGGGACAAATGCTTACATGTATCTAAGACTTTCCTGTTACGTTAAATACGTTAATTTTTTTAAACCTTGGGTTTTTAAAATTATTTCGTTTTAAACTGTTTGCTAACGTGATGTATTAAAATAGAAGTCAGAATTTTGTCCATAGGATTTCATCGCACATTTCACATGCTTGTGACTCCCAGCTGAAGGATATTACAGCTGTATGCTCACTTTCCCTCCTCATCTGGTAGCAGCGAATGCAGAAAATGTTATTTTTACGTAGAGATGGGAACTAGAGCCACAGACACTAGGATGCTGGTTGTCAGTCTTAACGTGTGAGGATCGCGGGGAACTTGCTAAGGCGAGAAATGTGGGGTTTGAGGGCCGAGCCTCGGAGATTCTGTTTCAGGCAGAATAGGCATTTCTAGAAAATCCCAAAAGGACTCAGATGCAGGTGTCCCAAGGGCCGCACTAACCACCACGTGATCTGAGAAACACCGTGCTAAAGGGTCAGGGGGGAAAACAGTTGCCATCACGTGGCCTGCACTGACCATTCTCCTAGCCGGCCCAGCAATGCGCTTACCTGTGCGTCCAGCAAATGTTTGTCGTGCACGTACAGTGTGCTCGTCCCTGAGTACACGGAGCTGATCAAGACAGCACCTGGCCCTTAGGGACCTAACCGCACAGCTGGAAAGAAAACCCACAAATGGAATTGTTCGTAAGATTCTTTTTTTTATTTTTTTCCGGCTTTACTAAGGTATAGTTGATAAATAACACTGTAAGATATTTGAAGTATACAGTGTGATGATTGTTACATGTAAACACTGTGAGAGGATTTCCCCCATCCAGTTAATTAAAATACCCATCACCTCATATATTTATCTTTTTTGGGGTGGGGGTGAGAACATCTCATTGCTATTCTCTTAGCAAATTTCAATTACACAAAACAGTATTATCAACTGTGCTCAATGCCCTCAGACCTTAGCTCTCTTATAGCTGAAAGTCTGTTCCACTTTCCCAACCTCTCCCTCGTACCCCCACACCCAGGAGCCTGGCAACCACTTTACTAATCTCTACAATTTTAAAGCTTTTCTAAGTTTCTAAAATTCTGCTGTTCAGAGCAGAACTCTTCAGAGAGGCCACTTCAGAAATATTTCTTCTACCACTAGGGAGACTGATATCAAGGTAGACCCATGGAGAGAGCCGGGACCTAGCGTCTGCTAGTAGAAAGGATCCTGCCTCTTGAGTTGCATCGTTCATTTATCCTATACACACACACACACACACACACACACACATGCACTCACACAGACACTTTTTCTGCGGTTGGTTCTCTCTTTTTTTTAAATTTTTTTTATTTATTTGAGAGAGAGCGAGGGAGAATGAGAGCATGAGCTGGGGGAGGGGTGGAGGGAGAGGGAGAAGCAGGCTCCCCACCGAGCAAGGGGTCCGATGCAGGGCTCCATCCCAGGGCCCCGGGATCATGACCTGAGCTAAAGGCAGACGCTTAACCAACTGAGCCACCCAGGTGCCCCTAGGGTTGGTTCTCTTTATATAACTTCTGTGTATAAGCATTTTGCCTGGGACTCAGATTGTGTCTAAACACAGGCAATGAGCAAGCATTCAAGTAAATCCCAGTGCATTTTGACATTTTAAACATCTTGGAGAATCCAATCAGACAAGATTTGCTGCAACCCTACCAAGACGACCTGTGATATTAGGTGAGTGCTACTTTGGGTTCTCGCGGTCTTCACATCATGTGTATGGACCGAGTCAGCTGGAGATGTTCCCACCTTAGCCAGGCACCTGGATGTCCTTGTGTCCGGCTGCAGACAAGCAGATAGGTTGGCATTATGCAGCAACAGGCTTGCTGTCTTCATAAGCACAAACCAAGTCTGTATTTGGTTGCAGACAGAAGCAAATATGTTTATGCTGCTGGTTACACTTTAAAATTAATTTTCCTTCTAATTCTTCCAACCCAAGTCTCACATTTAAGGATTTATTCATCCCCCGCTCTCCATAAATCAGACGCATGAAGCAATAAACAAAGTTCAGATGATGAAGCATCATTGCTTTAATTAAAACCACCCTTCTCAGTCCACGTCAAGGCTGTCCTCGTGGAACTGGCAATTTTTAAAATGTACTTCCCCAATTTAAGAAGAGTCCTACTGGTTCTTTACAATGTATTAATTTTTTCAGGCACTAAACATTTTATTGAGTGTCGACTACGCCCAACACTTCACTATTCCCATTATCTCACCTGTACTGTAAGAGGTTTAAAATGTCAACAGCCACACGTTGTTATAGGTAACTGTTAAAAATGGTGGAAACTGACAAATGCAAAGCTAATGTGGCCTGATCTTTTCATACTGTGCTTTGTGATGGCAGAACCTGTCAAACCATAACCTCCGGAGCCAACCCCCACCCCTGGGCTACAGCATAACTTTATGAAATAATACCTCGTGCACAGTATTGGCCTCGTTACGATTCTCCAACACTAGTATTATAATAAGGCTTTGTTTTACAGATTCCAGATGATTCTACCAAGGCACACTTTTATTATCTTTTCTTTCTTTTTTTTTCTTCAAATATGTGTCTTTCTTTTTTTTTTAATGTTTTTTTATTATATTATGTTAGTCCCCATACAGTACATCCCTGGTTTCTGATGTAAAGTTCGATGATTCATTAGTTGCGTATAACACCCAGTGCACCATGCAATACGTGCCCTCCTTACTACCCATCACCGGTCTATCCCATTCCCCCACCCCCCTCCCCTCTGAAGTCCTCAGTTTGTTTCTCAGAGTCCATAGTCTCTCATGTTTCATTCCCCCTTCTGATTACCCCCCTTTCTTTACATCTTGTCTTTCAGATCTACTGCACACATTCTGGCAAATAAGTGTGCAGTATCAACTTTAAAATAAGTTACAACGTGGGAGTGTGTCTCTTGAGTATGAAAATATTATCATCATTTTTTTCAAAGGAAATAGGAGGCTGATGAATCACATCAGATTAAGTGAAGTGTCTAATCAACCAGACCTCATGCAAAAAGTAGATCCTAAAAGCAGTTGTTGCACTTGGGCTAGTGAGAAATGAGGACTCCTTCTGGGAATGACATTAGAAGAGCGGTAGTGAAAATCATTTTCAAAGTATTTGTCCCTCCACCTCTGTTTGAGGCATCAGCTTAAAGAATCAGGTCAGAGGGAGAAAAAATCATTTCCCTTGAAGGTGTTTGAAAATCAGCATTTTCTAAACTAATCTCTCTGCAATAGTAATCCTAAGAGATATTTGGTGATTTCAAAATTTTCCCTGACCAAGTATAACTGAGGAGTCTTTATACTGCAGTCTCCTCTTAGAAATTCCCAGTGAACCTCAGAATCACCAGGGTTCAGAAGTCCTATTGTAGACAGCCTTTAATTCTGCCTAAACTACAGTTCCCCAGGTACCATGCTAGGTTATGGAAGGAGGATGGTTAAAACCTTGGAAAAGCGTTCTGTTCTCCACCCAGATGCTCTGAACATCTAGATAATGGGCTGAATTTTTCACTTTTGGATGATGTTTAATCCTTGTGCAAATAAGTCAGGGCAATGGTATAAATAAACAGGAAGACCAACATATGCTATCGTTGGTAAAACATTCTACACATGGTTCTTTAGTAAAATATTATTGGGTTTTACAAAATGCCTTTGAAGAGAACGCAAAATCTTGTTTTCAAATACAAGTATTTCCTATTACTCTTCATGCACTTCCCCAAGATTTCATCCTTTCCTGGCTCCATCATTCTTCTTCTTGGGAACTTTCAGAAAGAGAAAGTTGACAGCCTGGAGAAGGCAGCCGTGTAAATCCTACTAAAACAAAATGGGAGTAAAACCTCCCAAGAAGCAATTCATCTCTGCTAGAGAAGTTCCATGTTCAGTGGAGGGAGACCAGGATAATTGATGTGGGGCCCAAAGGACTTCTGGACTGCTTGAGGAGGGTTTTCTAGAGTGTCTAAGTTTTCAAACCTGAATATAGTTTTTAAGATCAAGTAAGAAAGACCATGCCTTTCAGCCAAAATAAAAAATAAAACATTTGTAAATTTCCTCAAACTAAAATCAGTGTTGTCACCCAGCCTACAAATTGAACTCAGTCAGTTAGAGCCCCAAACGTCCTGCCAGGCTACTCAGTCAAGACCTTAACAAAAGGATATCCATGGGGGAATATTGATGAACTCAGAGACTAGAAAAATCTGTTCTAAAGTCAGAGCTGATTCCAAGTCACTATGTCTTTAGGCAGTCACTATAACTCTTGAGGCCTTAATTTCCTCGTCTGTGAGAGGGGTGAGAGGGAATTGTTACTGAATGATTATGCACTTATACAGTAAAAGCATTCTTAACCGTCTTGCTTGTAGTCAGCTTGCGGGTATAAATGGATACTCTCTATTAGCTCTGGAAAAAGTACGGATGAATTCCTACAGCAAGCTATAGCATAGCAAGAGCATTTGAGTACTCTAGCCTCACGCTTTGGCTATATACTGAGTTCTGCTTGTTTAAAAACCCATTTATCCCAATTGTGATTATGACTATAATTACGGCCTTTAATTTTCACTTTGTACTAGAGAGGGGCAAAAGAGAGTTGCTTCTCAGAATTTAAGTTAAATGGTTAGATAAGTCTCTGTAGTAAAATAAAGGTGAGGTTCTAAAAACTGTTGTTGAAATAGGTGTAAGACAACTATAAAAGTTTTGGTGTAAAACATAAAAACTCAGAAGAATACTTCATTCAAATGTCTTCACACGGGCCTTCAAGTTCTATTTGAAATGGTTTGATTCATAAGAAGTTGCAAAAATAGTGCAGAGTACTTCCGTGTACCCTGGACCCAACTCCCCAGTGATAATAACACACATAATTGTGGTCTATTGTCAAGACCAGGGAATTGATGTTGGCACAATATTATTAACTCTAGATCCACTTTATAATCCAAACCGTAAATAATAAAGGATGCACTGTGGGTACGATAAATGCAATAAAGATGAGGTGGAACTCCAACCGACGAATCTATGTCCACGTAATCAAAAGATTGTTCATATATCAAAAAAATGGTCAGGACTAAAAGTTTTATAGCAAGTGATAAGTAGCTTTTATGTTGAAAAAAAGTAATGTATCTATTTATTCAGCACAAGCAGGGAGAAATTTTAGACCAGTCCACCTGATATGTGACGTATTTAAGGAAGATAACAAACAACAAATGATTAATGGAGACTAAACATTGGAAAGTGAAATTATGGATGATAGAAGAATTAAACTTGCCATGACAGAGACAAATGGATCTAAAGATGAGGAAGATGGAGGAGGATAAGAGATATGGGATCGCTATTACAGCCCAAAATTATTAATACAGTAAATGAAGATACACTGGAAGTAATTTTTATGTTGAACAACCAGAGTTAATGTTATTATTTTCTAACGTATTGGACCATACTATAAAAATCAGGTTGCTTCTTCCTGAACATTTATATGTTTGTCTTAAGGTTATATGTGTATATGTATATGCATAATTTTTATAATCTTTTTTGAACTACAACTATTAGTCCCACCCAGTTGTATCAAATAAGAAGTATCCTGCTGTTCTGTAGTATTATAATGTAGACTTTTCTTTTGGGGGATGGGGAAGAAAGAAGAGAAAAAAATAGAGTATATTATCTCAGAATTCTCCAGAAGGAACTGTGCTTATCACCTGGGTTGGGAAAAACAAAATAATTCACTTCGAACTTACACGTGTCAATTAATGGTAACCCTAGACAGATTCCTCCCATAGAACTCAGTGGGATGTCCTTAGTTGGAAAAGACTATTTGAAAGAAAAAAAAAAAGGATGAGTTTGGGGAGGTTGGGATTTTACTGTGAATAGGGTGATATATCAAAGAGCAAGAGCATCTACCCTTTGAAAAACAAGATGGTTCCCACAGGTCTCATCCACGAAACAGACAGATGTTCAAGAGGAAATTGTGTGGTAAGCATCCCTGACATTATCCCCAATAATCTGATTATCTTGACATAAAGAAATTTTTGCTGTTTCTACTGAAAATTTCTTTGGAAATAGTGCTATTATTTTCCCATTAAAATTTCCCTAAAGTTCCTTTTGCAATGCTAACTCATCTAAGCTGTGCTAAAAAAAAAAAGAAAAAAAAGGGTTTTTTTTAAGGATAATGTTATAGGTTTTAACCTCCTCCAGTGAATGTGACTCTACTTGGAAACAGGGTCTTTGCAGACGTGATTATGTTCAGATGAGGTCATTAGGATGGGCTCTAATTCAACGGGACAGGTGTCCTGATAAGAGACACACACAGAAAGCTGGCCATGTGAAGACAGAGGCAAAGATTGGAGTGATGTTGTCACACACCAAGGAATGCCTGGGGTTACCAGAAGCTAGAGGAGGCAGGAAAGATCTTTCCTTAAAGGTTGTGGATGGAGCATGGCCCTGCCAACAGCTTGAGTTTGGACTTCTAGCCTCCAGAGCTGTGTGAGATAATAAGTTTCTGTCATTTTAAGCCACCCAGTTTGTGGCACTGTATTACGATAGCTCTAGGAAACTAATTCAGGTAGGCTGGGCACAATTGCCATCACAGGCATCAGAGTTGATAATTCTGGGGAAAAACAAGAAGCTTCTTTCAGGAACTTTCCTCAGTATTCTTTGGGAAATCATACTTCTTGTTTGATTAAAGAGAACTTTTCTCTCACGTGGGGTAAGACAATGGATTCACCACAGGTAGTCCTAGGTAGGGTAACCATACAATCCCATTTGCCACAGATGTGTTGGGTTTATATCTCAGTCCAATGTGATTATTAATGGTGCCATCTTTCACTTTTAAGAGTATCCCATATTGAATAATAAAATTTTTGGTCTTCTACTTGTAAGTCTAACATACTAACATTCTAGTAATCTAGTTATCTAATAATCAGAGTTAACAGTGTCCAAACTTTGTTATCTTCCTTCTATTTTGGGGATGGGTGGGCAGTAAAATGGCAACAAAGGAAAATTGAAAATATTGATATTAAACAAACAAAAACTCCACAAAATGTTTGGGCTCGCTGTGTCTTTAGCCAGTCTCCAACACATTCTATTTCTCTATCCTTCATCTGATACAAAAAGTATGAATATGTGAAATAGTGACCCTGAAACCACGCAAGATCTTCCATTACGCACTGAATGCATACATATGCAGACACATGAATATAGACACTTAGAGGCAATCACTAGCTTCTCTTTTAGGAAAGTGAGCATACCAAACATGAAGAGGAAGACATAGAACATATCCATAGGGCTTAAAGACTATGAATATACAAAGTGCACACCAAGATGACCACAAAACAGTCACACTGCATTTCCAGAGGCCATCTGTCATGTCTCTCCCTAATCAAAATCAATCCCTCTCCCTAGAGGTAATCAAAATCCTAACTTTTACAATAATTATTTCCTGGCTTTTATTTATGGTTTTATGACTTCTGTATGCTTTGCATCTCTAAGAAATATAATTTAGTTTTGCCTTGTTCCTCAAACTCTCAATAGAGAGAATATCTTAATTTTTCTCCTCAACACTGTCTGTGAGAACACTACATGTTTATGCATGTAGCTATAATTCATATATTTTCATAACTTCATAGATTATCCTATGACTAGAGCTCATTTTATCTGTTCATTCTACTAATAAAGGACATTCTATTATTGGTAGAGATTTCTCTTCCCATTTATAGGTATTAAGAACAGTCTGCTGCTGTGAACATTCTTACACATATAGCCTTGTGCTCATTTACAGGAGTTTTGGGGAGTGAAATTAGTCATAAGGTGTGCATGTTTTCAACTTTACTAAATAATAGCAATGGCGGTACTAATTTATACTTCCACCGGAAGTGTATGAGAGTTACTCTTTTTGTTCCGAGTGTCACCAACACTTGGTATTAAACTTTTTAGTATTTGCAAATGAGGTGGTTTTGTAGTGCCTTGTTTTACAGACAAGGGTAATGCCAGCCCCATTTCTTTTAAAGAACTCATTCCTAGGGTGCCTGGGTGGCTCAGTCGGTTAAGGATCTGCCTTTGGCTCAGGTCAGGATCTCAGGGTCCTGGGATCGACCCCGCATCAGGCTCTCCGCTCAGCAGCAAGTCTGCTTCTCCTGCTTCTCCCTCTCCCTCTGTGATCTCTCTTTCACTCTTTCTCAAATAAGTAAATAAAATCCTTAACAACAACAACAAAAAAGAACTCATTGTCATGCCAATAACTTTCCGAATGCCCCACATTCCATCACAATCACGGTCCACCTCAACTCAGAAAAATTCTGATCTTAACTCCATTCAAACCCCTTCAATTACTGTCTCCATTCAATTTTTCTCTTCCCTTTCTCCCTCTGTCTCTCGCTATCTATCGAGTTTCATGATATGCATGCTGTCTGTTTCTCAACTATTTTTGTGGGCTCCAACTATGCACTTCCTCATGATACTTCTTTCCAGAACTGCCCCTCCACTCACCCAGATGCACCATGTTCCAGGTCCTTGCATCCTCTCTAGGCCCACAGGACAGACTGAGGCAACTGAAATTCCAGAACCATCACTTAAGGGAAGAAATGACCTCACAGAAGTCAAGGCTCAAAGCAGGTAAGTGACTTATTTGAGAGTCATTGAGCTTCAGAAGCCAAATAAGATTCCAGATCTCCCGTTGCCAAGCCCGGCTCCTTCTTCTATACGACATTGGTGAAAATGATTGAAATCCGTAGATTTGGTGCCATCTATGTCCCACTGAATTCAGATTGATGCTAAAATTATCAGAGCAAGGATGTTTTTGAGAATTGAACTGAGCCTTTAAATATCACAAGACATCGAGGTCACTTGCTTCCATCATCAGAGTGAACACTGATGGCGGCACTCTTACAGAAGTGTTCATCTCAAGCTGCCCTTTGCGAGGGCACCGTGTAACCTTCTGCGCTGAGGCTTCATTTCAAAAGCTCTAGTTGGCATTTCCATGCACATGTTTAAACTTCAAATTAAAATTTTGTTATTTTTCCTTTAGCAACGAATGTAACGTCATTTTCATGCCATAAAACTATTCCTTTATAGACCACAAAATCAAGAAGAAAGAAGAAAAGTAATCATCAGGAAAGAAGTTCCTTAAATAATGAATTTACGATTGGCACTGTTTCAGTTAAAAACAAAACAAGCAAGTAAAAAGGAAACAATTTAAGGAAAGAAAAGAAACAGAAACCAAAGCCTGGAAATAGAAAGTACAGTAGGTTTGGGCACCCGGGTAGCTCAGTGGGTTAAGTGACTCTTGATTTCAGCTCAGGTCATGATCTCAGGGTTCCCGGATTGAGCGCTGTGCTGGACTCTGCACTCAGCAGGGAGTCTGCTTCTCCCTCTGCCTCCGCCTTCCCCCCTCAAAAAAAAATAAAAGAAAGAAAAGAAAGAGCACTAGATTTATAGACATAAAGCTGGGAGGTAAATCCCAAGCTTTAATTCATTGTGCATCCTGAACAAGTCATTTGACCTCTTCGGTCTCTGGGTTCCACATCTGTGAAATGGGCTAATGGGCACAAAGAACTGTTCTCTACAAGGAGCCGTCCCATGGATTAAAGCAATAGGGCAGGTGAAGCACTGTTGGAGCTACAGATCCTACACCCAGGTTTGAAGGTGGCCTTATTTTCACCATCTACCGGAGAACCATATCTGGAGCATCAGATCCCAACTTCCAAGAGAACGAAACAAGAAAAAAGTCCGTAACAAGTACAAGTTATTTTGGTCAGAAAATAAGAAGCTAGTAACAAAAGAAAAGAAGTGAAGAAAAAATTCAGAAAAGAATCACCAAAAAAGAGGGAGCATCTCTGGAACTGCAGATGAACAGACTGTGGTAT
Source organism: Ursus maritimus (assembly GCF_017311325.1). Lineage (NCBI taxonomy): Eukaryota > Metazoa > Chordata > Mammalia > Carnivora > Ursidae > Ursus > Ursus maritimus. Next base: position 94,188,767 of record NW_024423343.1, on the reverse strand, counting down.
CCTGGGTAATATAGACAGGTGTTTCCTGCTGGGAAAGTGACCATCACAACAAACTTTTGTTGTCACTTCTAGGTCAAGACTCTGTCATCTACCATTTTGTGAAACACACTTTCACACGTATCTTTGAGTTTATCACAAATTTATATTTTTCAGACACCACGGAGATGGTGGCTGGCCAGAGTTCTGGAACCAGCTTCTCCCTCGGGGGCCAGTGGGCTGGGTAAGTCCTTTGATGTCTCTGGGTCTCATCAGCCAAACGGAGACGGTGCCTGTGTAGCCTAACACACAGGGTTTTTGTGAGAGTCCAGAGATCGTGTGTCTAGAAGGGCTCTGTAGAAATGCAAAGCCATGCATAGTGCGATGGTGGGCAGGGGGAGGGGTGTGGATTTTATTTTTGTGGGTTTGCAAAAAGCATTGAACTCCTGAGACTTATATTCCCCAAAAGATTCCATGTGAAACATGAAATGTCCTCTCACTGTTCCGATGACGAGGAAAGCATTGCCTATTACTGTTCGAATTCCAAGGCCTCTCTTATGATGAAAAAAATCACTGTAGACTGCATTTGAGTAGCTTTAGACTGTTGTATTTCTGCACCAAATAACTCAGGCTTTTATTAACTGTTCTACTGAGTCCTATTTATCAGAGAGGCAGGTGTATTACCTGATAATACAATAAGCTCTGGTGGATGTATGAGCTGTTTTATTTTTTTATACCCATAATCAGTTCCCAGAACATAATAAAACAAATGGCTTCTTTCTCCCCCCAACCCCCTTTAGTTAGTGCCTAGTCATGAAGCTATAAATTATCAACCTTCAGAAATAACTGCTGCCATTTAATAAGAAATATAAAATATACTCTCATCGAACAAGGGACATGATAGATAAAAACAAACAAAGTATTCTTTAAACTTGGCGACACGATGAAAGATGGGTGCACGCATGCGTGTGTATTAAAGTTAGCAGTGGGCACGACCCAGGGAAACAGTTAAAAGGACCTCATTTAGATGTCATAAAGTGGATATTACATATCATTTTTCTAAAAGCAGTTGCAGGCATCTTATCTTACCTTCTCCTGAGCTTTGCAGTTCCCCAAATTGTCAAAGCCAAGAAAAGAAGCACCTTATCATCCGGATATAGAGGCGTAAAAGCGGAAATGAGGGCAAACGTGTGTCAAGTTGAGGACGCAGAGCCCCGGTGGAGCTTCAGGGGCATCCAGACCTCCACCTGCACCCGGGCTGCTCTCCTGTGCGTCTCCTGCTGCCTGCAGCCCGCACCTCTCACCGCGCCTCTGCCAGGGCTCTCGCGCTTCTCACAGGCTGAACCCGCCCTGCTCCCTGCACGACTTCTACTCAGCACAGCCTCTGGTTTTGAATATTCAATACTAAAAATTAAAAATCATTTTAATACATCCTAGTTGACAAATACCACTCATGATTAAGTCTCTGGTTAAATGTCGTTAAATCCAAAATTCTTTCCTAAATCCTTGAGTGGCTTACTTTAAAGAGTCAAAAGTGGTCGGCGTAACTGAGATCTTATTAGAAGTGAAGAATTTCTGTTGAGCAAGCAAACGAAGCTAGACATCAGAGAACACCTAGTGTATCATTCCATTTATGTGAAATTCTAGAACAGGAGAGATTCATCCATAGTGACAGAAAGCAGATTAGTGATTGCCTGGGGCTTCGAGTCAGGAATGGGGGAATTGGCTGTTAAGGGGCATGGGGAAACTTTTTAGAGTAACGGAAATGTTCTATACCCTTGATTGTGGTAACGTTGACACAGGTGTACACATCTGTCAAAACTCATCAAACTGTTCACTTAAAAATAGTGCATGCTCTTGTATGTAAAGTATACCTCACACACACGAAAAAAAAGACAGAAATGCCCAATGTCAGCTCCACCTTAGACCTACTGAATCAGTATCTACATTTTAACTAAATGCCTAGGCAATCTGAATACTCATTGAAGTTTGGGGATCAGAGGATTAGAGAACCAGTGTTCACTTTGGGGGCACCCTGCTTCCCACCCCCAGAGGTTGTGATAGATTTGGCAGAGGGTATAGTCTCAGATTTCAGATTTTTAAAAGCTAACCAGATGATTCGCAAATGCAGCAAAGTATGAGAGCCATTCATGCAGAGCAGTGGTTCTCAAAGTGGGGTCCCCAGACAAACAACAGCTGTGGCATCCCCTGGGAACCTACTGGAAATGCAAAATCACAGACTTCACCCCATCCATACCTACTGGATCAGGTAGGGTGAAGCCCAGAAATCTGTTTCCAAAAACCCATCGGACGATTCTGACACACACCAAAGTCTAAGAATTCATTGATCTAGACCTAAGAAGATGTTTTTGGAAACCAATTCCTTGATCTCCAATCTCTCTCCATAAATCTGACTCAGTGTCTCCTACGGTGTCTCTGAAAACTGTCTGCATTTGAAAATCACTGCTGTGGGTCTCACAGAAGAGGGAAGCTTGCTAAAGGCTTCAGAATAGGACAACCAAATTATCCCCATGTCTAGATTCTCTCCTAATCACCAGCCCGGTGCTTGTTGGAAGAGAGAGGAGGAAGATAAAGGGGCAAAATACTATTTTGATACATTAACCAAGCCTTCTTTAATAATGAATCATGGAACACTACATCAAAAACTAAGGATATACTGTATGGTGTCTAACATAACATAATAAGAAATTATTATTTAAAAAGAACCAAGCCTTCTTTAAAATCACTATTTCCAAGCACACCTGGCTCCCTTTCCCCAATTGAGGCATTTTGAATTAATACCCCAGAAGGCAGACAATGCCACAGAAAGTAGAGGAAGGAAAGGAGAGTTGGTTCCTTAGAGTTTCAAAAGCAAAGTCCTTAAATGTAAATAAAGAGAACTCAGAGCACAAATAGATTTCCAAGTCAGACACATGATGAATCAGAGAAGGGTTTAGAATCCCAAAGACTTAAAGAAAGATTCTCCCAGTAAGGAAAGAAAAGAGGCAAAAACAAAACAATGGGTGCTTACCAATGATGGGTCCCTGGGAAAGGAAGTTTTATGATCTGTTTTAATCATCACTGCTGGGCAGAGCTAGATGCTTGATAGAAACTCACACAGGTTTGGAGGATCCATAAAAGAGACGTTCTGTGCCCCTATCTCTGTGTTGGCTTCAGGGAGACAGGCAAAACATCAGAGCACAGTAACTATGTGCTGGGTCTGGGCAGTTATGACTTACAGAGTTTCACTTGGTTTCAAAAAACCCAGGATCATGAGAGCCAGCAGCTTGAATCCCATGTCCCATTCAAGGACAGTTGCTAGACGTGAGGGGTCTTAAAGAAGGGTATGGAAGAAGCAGTAGCAACAACCTATGTGCACTGACAAACTCGAGACCAAACAGGATAGTGGACATCTCAGAAGATGCCAGTATGGGAAAATGCCAACAAGGACCCAATGATCTCCTCTGGATGTCAGATGCAGGGACATCTCCAAGTTGACTGACATTGTCTCTGCTACCTGGTGGAACAGGGGTTTATAATATAAACTGTAGAGCTACAGAAAAATTCAGGAAGTTCTAGAAAACTTCCTCTGAGTTGAGCACCCAAAACTGGTTCCTTTTATATAATGAATGACCCTGGCTTCAAGGACAGTTGATTTGTGCAGCTGTGAATAGAAGATAATGTGTGAAAAGCCAGTAACAAGAAAATTCTGAAAAATAAAATCAAGGAAATGAAGGAAGAGATATCACCAGGTGGTGGGAAATTGTCAAATGAGTGGCAAGTTAACTAGTGAATACTGAAAGGATTTTGTGACCTCTAAAGCAAAATAGAAATATTGACTAGTATCCCAGGTAGAGAGGGATTGTGTCATAATCCAACTAAGAAAAGTTCTAGGAACTAGCAAGTACACCAGCCTCGAAGAGGGGGCTGAAATACTGTTCTTCAGGGCAAAGTCTAAAATGAAAGGGTTACAATACTGAGTAGATGTAAACATGTAATTAATATATGTTGAGCGCCTGTAAGTACTCAGCATATTTATGGCTTTTTGTCACATGGAAGACCCTTACTCATTATATTTTGCAAGTCCAATTGAATTCTAGCCAAGTGTATAGAGTAGTGACCAGTGATTCTATGCCACTTGCCAAAGGGTATACTGTGTCTCTCCTACCGAGTTATATACTCTTGAAGAATAGTGATGTCTTCAATTTCTCTTCTTGCTGTTCTTGCTGCATTGTCTCATTCTTAAATATTGGGATATGGTGCTTAGGTTTTGTACTTGGCTGAACTATAAGTGTTGAAATATAGAAAACACAGAATATTATCTTTCCCTCTACTGACAGGTATTAAGCACCTATTCTGGGTCAAGCACTGGGCAAGTTGTTTAACCAGAGCCGGCATTATGAGTACATATTCTTCAATAGATTGGGCTTCTAGAAGCATTATATATCACAGATTCCCCATGTTTGTTCGATGTATAACCAGTTGTCCGTGGTAAAATCCTGAGAGCCATCTTATCCCTCTCCTTCTCCTTCTACCTTACCATCCACGTAACTTTGTCATCAAATCCCATCACTTCTGCTTCCTAAATATCTGTTTTGCATCACTGCATTTAGGTCTTTGCCATTTCTTGTGTGGGCATTGGCAGTGGCCTTCTAGCCAATGAGGCTTTCACTGGCTGCCTCTCCATCAGAGCAGTCTTTCGAATGCTTTTCTAAGCATGTCATTCTATCACTTAAAACACTTCCATCAGTCCACATAATCTGCAAAATACAATCCAAACTGCTTAGCCTGCTAGTCAAGGTCCTTCACGTTCCATAAGCTCAGTGAAAACAAGAGGTTGTGGCCACCTTATTTACTGAGGCAGTGCCTGGCACACAGCTGGTGTTCAATTAATACCTGGGAGGGTTGTTACTCTTGCACCTGCTCCACTCAGCTTTCCAGCTTCTCTCCTGCCCTCCTTTCAGTCTGTTCGTCTGTGCTCCAACCACACAAAAGTCCTTGCCATCCGCAAACAAGCTACACATCAGTATCTTCACACATTCAGTTCCCTCTGCCTAGAATGCTCATCCCTTTAGGAGAAAGCTTGAATTCTGTGAGTTAATCTGAAGACTCAATAGTTATCACCTGGTTCCCAAGGCGGGTTGGCTTTGCTCTAACACATTCAGGAAATACATTCAGGAAATACATTCAGGAAAAATTGACAACCTCCTTCACCTGTTGCCACCGGATGGCCTCTAGATGTTTGGCCCTAGAGCTTGCTCTTCAAATAGAGCCCTGTGTGTCTCTCCTCAGCCATCTCAGCAGACAGTGTCCTGCTAGGGTGGCAGACAGCACGAGTCTGGGTGGGAAGGTGGGAAGACTCCCTCTCACCTTTGGGCGTGGACAACACAATGGTGAGTAGACAGCATAATCCCCAGAGCATGAGAAGGCAACTGTGTACAGGCCCAGCTGGCATCCCCCACAGGAAGTAGGGAACCCAGGGTGAGGTTAGAAAAGCAGTTCTTCACTTCATCCAGGGAATTTCAGTAAAAATGTAAGCCACTTTTGTCATCAAAATCTTCGTGTGTAATTAAAATGGTAGTGCAATTATAAGAAGTATCATATGGAAACACATATTCACTCTCCCTCATCTATGTGTGCGTGTGTATTTTACACCAGTGCACTCCCTAGTTCTTTCCCAAATAAACAGATGCAATCATAAGGGTATGATACTTACTCACATTTACTGAGCACTTACTATGTACCAGAAGCTTCTCTGAAGACTTCTCACCTATCAAATTACTTAATCTTCTGAACAGTTCTACAAATTACCTACAACTCTTTTATTCATTTAGCAGAGCAGTTAAGAAACTTGCCCAAGGGGCGCCTGGGTGGCACAGCGGTTAAGCATCTGCCTTCGGCTCAGGGCGTGATCCTGGCATTCTGGGATCGAGCCCCACATCAGGCTCCTCTGCCATGAGCCTGCTTCTTCCTCTCCCACTCCCCCTGCTTGTGTTCCCTCTCTCACTGGCTGTCTCTATCTCTGTCGAATAAATAAATAAAATCTTTTAAAAAAAAAAAAAAAAAAAGAAAAGAAACTTGCCCAAGATCACACAGCGAACAAATGGCAGCGTCGAGATTTGAACTCAGTCCATCTGGCTCCAGGACCAGAAACAACATGTAACAGGCCACAGCTACAGGAGAGGCTACTCCAATTTGTTATCTCGTCTTATTCACATTACCTTAACAGCAACATAAAACCTATTTACATGGTTCAAGTATCTGGCATGATTTCACTATTATGAGTTTCTAATGCATTTACCCATACAATAATCAAGATTTTAATAAAAATTATTCCCATTCAGTGTAAGAGACTACAACATGTCACCAACACAGTATTTTCTTAAACGAATGCTTGGGGCCTAGGGGTAAAAAGTAGTAGTAAGAAGTATTTCGCTTGTGCCTATATTTGGGGAAGACATTAAAAATATTTAAAAACTGACAGGCATGGGCAGTGACCAGACAAAACAAACACCTGCAGTCATCCAGAATGACCATTCTGGAACATGCCAGCCAGACGTTGTTTTGAAAGGTTGTATCAACACTCAAACTTCATATACATGTTGTTGAAACCCAACCACATAATCAGTACACTGTTCTTTGATCAGAGTGGAACCCTTTTGAAGATAAACATGACTTGTTTCTGAATTTGGCCGTAAAGGGAGATGTTTCTGGATTATTGAAAGTTTTTGCCAATTGATGGGTAAATGAGTGGCATGCTCTGAGTCTAAAATATAAACACAAAAATATGGGCCTGTTATCTGCCCAAGCCCTAACAACCCACCCTTAAATCAGCTTATCTGGGCAACAATTTCCTTAAAAAATAAAAAAAATTGGGGGGCACCTGGGGGGCTCAGTCATTAAGAGTCTGCCTTGGTTCAGGGCGTGATCCTGGAGTCCTGGGATGGAGCCCCGCATCGGGCTCCTCTGCTATGAGCCTGCTTCTTCCTCTCCCACTCCCCCTGCCTGTGTTCCCTCTCTCGCTGGCTGTCTCTATCTCTGTCGAATAAATAAATAAAATCTTTTTAAAAATAAGAATAAAAAATTTAAAAATTTTAAAAAACAATAAACATAGTCACTTCTTTTTGGTTGTAGCAAAATCATGAATGGGAAAGCACTGAGTTGCAAAGGTTCTGACATGTGTTATTCTCTCCCAGCCCTCCCCCTCACGTACATTTTTGTCCCAGCCACACTGGCCTCAGCATACCTTGATATTCCAGCACCTGTTCATTGATTCATTGATTCACTGATTCACTGATTCATTCATTCATTCATTCATAGTTTCCTATGTGCTAGGACTTTTTTTTTTCCGTATTCACTTCCCAAAAATTCTATCCATTTTTCAAGATTCTTTCTAAATCTGAACTTTTCCAAGAATACTGTCATGATTAGATGTCAGAAATGCTCTCGCCCTCATTTGAGCATTGTTTCCCTCTTTAGCCCATTCATTTCCCATTACCTTATAATTATTTGTAAACTGAATAAGAAATCTCTCCAGGCAGAGTGTAGGTACCAAGAGGTCAAAGAAAATATTATCTATGCCTTTTTGTCACACAGAAGGGTCTTACTCATTATCTTGTAAAAAACTGAATGAATTCTACTCAAGTAAATAGAGCAGTGACTATTGATTCTTATGCAACTTGCAAGAGGGTGTATTCTGTCTCCTCAGCTGGACTGTGCATTCTCCAAGTATAGTGAACATGTCTTCAATTTCTCTTCTAGCCCTCATTCCCCACATGTAGACAAGTGCCTAGTTTAGGACTCTATATAAAAGAAGTAAATTATGGCACTCAACTGGCCTTGAACAAAAAAACAAGAAATCTGTTTCATGACATTGTCACAGGGGAAAAAAATGCCTTCAGAGATGATACATGGTGAGAAACATTGAAAATGCACACACTCTTCTGTGATGTTAATTTCTAAGTTTCGGACATCACATCTCTGCAATGTCAACCATTGCAGAAAGTGGCATTGGTGACTTTTTTGAAAACTCTAAAAGTTTTCCACTATCCACCCTGAATATAAAAAGTGCTGTGCACTTTTCAATTTCATAGGAGCCTGAGTGAAAACAACAAAGTGGGAAACAGTCAAAAAATGTAAAATTGGAATACATGTATGGATTCAACATAACTGCAAAGTTTACAAAACGAATCAGTTCAGGGCAGTCAAAAGCCAACCAAAAAACCAAGGCTAGAACTAATAATAACTCTTGCAATTCTGAAAGTTTCATTGACTCTAGACTCTGAAAAATCTACTTAGAACATAATATAAAGGGGCGCCTGGGTGGCAGAGCGGTTAAGCCTCTGCCTTCGGCTCAGGGCGTGATCCCGGCATTATGGGATCGAGCCCCACATCAGGCTCCTCCGCTATGAGCCTGCTTCTTCCTCTCCCACTCCCCCTGCTTGTGTTCCCTCTCTCGCTGGCTGTCTCTATCTCTGTCGAATAAATAAATAAAAAAATCTTAAAAAAAAAAAAAGAATATAATATAAAGACAGTACTAAATTAGCTGGTTTTACCTTTCCAGCATTCTTCAGGAGAACAGAGGATAAGAACCAAAGAATAAAATACCGATTAAAAAGATTAACCAAGTAAGTTGAGAAAACGAGCCCTCGGCTGGAACTCAAGAGCGTCTGTGTTCACATCCCACTGTTTTCACTCAGTCGTGTATTTATGAACAAAGCACTTAAACTCGCTGACTCTGTCTCTTCATCTCTAAAACCAGACTATTAACAATACTCTACCTTCCTTACCGTTTGCTTTTATGATCAAAATAATTTTTGAAAAATCACACTCCAACTATAAAATCTCACAGAAATGGAAAACATTAGAATTAAAAAATCGTAAAAGCAAATAATGAGGACTGCAACCATATTCTCTAAACCAAAGAAAATGTCCCATTTGTTCTGACAGAACATTTTCTTCTTTCGAAAGTATATGGAAAGTCTTAAGTGGTATTAAAAATTAAATCACATTTGGATGGACAATAATTTAATGAAATGAAATTTAGTTGAAACCAGAACTGCTCTGGAAAATCATAGGTGGGTATGTGTGGACATAGAGATGACAGAGTCTGGAGAGAGAAGCCTAGGGTGGGTGGGGACATCCTAGTACTCTCTTCACATGTTTGTCATTAGATACCACTCAAATCTCATTTCTTCCATGAAGTTTCCCCAGCTGCCTCCGGTAGCACCACACTGGTCTTCCCCTTTGCAGGAAATGACCCTCTCATTAACATACTCTTCCTTGCTATTACTCAACTGTATCTCCCTGAAATACACTGTACCATCCTTTCAAGCCAAGGCCATGGTTTGTCATTCTCCACGAAGCACCTGACAGAGGGCTAGGAATAGAGTCCATGTTCAGTAGATGCTTGCTGATTAATATATCATTTTGTAAAAGACAGTATCTATCCTTCACAATCTGACCCTCTATCTCCACAGAGAAGCAATCAAGAGTTTTAAAAAGGCTTGATTTGTGGAAGGATCAAACAAAGAAAACTCCTGACTACCTAATCTGCTTCCCCTGGGTTCCCTTTCCTGTGAAAGTCTTTAACAATCAATCAGACATTAATCCGTCCTCAATTCTCAGAGCACAATCTGACCAGGAGACCCAGCCAAGACTGGGCTGGTGGCCAGAGAGCCAAGTCCCTACCTCTGTCACCACTGGCTATGGGTAAGTGGGAAAAGCTCACCTCTTCCAGACCCCAGAGCTTCACCTGTAAAATAAACCAGTTGGAGAACACGGTTTCCTGAAACTCCTTGCCCGGCTAAACTCAGGAAGAGTAGGGCATTGAAAGAGGTGGCTTACTGGATCCTGGCTCGTGATTCAGTAAATACACTTGGATCATGAGACAACTGATTAAGTAGTAAATGGCGGCAAATCGTGGTGGAAAACCAAACAAGAGGTTTTGCTTCCAACCGTGGCCATTTTTTTCTTTCCAGGAACATGACCGTGGCTGGGAATCGGGCAGTCAGAGAAGCACAGGGTGACTATACAGTTCTCTCATTACCGAAGGAGAAAACAGAGCCCTGGATGCTTGCAAATTGTGTGCACAGAGAAACAGGCTTCATGAAAAACAAAAATTACATCACATTGCTCTTCAAAAAGAAATTCACCTTTATGAACAAATACAGCCTGGGGCATTCTCAGAGTTCAGGGAAGGGCAGAACCGAGGTTACATTTGCAAAATCTCCCAGCAATGCATGAATGCGTTAGCTATAAATGAACACGAGATTTGCTTCAACCCTAAGAGCTTCTATAAAGCATAAAAGCTTTTAACTCCCTGTGAATAATACTTTCCCATAAAAATCTGTCTTCCTGAGCTCTATTTCTATAATTTCTGTATCTATAATTTGGGGCCCTGTTGTTATTTTAAGATACAGTGAAAAGTGGTTTCAAAGAAATAGCTCTTACGAGCACATCTGCATGCCGAGATGGTTAGCTACCATCGTGTTTTCTCAGCAAAATCTCCGATTATCCACTTATCAATCACAGATTCAACTTACTTCCTGCTTGTCACTCCTGCCTCCCTTCTCTGTCCAATTTCCAGCAATTGTTCAGGGCCCAGATCTGGGAAACATACTCTGTTTCCTCGAGGCCACACTGATCGCCCCCTTTCTCTAGCTCATTCAGACTTAGGCTGTACCAGATAATTTAGCACTTGGCTATAAATGTGGAAATCTATTGCTCTTGAATAATTTTATAAAACTCAAAAGAAGTTGCTTCAACTACATTATGGTTTCTTTGAGACTTTAAAAACATGACTTCGTATATATGAATCCATGTGGAAGAAAAGAAGAGAAAAGGGGAGGGAGAGAGGGAATTATCAAATACTTGTTGCTTGATTTGTATTGAAGAATGTCTGGGAGGACATCTGGTAGGACAAGAGCAGTGCCCAAATAAAGAAATTCTTTTGATAAAATAGCAGTGGGCCCTAAAGAGATCTAATGTGATAAAGATTTTAAAAGTAAGGCCTCCAGAGTCAGAATCCCTGAGTTTGACTTCTAGCTACCCACCTTCCTAATAGTGTTATAGAAGCTTTGTGCTTCAATTTCTATAAAGTTTATAAAGTCAGGATAACAGCTGTACTTATTTCACAGAGTGTTGTGAAAATTAAATAACCTGACATGTGGAAAGTACTTGGGTAGCATACGTCTGTTATGTAGTAAACATTCCATAATGTTATTAGTATTATAATTTTGGCTTAGATTAATAGCAGTTCCTAGTGACATGGGATTCACTTTCAGTTGTTTTTGCTGTAGACAGATCAATTGACAATTAAGAAACAAAAGGGAGATAGGCTAGGTTTGTAGCTAAAAATAAAGAAGGAAAAACAACTAAACTAGTGGGTTTTGAAATTAATACAAGAACTGCTTAAAGAATGAGCTTAAGGCATTAGAAGGAGAAACTTAGAGGGTGTGGGGGGAGAAAAAAGATTGATAAACAGACTTAGTGTCCAGAGACTGTGAAAGGGAAGGATCTGAGAGGATCATCATTGTTGACTTCGATTGAGCTAAGAAGAGAAACCAATTATCTTTCAATCCAAACAGAGCTACACTGTCTTGATAGATGGTTTTGATGAAATGTACCAAAGATGCATTAGTCAAGACATACTAGTTTATGTTACAGTAACAAACATCCCCCAAATCTCAATGACTTCAAAAACAAAGGTTTATATGTCTTTCATACTACATGTCTACACTTGTCAGCAGGGACAGAAGAGGACTCTACTCATCGTGATTACTCAGAAACTCAGGTTAACAGAAGAAGTTCCAACACGTTCTAACACCACCGTCTCAGGCAATGCTTCATTGTGTTCCACAGCATCACCTAGAGCTGCCCTACAGAAGTAGCACATTATCCTCGCTCACATTGCACCGGCCATTGCAAGTCACATGCTCAGGCCTAATTTCAAGGAGTTATATACTCAGGGAGAAGGAAGTAGAAATTTGGATGAGACTTAGAAAAGTCTAGCATTAGTAAAAGTACATACGTATTACAGATTCCTCACACTCTGAATAGCTGAGTGGCAATATAATATGATATAATAAGTATAATAGAATATAATAGAATATGCAGCTTTTATTAAGCACCAGCACATACGATACACTGAGAGCTTGGTGCTCAAGAAATGGTAGCTATGGAGCACCTGGGTGGCTCAGTCGGTTAAGGGTCTGCCTTTGGCTCAGGTCATAATCCCAGGGTCCTGGGATCAAGCTCCACGTCAGGCTCTTGGCTAGCAGGAAGCCTCCTTCTCCCTCTCCCTCTGCCTGCTGCTCCCCCTGCTTGTTCTCTCTCTCTAATAAATAAATAGAATCTTAAAAAAAAGAAATGGTAGCTATTTCATAGTCATAGTGGTCATCATCATTATTATTCTAATTCTCAGGACAATCCTGCAAGATAATATTATCTCCACTCTACAGATTTGAAAACAAACAACAACAAAAAAAAAAACAACAAAAACAAAAACAAGACCCTGAGACTCAAAGAGATTAAGAAAGTTACACGAGGGCATATGGACTACACAGCATTGATCCCCTATCTGTCTCTCTAGTAGAGTATTCTATCTCCTCTAGAAATCTTTAGCAAGTCCCTAGCTTAACTTTTCAAAGATATTTCCACCCATCCCCTGTTGCAACTCACAGTTTAACCAAACTACTCTCTTATTCTTCACAATGCCCTTTATGCTCCTGTTCACATTATTTCCTGCACTTGGAAAGACCTCTTCCTCATTTTCGTACATCAAAGTTGTATCAATTCTTCAAAGTATATTTCAAAAACTATTTCTTCCATGAAGCTCTTCTCCATCCCCTCCGACAAATTTTATTCCTATCTTCTGAATTCTGTAATTCTTGATCACTGCCTATATCAGCGTTGGGTTTACGTCTGACTTCTCCCATCTCACTGCAAGGTCCATAAAGGCAGGGCTTGCACCTGCATCTTCTGCATGTGTATGACTCTCACTGCACAGACAGGTGTACAGGGTGTGCTATGGAACCTTATTATCTTAAAATTACAACAGATCTGATTCTGACTCTCACCTCATCCTCATGGCCAGTCTGGTACGAAATTCATTAGTGGTCATTATTCAGACCCATCCTCACTAGAGCCCTGTGAACGTCCCAGGCATGAAGAAAACATTCCTTAAGGCCTTTGGTCTGGAATCTCAGGAGTCACTGCTGATATACACATAGTGTCTTAAAGTCCAACTCTGCCCAGGACAGGTATCTGGGAGTCCTGAACCTGTCCTTATGGAAAACAGACCAAGCAGTCATGCCCTTCCTGCCCCTGTCTCCAAGGAGTATCCAAGCTCTTGTCTCCTCTCCAGGTTACTGAGGAGGAGGTGACTACAGGGACCAAAGGCCATGCCAACCTCCCTACATCTTGGTGAAATCACCTCCACTCTGTTGGACTGCTTTGCTCTCTCATCTCCCCCCCATTGCCAACATAATTCTCTTGCTCCAGCTTTCAGAATATGAAACCCAAGAAACAACATTGCAGGCAACTTCCACTGTCTGCTCTGCAACTAACCCTCCCTAAGGCATAGGAGGTCAAAACACTTCCTTTGAGTGTGAATAGTAAAAAAAAGTTAAAAGTAAATTTCAATAAATTATCCAATGACACAAGCTAATGGAACGAGTGCTGATTTATACAAAGGAGACGTTCTCCACTTGATTAAAGGCAGGGATGATGGGAAGATAATCCAGGAAATAAAACGGGATATTCAGTTAAATGAACCAGTGGGAAAGCTGTTACTATACTTACTAATGGAGCTGACAATGTTATCGTGTGCAATTCTGTGTGCAAAAACACTGAGGACTGGCCCATAGTTGCATAGAAAGTTAAAATAACAGAATCCTACTTAATGGGGCCCAATCAATAAAAGTGGGTTTTGAAGGATTGTTTAAAAGTATGACTGAAACAAATAAATGTTGACAGTTGCTTCAATATAATCTACATTGACCTGCTTTGTTAAAAATAAAACCTTTGACAGATGGGCTCACATATATAATGTATTCGTCATTAGCCCTACATGTCCAAGATGTTCCATTTTGATATTTTCTTGGCCTGGAGTATTTGGAGTTAAGAAGATCTATGAAACCTCTGAAGTTTTATGTAAATTTATGTATGTTGCTACATGTGTTTATATATATATCATATATGTATGAGAGAGAGAGAGGCAGAGGAGAGAGAGGGGAGTCTATGGAATCTGGCAGACTGTCACAGGGGTATGTAGTTTATAAAAGACAATGTCCAACATACGCATTTTCCCCATTTTCTAGGTAAGTTAAAAAAAATAAATCAGAAAATTACCAAGTAACCTTAAAATTGCCACATGATTTTAAAGCATTCCATTTAAGAGCCACCTATAATGACACTGTGCCTTATTTTGCAAACTTTGTCCAAATGAGAATTCCAAATCACTGGAGTTATAAAAAGAAGCATAGTACAGAATTCTAAGTAAGAGCTGTGGCAATGTGAGAGAGGGTGGCATAAAGAAGCCTTGAGCTCAAATGGATGTGAAGACCTCTGCAAGTCAAGGTCATTTTGCTCCTGTAAATAAGAAGAAATTCTTCAGAGATATAGGAGAAATGAAAGAGCACCAGCTACTAGTAAGCTCACTAGTAAGTATGGTTGATAGAATCATTTCCAACATCAGAAACAAAATTGGAGTGATGTGAAAGTTTGACAAAATGTTTACAGCTCATCACAGAAAGAAAGTTGAACGCTGGTAGTTAAATAGAGCCTGTTCCTACAAAAGGAGCCACTTCTACCTCAATGGAAATGGTGGAAACTGGAAGCAGGCCCAGCCCAAATGGCTCCCACTCCTTGCTTTCGCGGAGGCATGTAACTTCGTGGGTCCCCCTCTTGACAATGCCGAGAGCAGTGACCCTCAGTTCATTTTCTGCAGGGACACATATGATGAAGAACAGTAAAGTGTAAGCTTCTGGAACACAAGCAGAATAATAACAGTGACTGATACATCATCTCATGGAATCCTCGTAAGGACCAAGGAGATGCCGCTATGACACCATTTTGCAGCTGAGACCGAGGTGTTAACCAATCTGCACAAGTTTAAGTGCTAGGGATGGAATTTGAACTCAGCAGGCTTTTCACTGAGTAAATACCCTCAACGACCACTCAGTACTACCTCCTCCACCTGTCTCGTTCAGTGCTACATTCCCAAAAAGAGGGACAGTGATTTTCAACGTGTAAGCATTCAAACATTTGTCCAACGAATGACTGAGGCTCATCCGTGGTTTTGCGGGCACACTAGTTTTAAAGCCACCCATTTTCCTTCTATCTAAGGAGGCACAGCAGCATGTGAGAGGGTAATTCTTCTAAGAAACAATGTGAGTTTGCATGTACAAATTCAGGTGTGTTCTTGAACTTCAATACTCTCAGATTCTACCAATTATTAGTAACCAGCACATGACGACACCACGGTTGAGAGGATGGAGGCTGGCTGCTCTGTGTAAGGACTCCCAGTATTGGCTACTAGGGAAAGACTTGGCAGAGATGATGCAACAGAATCTGTTGGTTCTCCATCAGCATCCCTACTCCTCTTCTCCCGGAGTCACATAATATGGCTGCCCACCTGGATCTGCATTTGCAGGGCTGTCTTGCAGCAGTGGCCACAGAATTAACTCTGTACTGGTGAAATATAAGCAGGCCTGGTCCTTGAAATCTTGCACATGGCCTCCTCCATGCCACCACCTCAGTACCAGCTGAAAGAACCACACTCAGAGAATTAAAGAGAACAAGACCTTCTGACCTTGCTATTCTCAGAACTTACCAGAAACGCAGAACCTACAGCCCTATCCCAGAGTCAGAACCTGCATTAGCAAGCCCTGACCCATCTGTTGAAGTTTGAGGAACACTGAACTAGGGGAAACTAAGAGAAACCAAATGAAAAGAAGTCCAAGGACTCCTTCTCAGAATTCTCTCTGGAACATAGCTGCCCAGCAGCCTGGCACATCCACCTTGGACCATTCTGTGAGAGAAAACTCAACCTCTACCTTTTTTAAGTCACTAAATCATTTCCCTCTGAGAACAGCCCAGCCTTAACCTGACTAATACAGTGAGGAAATACCCTATATGATGAGTTTCTCCTTCAGAGATCAGAAGTGAAAACTGGTTTTTTTGTTGGTGTTGGTGTTGGTGTTTTGTTTTGTTTTAAGCAGTGAAAACCATTGACAGTATAAGGAAAAGTGTCAAAGGGACCTCAGTCCTTTACTTATGATAATGCATTTGAAGGACATCATTATAAGCGTGTCTTTTATTATACAACCCAGATGTCAGGTAGAGTTTCTTACCCCTTTTAGATCTGCTTAAGATTTACTTGAACCATAATTCTAAGACTTAATGAACTTTCTCTTTAGGAAGTTCTCTAAGCCTAGAACTTTCTCTTTAGTTTTTGCAAATTCTAGGGATTTCTTTTCCCCATTATTCTCAGCCAGTGTGTGCCTGCATTACTGCACACTGCCTTGCTTTTATCCCATGTCAATGTCGATGAGAAGTCCAGATCTTCCCTTAATTGTTAGTAAAAAAATGCACCCTTCTCCCTGGATCCCACAGGTTTAGAAACATTATTAAACATATGGGACAAGGGGCGCCTGGGTGGCACAGCGGTTAAGCGTCTGCCTTCGGCTCAGGGCGTGATCCCGGCGTTCCGGGATCGAGTCCCACATCGGGCTCCTCTGCTATGAGCCTGCTTCTTCCTCTCCCACTCCCCTGCTGTGTTCCCTCTCTCGCTGGCTGTCTCTATCTCTGTCAAATAAATAAATAAAATCTTTAAAAAAAAATATGGGACATTACACAAAGAAGTCATGTATGACATTACTTGTCTATCTGGATTCTCCTCCTACTTTCTCCCGCTTTCTCCCTCACCTTTCTCTGGTAAATGTATTGACTGCCCAGACACAACGAGACTAGGAGATGTAATGAAGCGGTCAGTACGCGTACCGAGAATCACTGTGACGGTCTAGGCTCCAGATGCTAATCCATATAAACGTGCTCAGTCAGCAACTTAAACTCCTCAGTAACCATCACCATTGTGATATGAGCTTTCCGAACCACTGAACAACACGAATTCCAAAACAAGAAAAAACGCAATCTTTTGTCCATTTACACAGCAGTTACATTCCTGGAAAAGTCAGTGTCCATTAAAACCACGCAAAAATACTTCGTGTTTATAGCATAATGAAGTTGGGTTCCAGGTTCAGATCATCATAACCAGATTTTTCATCTACATGGAAGATGCATGGGTTGGGGACCCATATACCGATGTGCACCGCTGCCCCAGGCATTGCAGGATGTCTGACATCCTTGGCTCTATACCATTTTCATTGTGAAGTCCAAAAGTATGCCTCACAAAGTTGTCAAATATCATATTGGACAATATCATTCCTGTTGAGAATCATTAGTATAAAGTCATCAGGATGTAAACTAGCAAAGGTAGCACTGTGTGTGTGTGTGTGTGTGTGTGTGTGTGTGTGTGTGTGTGTTGGGGAAGGAAGACGAAAAATGGAAGGATGTGGAAAACAGTGAAGAGGAACTGCTGGTTTCACAATATTCCTGAGGTCTGTTTCTGAAACGGGAAAGTTGCAGAGTGTTTATAAAAGGCCCAAGGCCTTGACAAACTCACTCCTCTATCAACATCCAGATTTGGTTAGCAAATCTGGCTTCAAAAAAATAAAATAGCTTAAAAAGGAAAAGGAAAGATGTTTGCTCCACCAGCCTCTTCAACTGCACCAAAGGGGGAAGTTACCCTTTGACCTCTTAAGCCATTTACTAATGACCTGCAGCATGAGATTGGATGGCTTTTCTCATTAGTGCATGACTACATTGCAAATGTTATTGCCAGCCAGCCGATTATAAAAGCATAAAGAGAAAGTAATTAGCACAATCATTTTACATAGAGTAAATTTTAGTGCAGCCAGTTTGTCAGAGATGCAATTTCATGGGATCACAGCCATGCATTAATGGAGTTATGGGAAACTGTTAATTTGTTATTTGAAATGAAGTCCTTATCTCTGGCCAGTTAGCTCAGTTAGTTAGTGCCTGATGCTGGGGAGGCCAAGGGCATGGGTTTGCCTCCTGTGCTGTCCAGTTTGACTTTGTGATGTTGCACAACTGCTGACTGGAACTCCCTGCCAGCCAAGTCATGTGGGAGGCGGTTCATTCCCAGCAGAATAATCTCCAGGGTTCCATGAGCGTAGATGACTCAGGAAAATTTGCTGGGAGAATTTAAATTCAAAATGCATATTTAAGAAAAAGAACAAAAAATAATAGGAGGGCTCCTTGTGGTGATGGAACTGTTCTATATTTTGGCTGTGGTGGTGGATAGACCAACCTACTCATATGATAAAATTCTATAGAGCTAAACATACACACATACACACAAGAGTATAAGTAACACCAGGGAGCTCTGAATAAGATTATCGGATTATATCAAAGTCAATACCTTAGTTGTGATATTTTATTTGTTTCTTTTTTTTTTTTTTACAAAAAAATTACATTAAAGGGAAATTTTGAATAAAGGGTATGGGGGTCTCTTGCATTATTTCTTACCACTGCATGTGACTTTATAATTATACCAACAAAATACTTTTCTTAAAAATGCACATGTTTGGTGATGGCTAAATAGAATAAACTTTGTATTCCCAAAATAATTCCTAATTCAGCAAGACTTTCCGTGGTTCTCAAATACTACATCTTGGTGCTCTAGGAACACAGTTTCTCTGATTTCAGAACCAGTCATTTGTTCTATTTCAAAAAATGGAGGCTAGATAATCAAATGTGCCATTCTCTAATTCCAGCATTTTGGTTTATATTAGATATTGTTATAATCTCATGTATGAATTGATGGAGAAATTCTAGACTTTCATGCAAAGGAACTAGCATTATATTTTTTAGTTTCTTTTAAATATCAGTCATCCCAAATTCATAAACATATCAAATTCCCATCTAAAGATGGAGCTAGTTCTCAATGGAATTTTAGGAAATAGCCAAACAAAATTTATATGAGGGCCATATTTAGGCTACAAGTTTTTCACCTCTGATAAATAATTACAGGTGAGACTTGGGGTCACTTCGGAATAGGCTACAAAAGGACCCTATGGAGTGCCATTCTCAGAAAACTCTCAGAAGAAAATCAACAACCTTATGCCTAGGATGGTTGAGATTCTCATGTAAGTCTATGCCATAAGCTCTTCTTTGAAGAAAGGGTTCACTGACCAATCACGTTAAGAGAATGCTTCATTCCATCCTATCCTTCTACTTCCAGAGTTAGTTGAATCATGTCCTCCCGTTATTCATTTCTACCCAGAATCTCATCTTATTTGGAAATACGGTGCTAGCAGATATAAGTACTTAAGATGGGTCATACTAGGTAGGGTGAGTCCTAAATTCAATGACTGGTATTCTTATAAGAAGAGGAGATGACAGAGACACTTACAGGGATGACACCCACATAACAGCAGAAGCAAAGATTCAAGTGAAGTACCTACAAGCCGAAGAACAACAAAAACTGCCAGCAAGCACCAGAAGCTAGGAGAGAATCCTGGAGTAGATTCTCCCTCAGAGAATCCAGAAGGAACCAACCATGGCAACCCCCTGATTTTGGACTTCTGGCCTCTTGAAGTGTGAGAGAATACATTTGTGTTTTTTCTAGCCACGCAGTCTGCCATAATTTGTTATGGCAGCCCCAGGAAATGAATAAAATCTTCCATCTCAAAAGGTTGAAAGGTTTGAGAAGTTTTGAAATATCCCAAATTTATTTAATCTTGGAGACGTTTTTCTTGATTTAACACCTATTAGTCTTTCAAGGAAAATATTCTAAAAGTGCTATTTTAGACCATTTCAAATTTCAATGTGTATATGAATCACTTGAAGATTTTATTAAAATGAAGATTATGATTTGGCAAGTCTGATATGGAATCTGAGATTCTGCACTTCTACCAAGCTCCCAGGTGATGTTGATGCTGCTGACCCTTGGACCAACTCAGAGTGCAGGTTTATACACTAGGAGGCAGGGGCTAGAGTGGATAATCTTCCAGCATCTTTTCCAATTCAAAGGACAATGACCTACCGCTCCATGAGCCTTCTTGCCTTCTTAACTAATAAAATGTTCCAGCAGAAGAAGTAAAAAAACAAAAACAAAAACAGAAAACCAATGACCTAGCCATCTACGGTGGCTTGATTTTTGTTCCTAGCACTTGATTTACTTGTAATAAGGAACTTTGTAGTGCCTCTTCCCACGGTGGGTGGAGAAACTTCCCTACGTCACTGATATCAGCTGAGCCATGCAACTTGCTTTGAGCCATGAAACATCTATGGATGAAGAGCATGTCCCACGAATGTTAACTGATGAAGATCCTCCGCCCCTTCAGACAGGGCGCCGGAATTAAGACATGCAGGGAAGAACAGAACCCAGCCAGAAGCCTTGGAATCCAGCCTGGCTTAGCCAAGCCCAGCCTAAATTAGCCAAACCATAGGCTACATATAGATTTATGAAAGAGAAATAAATGTTTACTGCTGAAAGCTACTGAGATTTTTGAGATTGCTGATTATACAGCAAAGCCAAAGAATACACCACCTTTGTCTTCTATCCACCCATCCCTTAACTATGGATGCAAACGTTTATCAATAACGTAGAAGGTATTTACTAACTGCCAACCATCTACCCAGTACAAGGATGTAGAAGATGTGATTCCTATTCAGAGAATTGACAGTCTAGCTTAGGGGTAAAGTGGCTTACAACTAAAAGAATAAATTACAATGTAAGATCATATAAGATTAAGAGTAATAGAAGTTTGGTGTAGTCTAAGTAGGCTGGAGTTATCCGAGAAGACTGTGGATGGGCTTTGGGTAGGTAAGGAGAATTGGAGAATCCATTTTAAGGGGATGAAGACGTCCCCTAGAGAAAAGGCTCTAATAGAGGAAAATGCTACAAGCTAACAAAGAATTGATTGCAAAATTCAAACCACCTTTTCTGACCATTATGGGAAAGTTCACATACATTATTACACTGTGGCAGGCCATCTGTGACCATTTGGAGGAGAAAGAACATTCTACTTGTGCATTATTCACTCCTGGCACAGTAAGAATCAGAGACACAATGAGGAACCGCCAGTGGCCCGTTTTCAGTAACCATGACAGAGTGAAGGCAGTGAAGCCAGTGGGCTGCAGGGGGGACTCAGTGTGCATTATTTGCCCAGTGGAACTGACAGAGGCTGAGAAATATTGGAGCAAGAGAAAAAGTGCTTTGTACCAAATTACTTTTTATTCCTCTCCTAATAAAAATTTCCTGGGTTGTCTTCAGTTATCATGGCTAAGTTCATGATTCATAGTTCATAAATGTATGCATAGAGCAATTCTTCTGATGCTGTACTAGGAATTAGGGGAAGTCAGAGGGACAAGTGAATTTGCACAGTGACTAACAACCAGCCCCAGGGGTCTGCTCACCTACAGGACTACAACAGCAGTCCATGGGTAAGCCAGAAAATGGAATCAATATTCAGTGGCTCCCCTAACAAAAAGTATAATTGTTTTAAAGATAGATCTTATGGGGCAGCTGGGTGGCTCCATTGGTTAAGTATCCAACTCTTGGTTTTGGCTCAGGTCATGATCTCAGGGTCGTGAGATAAAGCCCCGCATCAAGCCCCACATTGGGCTGTATGCTGAGCTCAGAGTCCACTTGAGATTCTTTCCCTGTACGGGTCCCTGTCCCTGTCCCTGTCCCTCCCCCACCGCCCCTCCCTCTGTATACACTCTCTCTAAAATTAATTAATTAATTAATTTAAAAAATTAAGATAGATCTTATAAATGTTCTATTCCTACATATTCATTTCATAGATTGAGAAACTGAGACCCAAAGAAAAATGATTTGTCAATTTAATCAGTGTGGACCCAGAACAAGAATCTCAGATTCAGGACTCCCTGCCCACTGTTTTCCCATTTGCAGCAAGAGATTGCAGAATGGCATAGAGATGTATATTCCCTAGAGTCCAGCCCTGGCAGGAAATCTGAAGTGCCTGCTCCGCGGTGTGTCTCTGCTAAAGTATTTTGGAGGCAGCTCATCCTGGGGAAGAAGCAGCACAGGACACCCAAGAGCCCAACCATGGTCAAGGGAAGGAGAAAATTCAAGTACAGGAGGGTCCATACTCTTCAGACTGCCCTCTGGCTCCAGTTCAATTCCCCCTGGTCCTCCACAACTAGACCAGAACGTCAGAATGTAGAGAAAGAAGGTGGTAACCAATAAGGTAACAGCTAACATTTTTTGAGCACTTTACATGAATTATGTTCTGCCAAAGCCCATTTTACAGATAAGGAAACTCAAACTTAACAATGTTAGATAACTTGCTTAGGGTATTGATAAGCATATGTGGTGGAGATAGGGTTTGAAGGTCAAGTTTTGACTCCAGAGTTCTTGCTCATTATCTCTTACATATTGCTCTACCACGGCGGCAACTGCTATGCAGCGGGCTAACACTTATTCATGCAAACCTGGCCATAAACATTCTCCTCCCCACCACCTGACTCAGGAGAATGCTATAATTGCCAGATCAACTCTTGTCCCACCCTTTGCCCTCAGAACAAAAGATTATCTTATCTTGTAGGATTTGAGAATGGATAAGCATTGGCTGGATCTGGAGGATGAATAAAGGGAAGTTCCAAGTCTTCAGATGAGCCACAAAATAAGAAGTATTAAAGAAAAGAAGAGGAACAGAGAAGGGAAGGGCAGAGGGGTCTAGTAATCGCAGTAAGTGATGAAGGAGAAGCCCTAGGCAGTATGAAATGCAAGAGAACTAAGGAGTGAATATGAGAAGTGCTGCAGGGGATTAACATTCTTCCACAGATAAAAGTGAAAAATGAAGTTCCTTTCATGTTATGTATGGTTATTAAACTGTACTTTGGTAAATGTGACACTATTCTAGAGCTAAATAACTATTTGAATGCACCACAAATTTGAAACCAAAGTGTACAATTTCAATAGGTTCGCAGGAAACACAAAGCATCCACATGCGGAAACTTGGTGTACATACTGAGGTGGGGGACAATTTTCCAGGAACACAACAGGCCTCATAGCAAAGGCCATCAATGCTGCAAAGGATAGAAGGGTCCTCAGGGACCCATCTGCAAGTCATAAACCTGCAAGTCCAACATCTAGAGCAAAAAAGGAGAAAATGGCAGAAAATAAAAGACCATAAAAACACTGCT
Source organism: Ursus maritimus (assembly GCF_017311325.1). Lineage (NCBI taxonomy): Eukaryota > Metazoa > Chordata > Mammalia > Carnivora > Ursidae > Ursus > Ursus maritimus. Next base: position 94,165,529 of record NW_024423343.1, on the reverse strand, counting down.
CCAAACACCTAGGCAATGCCCTCTCTGGACTTCCTGAACTAGCTGGAAGATTTGAGGAGTATATTTATAGCAATTCTAGCAAAGGCAGAGACAGAGAAATGCTGTTGGTTCTGTTCTCATGATCTCAAAGTAACCCCAGTTTGGGGAAACCTGAGAAAACACGGATTATGCTCCCTATCTCCATTGAAAAGTTAGAAAAATAGAAACCAGAAATTGGTCATACATTTAGATGGTAGGTATCAATTTCACAGACATATAGCAAGACAGAGCTGTCCACTAGAGAAGTGGAGATTTCATTCTGGGCCCTGAAATGGTGACGGAGACCCTGAGATGTGAAGTTAGGAGAGGACAGCAAAAAACATGCAGGCGATGAGGCTGTAGCACAAATGAGAAAAGATCTGCAGCGTCTGGACCTTCAACACCCAGCTTCTCGGTTGCTTAGCAACCCTTTGCATAGAGATTAAGCAGTGAGTCTTTAAGAACTGTGCGGTGAGCTCTTTGTTTTAAGAAACAAAACTGTATCTGAGTCCCCAGAGAGTTACTTTGACTTTCAGAGGTGACAAACTCACCACCAGAGGCAGTCAGTCATCATGGTTTATTAGGGTTTGACCACCTAGCTGCCCTGGGGGATTAAAAAAAACAGGAGGGGCACCTGGGTGGCTCAGTCATTAAGCATCTGCCTTCAGCCCTCGGTGTGATCCCAGGGTCCTGGGATGGAGCCCCGCATCGGGCTCCCTGCTCCGCTGGGAGCCTGCTTCTTCCTCTCCCACTCCCCCTGATTGTGTTCCCTCTCTCGCTGGCTATCTCTCTGTCTATTAAATAAATAAAATCTTAAAAAAAAAAAAAGAGACACAGGAGACCACCCCAATCAATCCCAAAGAGTTCACCATCGAGGCAACACATACTCATATGTGTAAGAGTACTGAAAAGAAATACATCTACTTCTTAGTGTATTTTTAATTAAGTGTTCTAAAAATGCACGGGATTATTTTATTCATTTGTCTCTATATGCATTCTCATGTCCATTTTAATGTAAAGAAACTCAACTTATTTGCTCTGCAAAGAAGCACCTATCAAAAAGGAAGAAGTGTAGTCAGCCAGCATTCTGGGATTAGGGTGTAACAAATACTTTGTGACCCGATCAGGCTATTATCCCCCTAGGTCTCTGCTATGAAAAGATGTTCATTATAAAAAAAGTAATTAATTTTAGAATAAAGTACACAGCATTTGGAAGCAAATTAGCTGGCACATCAACCCTAGCTTCTCAAGACAAGGAGTTAAAGCAACCTGTAATAGGTTCAACCAAACTATCCAACCAAACTTTAGTGACAAGGAGGATGAACAAGGCTCTGGGAAGATAATTACTGTTAGATAGACGGAAGTCTAGAATGGATTCAAAGAACAGGGTCTGTACAGTGAGTTGGTTTCAGAACAGAGCAAATGGATGATACTATAAGAGTCCCTAGTCCCATGTCCTTGTCTTGGGAATATAAAATGATGAGAGCTGACACCTCGGGAATGAGAGCATCCTTTCTCCACAACTGCATGAGGAGAGGGCACAGCAGCAAGCTGACTTCCTGAGCTTTCAGCCCCACACATGTGGGCAGCAGGAAGTGATGGGCTTCAATTTGGGGGTGAGAGGCAGATGGGAATGCCACTTGGGACAGTGTTAGCTCAACCCATCCCAGAGTTCTAGAAGAAAATCAAGAGAAGGATGGCATCCCAAACAAGAAACCTCATTAACCAATAGGACCTGTTGAATTCTGACTGGTTTTAATTTAACTTAAAGAATAAGGAGTGACATCACCAAGAAGGAGTAGGACACTCCAGCTTCTGTCCCCACAAAGAACAACACTGAGATAGCTACCCATGAACAAAAATAGCTCTGGTACATCTCAGGAGTCCACTTAAGAAGCCATAAAAACATGCCATTTGCAATGGCAATGCAGGGAGCTAAAATGTATTATGCTAAGTGGAATTAAGTCAGTCAGAGAAAGACAAACACCAAATTATTTCACTCATGTGGAATTTAAGAAACGAATCCTGAACATAGGGGAATAAAAAGAGAGAGAGGCAAACAATACCCATAGAAAGCAAACTGCAGCTTGCTGGAGGGGAGGTAGGCAGGGGGATGGGTGAAATGGGCGATGGATATTAAGTGGGTGCTTGTGGTGATGAGCACATACAAGGGGCTGTGTGTAAGTGCTGAAGCACTAAATTCTACTCCTGCGACTAATATTATACTATATGTTAACTAACTAGAATTTAAATAAAAACGTGAAAAAAAAGCTTCGGCAACACAATGGAGTAAAAAACCTGAGAATAGCTACACAAGAAGGGAAGAAAGAAGAGTTTCATTTTGCCTGCATCATCTCATCCTTCAGGCTAGCACTGCTCAGAGCCCCAGAGAGCAGGAAAAAGAGAGCATGGTGAGTGACCAGCTTCTCCAGCTTTTTAGGGCACTGCACAAAGGATGTGATGGTTTCACACCACACAGAGACTAGTACAGCAGAGATATCCGGAGACAGCAAGAAACAAGTAAGGAGCACAAAGATTGCCAGTATCAGCCCCATGGTGAGATCTAGTGTGTTCTCAATTGTCTGCCTTGTGGATGACCCCAGCCTTCACCACTGAGGAAACCAGCAAGCAGCACAGTTGCCTTGGACATCCTAAAGCTTTCTCTGCTGAAGCACCCACAGGCTTTCAAGTTTGCAGGCTCCACCTCGACCCCAACCCCAACCCCATCTCCTTACCCCTGATGGAGCCGCCTCAGCCCCAAGGGTCCGGTACAGTCACCCCACTCAGCAGCCAGCCCCATCTTCTCTGGCTACCTATCTACACAATGCCAGACCAGGCCCTGAGCACCAGTCCCCACCATAATGCACACCAAAGGAGATAAAAATAAATGGAAAGATATCCCATATTTATAGATGGAAAGAATATTATTAAAATGTCCATTCTACACAACCAAAGCAATCTACAGAATCAATGTAATCCCTGCTAAAATTCAAATGTCATTTTCCCAAATATATAAAAAACAATCCCAAAATTCATATGAAACCACAAAGACCTCAAACAGCTAGAACAATCTTGAGCCTGAAGAACAAAGCTGGAAGCATCATACTTTCAGATTTCAAACTATATTAACAAACTACAGTAATCAAAACAGTATGGTGATGATCTAACAGACCCATAGACCAATGGAATAGAATAGAGAGCCCAGAAATAATGCATATACAGTCAATTAATTTATGATAAAAGAGACAAGAATATACGATAGGGAAATGATATTATCTTCAATAAATGGTGATGGGAAAATTGGACATCTACGTGCAAAAGAATGAAATCAGATCTTTATCTTATACCATACCCCAAATCAACTCAAAATGGATTAGACTTCAACATGAGACCTGAAACCATAAAACTTCTAGACGAAAACATAGGGGAATAGCTCTTTGATACTGGTCCTGGCAGTGGGTTTTTGGCTATGACATCAAAGGCAAAGAGATGAAATACAACTCAATAAGCAAAAATACAGCTCAATAGCAAACGTGTACCCAGAGTGTGAGAGACAATTAATTTACGTCCCCACTTAGAGCATGACGCAAACCAATCCCCTCTCCCACATCCACCTGCCTAGGGCCATGCGTGTTGTCCCATTCAAATTTTCTGAGATGATACTGAACATATTTGTTTCTTAAGCAATTGCACGTATTTTGCTTTTAAGTAAAAGCATGCCTGCAAAACATCAGTTAGTATCAAAGAAGATTCTAGGTGAAGAATCAGTGAAAGACACTCACCATTTATAGCTGAGTGGTATTAACTATGAACATCGTAAAAAGCAAATACTATTTTTAGAGATACATACTGAAGGATTTAGGGGTGAAATGTTAAGATGAGAATCACAGTATGATATGGAGAAAGGAAAAATAGAACAAGTTTGACAAAACTTTGACTATTAATTGAATCTCAGTGCGATGAGCTCATAAGGGTTATACTTTTCCTTTGCAAGTATTTAAAAATTTATACATTAAAAAATTTTAAAACAATGTCGATGGGGAAAAAAGGAAAAACAATAGGATATTTAGTAGTTTCTGCATGCTTACACTTGTGAAAGCAATCAGACAATATGGGACTTGTTATAGACGGCCGAAATTCTGTATCTTCACTAATATCATATCTAATTATTTAATATATTAAATTTGTTCTATTTCAAATGCTAAGGGTTGAGCTGACCATACTCCTCAGTTCATGTCATGTTATCAGGAAGTTACGGAAGGCTTCCCACTTGTTCTGTTTATGTGTTTATTCCCTCCCGTTCCTCTCCCCCACTTCTACATGAGTACCCGTTCTCACTTGTTAATGTATAAGTGTTTGTATGTGTTCTTGCAAAATACACATTTTACATATACGCATATATTTTTATGGATTAGATTATTATTCTTAAAATTATCAATTACTGAGATATGTATGTTCCATTTATATGGATGAAATTATTAAAAATGGCAAAAACTACATAAGCTATAAATCAATTTGGCTTAAAAAATATGTCAGTGGCTGAAGTATTATTATAATGTGTTTTTCTTATTAATACTGGTAAAATATCTATTCCGTACTATTTTTTCCCAAATTCTGTAAAGAATATACAACCTACAAGATATGTTTTTATGAAACTTAGATCAAATGTTTTCTTTACCTCCTTACCTCCAAGAAAAACAAAACTAAACAAAATAAAAGTATACAATGAAAATCTTTACTTTTTCATTTACCTCTGCTTTGCACATGCACAAATATCAACTGACAAACTGCAGATTTGTTGTTGGGCCACAAATGATTAGTCCAGCTTCCAGTTACACAATAAACTCTACTCGTGTGGGCATTATCATCCCATAGGCGCTCTCTGATTCCCTATGAAAGGTGGCATATACCTAGCAGATGTTCATTAAATACGGGGGATGGGAGAGCACTATGAGATAACACAGCCCAGATTGAAGAATATGATAAATCTGGGCTGTCACTGAGTGAATAGGACAAAAACTTGGTTTGCAGCAATTCTTATAAATGGAGAAGATGGAGAATAGAATTTACAATGCCTGCAGGTTAATGTCTTGGGGAACTTCACTGAACATTTTCAGTAATTTTGTTATTTCCTAAATAAATCTTTTTTTTTTTTACCATATTCACTTTGTCTAGAAATGCTTACTAAGAATATTAGTATATGACTAATGTAAATGACTTGATTTTCATCCAACTCACTGAAATTTGTTTCTTTCTTTCCTTTAATTCTTATGAGAAAATTAATTTTATTTTAAGTGTTTTTTAATTTCCTGCTTCCTTTCAAAAGCCTAAGCATCCTGTAAGTTAGGAAGCAGGTGCATTATGCAAACTATTGACATACAGGCCATCCCCAACTTATAAACCCAGGGAGTTCTCAAAGTTTCTTAGAAAGTCAGGTGCTGAGAATTCAGAGCATATTTTTTTTTCCCATGAAGATTTGTTACACAAGGTGGCTAGTTGTCCAGATCCAAAAAAAAACCTCCCTACCCCATTAACACTGATGAAATTGTTTTCCTAGAACAGTTGTTCTCAAAGTGGAGTCCACTGTAGTCCTGTTGACCGTAGGAAACCAATGACACACTTGCAAGGGGTTTTTAAGGTCAAAACTATTTTCACAATCACACTGAGACATTTTTTACATTTTCTCTGTGTCGACATTTGCTCTGATGTTTCCAAAGCAGTGGTGAATGAACTACCAATAGTTTAGCCCAAACCAAGGCAAGGGCAATGAACTAGTAGTTTTATATCCTTCCCCACTGTGCACACACGTTAAAACAAAAACACCAGCTTCATGAGCGAGCAGTAAACATTATTCGTTTTATTAAGTCACAACTCTGAGGGCACTGCCATCTTTTTAATATTCTATGTAACAAAATGGGAAGTATGCATAAAGCACTTCTGCTACATACCAAAGTACAACAGCTGTCTCCAGGAAAAGCAGCAAAAATAAATAAATAAATAAAACAAAATACATGTGTGATTGCTCAAGTTACAAGTGAACTAGCCACTTTTTTCATGGAGGAAAAGAACAACTGGCATGTTGTGATCATTCAGACCTGGGTATCCTGCAGATATTTTCTCAAAACTGAATGAAGTAAGCCTGCAAAATAACTAATGTATTTGGTGCTGATGATTAAATTTAAGTTTCAAATACAAATTAGAATTTTGGAAAAGCTCGTATCCACCACCATGATCTTGACAGTTTCCCAACATTTACAAATTGATACAGTTTCAGATACTACATTGCAACTAATCCTTGAGAAATTACCATTGGTTGAATTTTGGTGTAATATCAAAGAACATCCACAACAATCCAAAAAGGCTATGAAAACACTCCTTCTTTGCCAACCACATATCTGTGTGAGGCCAGATCTTCTGCATATGATTCAATCAAATCAACCCACTTCCCTGGACTGAATGTAGAAGCAAATATGAGAATACAGCTGCCTTCTATAAAGCCAGATAGTAAAGATTTCCATAAAAGTAAAATAATGCCATTCCTTGCACTACATTTTTTTTTGTTTTAGAAAATAGTTATTTTTCATTTTAAAAATGTAATTTTAGAAAGTGTCACACCTAATTTATTATTTTAATGAATTCATAAATATATTATTTTTCTGTTTTGGTTTCTAACAGTAAATTTTATACAGCCTACATAAAACAAAAACTCTTTAATTTCCTTAATAATTTTTAGAAGTGTAAGACCAAAGATGGCGGAGGAGTAGGAGACACCATTTTCAGCCGGTCCTCCGAGTCGAGCTGGATAGGTACCAGACCAGCCTAAACAACCACGGAACCAGCCTGAGACGCAGGAAGACGCATCTGGATCTCTACAAATGAACATCTCCAGCGCTGAGTATTGAGGTACGAAGCAGGGAGCCATGAAATGTGCACAGATATCGGAAGATAAACGGAAGGGGAGGGAGCCGCCGCGTCGCGCCGGGAAGCGGTAGCCACTTGCACGGAGAGCGGCGGGGCTCACGGACGGCACCCGCAAAACAGCAGACTGAGACCGTGAGCCGGGTGCGCGCGCCACCAGGCATCTCGCGGAACCCCGGAATCCCGGTGCGCTCACTGGATCCAGACTGAGACCGGGAGATCCGGGAGCGCGCGCGTGGGGCGGCTGGCGGCATTAGAAACACAAAGGACAGAGACGCGCCGGCCCTGGAAGTGAGGGCTGGGACGCCGGGTGTGGGGCGCACATCCCGGGACGCTGCAGGGTTGAGCAGCACCAACAGAAACAGAGTTAAAGTGGCCAGAACATTAGTAGAGAACGGGCCGCAATCCTTCTGTTCCGTGACAGAGGCTGAAATTTGGCCGCTGCTGCTCTGACTCTCAGAAGAGGCACAGCAAACCGCCAGGGAAAGCCGCCAGAGAACAAAAGCCTGGAAATACCGGCTCAGAGAGTGCCCATCCCCATCCCCCCTCGCAGGGGACACGGAGACTCTACCCAAACAGGGTTGCCTGAGTATCGGCGCGGCAGGCCCCTCCCCCAGAACACAGAAGGCAGGCTGAAAAATCAAGAAGCCCACAACCCGGGCGCCTGGGTGGCGCAGTCACTGAGCGCCTGCCTTCGGCTTAGGGCGTGATCCCGGCGTTCCGGAAAGGAGTCCCTCATCGGGCTCCTCCGCTGGGAGCCTGCTTCTTCCTCTCCCACTCCCCTGCTTCTGTTCCCTCTCTCGCTGGTTGGCTGCCACATAAATAAATAAATAAAATCTTTAAAGAAGAAGCCCACATCCCTAAGATCCCTATAAAACAAGGGGCACGGCCTGGGACCCAGTCAATAATTTGGGCTCTGGAAACCCCGCAACCTCTCTTCATCAGAATGACAAGAAGGAGAAGCCCCCCCCAGCAAAGAAAAGACAGTGATTCTATGGCCTCTGCCACAGAAATAATGGATATGGATGTAACCAAATTATCAGAAATGGAATTCAGAGTAACGATGGTCAAAATGATGAGTAGAATTGAAAAAACTATTAACGAAAAGGTTACTGAGAATATAGAATCCCTAAGGACAGAAATGAGAGCGAATCTGACAGAAATTAAAAATTCTATGAGCCAAATGCAGGCAAAACTAGAGGCTCTGACGGCCAGGGTCGCAGAAGCAGAGGAACGGGTTAGTGAATTGGAGGATGGGTTAATAGAGGAAAAAATGAAAATAGAAGATGGTCTTAAAAAAATCCACGCCCACGAATGTAGGTTACGGGAGATTACTGACTCAATGAAACGATCCAATGTTAGAATCATCGGCATCCCCGAGGGGGTGGAGAAAAACAGAGGTCTAGAAGAGATATTTGAACAAATTGTAGCTGAAAACTTCCCTAATCTAGCAAGGGAAACAAACATTCGTGTCCAAGAGGCAGAGAGGACCCCTCCCAAGCTCAACCACGACAAACCTACGCCACGTCACGTCATAGTGCAATTCGCAAATATTAGATGCAAGGATACAGTATTGAAAGCGGCCAGGGCAAAGAAATTTCTCACGTACCAAGGCAAAAGCATCAGAATTACGTCAGACCTGTCTACACAGACCTGGAATGAGAGAAAGGGTTGGGGGAGCATATTTAAAGCTCTTTCAGAGAAAAACATGCAGCCAAGGATCCTTTATCCAGCAAGGCTGTCATTCAGAATTGATGGAGAAATAAAGACATTTCAGAATCGCCAGTCACTAACCAATTTTGTAACCACGAAACCAGCCCTACAGGAGATATTACGGGGGGTTCTATAAAAGTAAAAAGGCCCCAAGAGTGATACAGAACAGAAAGTCACAGCCAATACAAACAAAGACTTTACTGGCAACATGGCAACATTAAAATCATATCTCTCAGTAATCAGTCTTAATGTAAATGGTTTGAACCATCCCATAAAACGCCACAGGGTTGCAGATTGGATAAAAAGAAATGACCCATCCATTTGCTGTCTACAAGAGACTCATTTCGAACCCAAAGATGCATTCAGACTGAGAGTAAGGGGATGGAGTACCATCTTTCACGCAAATGGACCTCAAAAGAAAGCTGGGGTAGCAATTCTCATATCAGATAAATTGGATTTTAAACTACAGACTATAGTTAGAGATGCAGAAGGGCACTATATTATTCTTAAGGGAAGTATTCAACAAGTGGATATGACAATTATAAATATATATGCCCCCAACAGGGGAGCAGCAAGATACACAAGCCAACTCTTAACCAGAATAAAGAGACATATAAATAAAAATACATTAATAGTAGGGGACCTCAACACTCCACTCTCAGAAATAGACAGAACACCCTGGCAAAAACTAAGCAAAGAATCAAAGGCTTTGAATGCCATACTCGACGAGTTGGACCTCATAGATATATATAGAACACTACACCCCAGAACCAAAGAATACTCATTCTATTCTAATGCCCATGGAACATTCTCAAGAATAGACCATGTTCTGGGACACAAAACAGGTCTCAACCGATACCAAAAGATTGAAATTATCCCCTGCATATTCTCAGACCACAACGCTCTGAAATTGGAACTCAACCACAAGGAAAAATTTGGAAGAAACTCAAACACTTGGAGACTAAGAACCATCCTGCTCAGGAATGACTCGATAAACCAGGAAATCAAAAATCAAATTAAACAATTTATGGAGACCAATGAGAATGAAAATACAACAGTCCAAAACCTATGGGATACTGCAAAGGCAGTCCTAAGGGGGAAATACATAGCCATCCAAGCCTCACTCAAAAGAATAGAAAAATCTAAAATGCAGTTTTTATATTCTCACCTCAAGAAGCTGGAACAGCAACAGAGGGACAGGCCTAATCCACGCACGAGGAAGCAGTTGACCAAAATTAGAGCTGAAATCAATCAAGCAGAAACCAGAAGTACAGTAGAGCAGATCAACAGGACTAGAAGCTGGTTCTTTGAGAGAATCAATAAAATTGACAGACCACTGGCAAGACTTATCCAAAAGAAAAGAGAAAGGACCCAGATTATTAAAATTATGAATGAAAAAGGAGAGGTCACGACGAACACCATTGAAATTGGAAGGATTATTAGAAATTTTTATCAACAGCTATATGCCAATAAACTAAGCAATCTGGAAGAGATGGAATCCTTCCTGGAAACCTATAAACTACCAAGATTGAAACCGGAAGAAATTGATTCCTTAAACAGGCCAATTAATTATGAAGAAATTGAGTCAGTGATAAACAACCTTCCAAATAACAAAACTCCAGGCCCGGACGGTTTTCCTGGGGAATTCTACCAAACATTCAAAGAAGAAATAATACCTATTCTCCTAAAGCTATTTCAAAAAATAGAAACAGAAGGAAAGCTACCAAACTCATTCTATGAGGCCAATATTACCTTGATCCCCAAACCAGGCAAAGACCCCCTCAAAAAGGAGAATTACAGACCGATTTCCCTAATGAATATGGACGCCAAAATCCTCAACAAGATACTTGCTAATAGAATCCAACAGTACATTAAAAGGATTATCCATCACGATCAAGTGGGATTCATACCTGGGATGCAAGCGTGGTTCAATATTCGCAAATCAATCAGCGTGATACATCATATCAACAAGAAAAGACTCAGGAACCATATGATCCTCTCAATCGATGCCGAAAAAGCATTTGACAAAATACAGCATCCTTTCCTGATTAAAACCCTTCAGAGTGTAGGAATAGAAGGTACATTTCTCAATCTCATAAAAGCCATCTATGAAAAGCCTACTGCAAATATTATTCTCAATGGGGAAAAGCTGGAAGCCTTTCCCTTAAGATCAGGAACTCGACAAGGATGCCCACTCTCGCCACTATTATTCAACATAGTACTAGAAGTCCTTGCAACAGCAATCAGACGACAAAAAGGGATCAAAGGTATTCAAATTGGCAAAGAAGAAGTCAAAATGTCTCTCTTTGCAGATGACATGATACTCTATATGGAAAACCCAAAAGAAGCCACTCCCAAACTATTAGAAGTTATAGAGCAATTCAGTAACGTGGCGGGATACAAAATCAATGCTCAGAAATCAGTTGCATTTCTATACACGAATAACGAGACCGAAGAAAGAGAAATTAGGGAATCCATCCCATTTACAATAGCACCAAAAACCATACGTTACCTTGGAATTAACTTAACCAGAGACATAAAGGACCTATATTCTAGAAACTATAAATCACTCTTGAAAGACATTGAGGAAGACACAAAAAGATGGAAAGATATTCCATGCTCATGGATCGGAAGAATTAACATAGTTAAAATGTCCATGCTACCCAGAGCAATCTACACGTTCCATGCTATCCCGATCAAAATACCGAGGACATTTTTCAAAGAGCTAGAACAAATAGTCCTTAAATTTGTATGGAAACAGAAAAGGCCCCGAATCACGAAGGAACTGTTGAAAAGGAAAAACAAAGCTGGGGGCATCACAATGCCGGATTTCGAGCTGTACTACAAAGCTGTGATCACAAAGACAGCATGGTACTGGCACAAAAACAGACACATAGACCAATGGAACAGAATAGAGAACCCAGAAATGGACCCTCGGCTCTTTGGGCAACTAATCTTTGATAAAGCAGGAAAAAACATCCGGTGGGAAAAAGACAGTCTCTTCAATAAATGGTGCTGGGAAAATCGGATAGCTACATGCAAAAGAATGAAACTTGACCACTATCTCACACCATACACAAAAATAAACTCCAAATGGATGAAAGACCTCGAGGTGAGACAGGAATCCATCAAAATTCTAGAGGAGAACATAGGCAGCAACCTCTACGACATCAGCCAAAGCAACCTTTTTCATGACACATCCCCAAAGGCAAGAGAAACAAAAGATAAAATGAATTTATGGGACTTCATCAAGATTAAAAGTTTCTGCACAGCCAAGGAAACAATCAGAAAAACTAAGAGGCAGCCCACGAAATGGGAGAAGATATTTGCAAATGACACTACAGATAAAGGACTGGTATCCAAGATCTACAAAGAACTTCTCAAACTCAATACACGAGAAACAAATAAACAAATCAAAAAAATGGGCAGAAGATATGAACAGACACTTTTCCAATGAAAACATACAAATGGCTAACAGACACATGAAAAAATGTTCAAAATCATTAGCCATCAAGGAAATTCAAATCAAAACCACACTGAGATACCACCTTACGCCAGTTAGAATGGCAAAAATAGACAAGGCAAGAAACAACAATCGTTGGAGGGGATGTGGAGAAAGGGGATCCCTCCTACATTGTTGGTGGGAATGCAAGTTGGTACAGCCACTCTGGAAAACAGTGTGGAGGTCCCTTAAAAAGTTAAAAATTGAGCTACCCTATGATCCAGCCATTGCACTACTGGGTTTTTACCCCAAAGATACAGACGTAGTGAAGAGAAGGGCCATATGCACCCTTATGTTCATAGCAGGAATGTCCACAATAGCTAAATTGTGGAAGGAGCCGAGATGCTCTTCAACAGATGAATGGATTAAGAAGTTGTGGTCCATATATACAATGGAATATTACTCAGCTATCAGAAAGAACGAGTTCTCAACATTTGCTACAACATGGACAGCACTGGAGGAGATAATGCTAAGTGAAATAAGTCAAGCAGAGAAAGACAACTATCATATGATTTCTCTCATCTATGGAACATAAGAACTAGGATGATCGGTAGGGGAGGAAAGGGATAAAGGTGGGGGGGTAATCAGAAGGGGGAATGAAACATGAGAGACTATGGACTATGAGAAACAAACTGAGGACTTCAGAGGGGAGGGGGGTGGGGGAATGGGATAGACCGGTGATGGGTAGTAAGGAGGGCACGTATTGCATGGTGCACTGGGTGTTATACACAACTAATGAATCATCGAGCCTTACATCGGAAACCGGGGATGTACTGTATGGTGACTAACATAATATAATAAAAAATCATTTAAAAAAAAATAATAATAATTTTTAGAAGTGTAAAGATTCTTGAAATTGAAACTTTCTGAACTGCTGCCCCAGAGAAACAATATTAAGCACCATCTGGGAATACTGAAAAAGACAAGCTTCTCCTGCTCTGTACCAGAGATGCTCCCCACCCCACCCCACCCCCAACCAAGAAACCTATTCTAGGAACCTTCTTCATCAAGTCCTAGGCAAACTCAACTCACTGGGGAGGGGGTGCAGCATAGGGGCATAAACGAGGATGGTTTCTACAGAAGGAGGAGCTTCCCAAAGGTGTATAAATATGAATTAAAGTTTGGTGCTGCAATAGGGACTTCAAGCTTCCCTGGGTCATAAAAGAGATCAGTGAATCAACATCAGGGTTTAACTTCTATACACCTTCTCTTGAACATTCTGGATGGGAAAGATTTGCCCTTTTCATTTATAGGTAGGTGTATTCCTACCATCTAGCAGTGTCCAGCACAGAGCAGCTTTCCGACATATATTTGTTAGATGATGGGTGGATGGATGGATGATGGATGGATGGATGAGTGGATTGATAGGTGCATGAATGGATGGTTGGGTGGATAGATAGATGGGTAGGTAAATAGATGGATGGAAAAACTTCTTTGAAGAAATAGAGGCCAAGAAATAGAGAAGGTTTCAGCAACTTAAGAACAAGTACAATTCTCAGCACCCCTAGTATGATCAATTAAATATTTGTACATTAAAAAGGCAACTAACCTTACAAAGAAGCATCTAAATACAAGATCTAAATAGAAGACTAAATATAAGAATGTGTTTATATACATAGATTATTTTTGATGATTATGAATAAACACAATACTTAAATGCTGGGGGTCAGGGAGAAAAGAAATGAATGGAAAAAATAGAAGTAAGTCAGAGAAATTTCCTGGGAGTATTGAGATTTTGAGTGGGGTCTTGACCCTAGACATGGATTGGCAGTGAGGAACTGATAGAACACTCCAAGTAGAAGAAACACATGATTCTATCTGAGTTCACAATGTAGGACCGTTTATCCAATACTGTCTCGAATAGGGAGATCATAAAAAGAAGGAGGAGGTTTGAGACCGTATAGAAAAAATCTTACTTATCATGCCTTTGAGGAAGACTAGGCTTCCCAGTGTGACTCCCCTCTTATTCCATTTTCAAAGGTATCCATAATTACAAAAGGCTAGATTTATCTGCTTTTTTATTTCCTTCTACATCCAACATAAGAATGGTGATGTAGCCTACTGAGAAATGCAGATGTTTTTAGAGAACTTTTGGCTTTTCACAGCATTTTATCCATGAGCATATCTATCTGACCTGGGGGAATTCAATTTGGGTGAAATTGGTATGCATTTACTGAACACCTGCTATAGACCAGGAACCGCTCTCAACACTAAAAATACAAGGATAAATAAGTGATGGTCCCTGCCTTCAAGGAGCCCACAGTCTTACAGCAGGGACTGACACGTACATAAATGACAACACTATGTGCTCCGTGTCACAATGGAACCACATGGCAGGGCATTCTTTCAGGACAGCAGTCCCCCCTAATTTAGCTTCCTACTTACTCTTTATAAATTAATGTTCGGCTTTCTTCTTCCCTGTTGAGATAATCTGAAAGTCTATTAAAAGTCTACCACAGGGGCACCTGGGTGGCTCAGTTGGTTGGGCACCTGCCTTCGGCTCAGGTCATGATCCCACGGTCCTAGGATAGAGCCCTGCGTCAGGCTCCCTGCTGAGAGCCTGCTTCTCCCTCTCCCTCTGCCTCTCTCCCCAACTTGTCCTCTCTCTCTCTCAAATAAATAAACAAAATCTTGAAAGAAAAAAAAAAAAAGAAAAAAATTCTTTAAAAAAAAGCCTATCACAAATCATCTTAATCCAAGACATCCATTTATTGGACAAGAGGCTACTCCAGCAAAATGCCATACTGAGAAACTGAGAGCCAATGAGCCTTGAGCATGTCAAGCTTGAAGCAGTTGCTAGACTCAGCAGAATAGGGAAAGGGTGGGGGGGGCGGAGAAAAAGGAAGAGAGAGGGAGAGAGCATGTGCCCTAGTTCATCATGTCGTCAATGTCCCTGACTTGGGAGAAACGACTGTTCTTCTCTACCCAGCAAGCACGTAAAGCAACACCTCTGCTTCCCTCTGAGAGGCACCATCTGCTATGGTTAAGACAGTTCTGGACTGCTAGACCTCCCTGCCTCCCACACCAGCAAGGGATCTAATGAGACCTGAGGCCTTGCCATCCAAACCCAGAGCACCTGACAAAGTCATGACCTTGGCCAGCCAAGTTCTGAGAATCAGCGAGTTCGTCAAGCACGTCTGCTCTGTATATGAGCTGAAGAAGCAGCGACCCTCAGACACGAAACAGAAACTGAGTGGGGAGGTCTAACTGTGGGAACTGACTGTGATACGGGCGAAGACAGAGACTCCGCTTGTGGCCAGTGGAAGCGGCTGACAGGGTTCAAATAGACCCCAGAAGACAAAGTCAGTCAAGCAAGCAAAATTATTTGTTAAATCACAGGGGTTCGCCAAGAACGGATCCAGCGGTGAAAGGACACAGACACTGCCCTCGTGGACTTCAAATATCAAAATGTCCCACATCGAAAGTATAACCACAAGTACAGTAAGCACAGGGAGATATGGGGGTTGTGAGAACACACACCAAGGCTTTCGCCTAGTTTGGAGGATTAAGGAAGACTCCTCTGAGGAAGTGATATTTAGGCAAAGATAAAGGTCAAACAGGCATTAAATCCTGAAGAACCCTGACAACCTGACCTGGCAGAGGCTAGTCCCAGACACCTGTCTGAAAGCACAGGCCTTGAAGTAGAGCTCCGGTGAGGAAGAGAATCAGCTTAACCATTGACCTGCTGAGATGCTTCACGTTACTGAACTTCCAGGCACTCCTCTGAGGTAGACGTCAGCCTCGCAAGGCTGACACCCAGGGAGCCTTCAGGCGAGACCTAGGGGAGTCTCTCCAGAGAGGCAGGTCCACAGGCCCCCCAGGACACCAGCCCCAGAAGGGTCTGAATGGATACAGGTGATTCCATAGGGATGCCGAGCCTCATATGCAGAAGTAGGGGAGGAAGTGTCTGTTTGAGCTGTAAAGTCCCCCCAAAACAAGAATGGTCTCCCCACAAAACGAGAAGCAGTTAGATCAACTTGATAGGGACACATGTGTAGGAAAAAAATGCACCTTATGAGAAATTGTGACGATGGCTTCGTTTTCTCTTGCTCTTATTTTTCTTAAGTAACCTGAATGTTGGCCACACACACACACACACACACACACACTATCATAATAATTAACTTCTAACCTATAGTAAAAATGGATATATATTAAAAAGATAGACTTAAGGGGCGCCTGGGTAGCGCAGTCATTAAAGCGTCTGCCTTCGGCTCAGGGCGTGATCCTGGCGTACCGGGATCGAGTCCCACATCGGGCTCCTCCGCTGGGAAAAAAAAAAAAAAAAAAAAAAAAAAAAAAAAAAAAAGATAGACTTAAAAGCAATTTCAAGTAAAAGTCTCCTACTTAATTCCCTTCTCTCCTATTTCGTTCTAAAAAATGTGTATCCTGGACTTCCAATGCACAGTATAGTGAATAGAGACAAAAATATTGTATTATAACCACCAAACTCACTAAGGGAGTAGATCTTAATTATTCCCACCACAAAAAAAAGAAACGCTAATCGTGTGACTTGATCAAGGTGTTAACTGACGTGACCGTGGCAATTCTATTGCCATATGTAAATGTATCTCAGATCCTCAACTTACACAATGTTATGTGTCACACATATTTCGACGAAGCAAACAAAACAAAACTGTGTGTGAGTTTGGGGTAAAGCAAGGGTGGTGGCCAGGGAGGGGAGAGCCGTTTCCGCCTGTGGGATGCCCCTCCTCTGCTCTCGTGGGTCCAGCCTCCATCCCTCACTGGCCAGTGCCCTGGAGGCTGGCTTTTGATGGACTGACCCAGTGTCTCTCGTGCCTTCCGGCTTCCTGTCCAGAGCCATTGACAGGAGGCCGGGAGCTGGGAGGGTGAGTTCCGGGGATTCACCCTGGGACTGCTCGGCTCTGGGCCACAGCACCTGCAGGGCAGCTGTCATCTGTGCCTGCTCCCACCCTGTGCCTGGGCTGCCTCGCTCCCCTCCAGGCCAGGGGCCAGTGTCAGCTCCCCACTGTGCTAGCCCAGCATGTTTTCCCGCCCCTGGCTGGTATGTCTGAGAGCTGCCTGCACTTGTGGAAGACAGTCCCTAAACTCTCCTCGGTTCCTTGTGGCATCTTCTCAGAATCCTGACCAGGACACCAGAGGGCTTTACACCACGTGTCACAAGCTTCTTGATTGGGAGGGATGGGCCCCGAGGTCAAAGGAGGCTGAGAGAGGAGACAAGGAATAAATGACAGTAAAAGCGGTTGCCTTTCCACCTCCTGGAGCTGCAGGAACTGCCCAGGGAGCAGAGTCTAGGGTCTCTGGCTAAGGAGGGGAAGAACGCATTCTATAGACCAGAGAGGACTGGAGGGAAAGGAGCAGCATGGCAATAAAGGAACCATTCATGAAGAACAAACCGCCAGCAGCCCCGTGTTCAACATTCTACCTGCGTTACGTCACATGGTTCCATAGAAGCCCATTTTCCAGATAAGGAAAAGACTCAGGAGGAACCGGGAGGTAATGCAGGTCTCTGCCCTGAGAGCCCAAGGCCTTAATCACACACTCTCCTGGTCCATTGTACCCATGGCTGAGACTCGTGAAGCTTTGTCTAGTCATTGCCCCGAAGGAAAAGAAACGGGGCCTGATGCCCTATAAACAGTGCCGGCCTGGGGAACCTGCGGCTGGGTTTTATCAATCTCCTTATCTGATTACTTCAATGTATGGATACGTGGCTTGTCCTCATTTTATTTTCTTATGCTCTTTATTTTCAATCTGTCTTTTTCCCTGTAACCTTCTCGTTCCCTAAACAACAACCAGGAACACAAAAACCACAACAACGAAAACGTGTTGAAGTAAGGGGAAGGGTTACTTCCACACATTGGTCAAGGATTCTAGGAGCCTGGAGACATTCCAGAGACCCACGATGACAGCAAGAGAGGGAGGCTCTGAAGCCTCCTCTTTGTACCTGAGGGAACCTGGGACAGGTCCAAAGCAGGACTCTGGCAGACAATTTCAAACTCGAAAACACAAACGGGGGAAGAGCACAGCTCTTCTTGCTGACTCGTTTTAGCAGGATTGCCTATAGGGTGGGTAGGGCCCGGGGAAAATGATGATCAGGGCCTCTTGTTCAAAAATGACTAAGCATGTCAAGATGACAATAGCAGGGCATTAAACCAAGTGTAAGACCCTCTAGAGCATGGGGTTCTCTGGGACCACACAGGTCCCAGGCCTGTAAAGCTGGCCCTATTTCCTGTCTTCCCTGAAAAAGAGAAATCAATTTCTGTTGATCAAACACACACACACACACACACACACACACAGGCACACAAATCTACTGATAACACTGTACAGAAACCATGACTGGCAGGCCAAAAATCATATGGGATATAATAATGCTACTGTATTGTGTATATGGGAAATGGCAACCTATATGCTAATTCAAACGCTTGGGACAACCAACCTTGAACCTCAAGTTCTCTGTCAGAGATCACCCACCAGGGCCTTTGCTGGAAAGAGTTCTCTTCACTCATTAATCTCAGGGCTGACACAACTGTGGTTTCCAAGAAACATCGAAGACCCTGATACAGCCACATCCTCAGAAGACAGTCACTGAAACGGACCTCTGTTGTCTAAAAAGTCAATTAAAAGAAAACACTGTTCATCAACAACTTCTAGCGCTTCGAACCTGCCTCAAGTTCGTCTAGACGGTGATAAATTGCTATTAATTTTGCACAGTAAAGGCCAAGTTATCATTTGTTTCTATCTGCTCATAAAAAACGAGTTTAATCTCTAAATATTAATGAAAAGTGTTCATTTATAACCAAATAACTTTGTAGCTTTCTAGATAGTTCGGTCGCTAATATAAATTTATCGCAAGCGTGGCAGCAAAGTCAAATTGCAGACCAATCGAAATCTTCACTAATTGGAAAATCAAATCTGGCTAAATACCAGGTTTGGGCCAGGGCCCACTCCTTTCCCCCAGTGCGGTCTGCGAAGGCTGGAGCCCCGTTACTCTGTGCAGACAAATTAAATCATTTATCCTCAAACCTCTTACTCCTGTAATAGACATTCGTTGTTTTTGTTCTGTTCTCTTTTCCCAGAAATAAAGGTATCCCAACTTTCCTTGGGGGACCTCGCTTCTCCCTCACCGTGTGCAATCCTGGTGAGGCTGTGAATCAACGTGCCTTCTGACCTCCAAAGCATGAGCAGTTGACCGAACTTGGATAATTGGGAGGAACTCTCCCAGGGCTTTGACTTGTGATAGAAAGCAAAGCTACCGTTTGAATCTCATTCATCCCGGCAGTGGGACCCTGCAAACACAACTGGCTTGCTTCTCCTCTCTGGATCTCCAAATCTACCTCAATCTCTGCCATTTTCAACCCTTTTTCTCCAGCTTTCCTATCATTTCTCTGAGTTATCCAAGATCCTCGCAGTAAATTACTTTTCTGTTAAAGTTAGCCAGTGTATCTGATGCTTTACAACTAGAAACACACTTCCCCACATGACTTGCTCTCTGTTGTGATTGAAGAATGTTTTAGCTCCCAATGGCCTAAGAGATCAACGGAAGACAAGCTCACGAAGTTCAGCATCTCAGAAGACGTTGAAAGCATTTACAAATATGATGGAAGAATTGGCAAAACGACAGACCTACGTGTTCAATGTAGCATAACCTATGTTTATGGGTATATATCAGAATGTCTACTAAGAATACCCAGAGAATTCCATTTTAAGGCAATTGTCAGGGAGGATGTGAGATTAAGGTTTAACAAGGTGAAAGGAATGACCCAGATCAAATTCACTTGACAATTGTCGCAAATCACTTGCAATTAGCACTATAGGATCACGTGGACACAAAGAAAAACAGATTTGTAGGTTGCAGACCTATGTCATTACATGACCAGCGCCCTACCAAGCAGTTTGGCTGTGACACATCTGGTTAGGTTAAGTGACGCACTGTGGTTTTTATCCACAAGAGGTGTCCTGGGATATGAAATGTGTGACTTAGGAAGAAAAAAGCCTACGGGCAAATTCCATAGCTGCATTTTAGCATTTCTCATCTGTGTTCAAATTTGAGTGGTTCAAAAAACATCTATATTCAAAAATCTATTTCCCCCACTCTGGGAATATTAATATATCCTCTGTGAATACTGATGACTATTTGAAATCTACCTTTTAAAAAAGAACTTCGACCTGCATTCTCTTTAACGTAAACAAAAAATAACTAGGTATATTGACTATGGTTTTGCAAGAGGATATAAAGATATCAATTTGGGGTAGCAATATTTTGCCTACTCCACTCTCTGTCCTCATGGACTGAGGCCAAAATCACACCTGTCTGTATTCTGACAAGGACTTCTTTTCTTGGCTACCACCCGTGCCAAGAGATCCACTGCCCCAGTTTTGGCCTTAAAGTGTTCCGACATTTCCAGTTTCCCTTCCTTTTCCTGATGCTATGGTTCCAGTGGTGTCAACCCTGAGTCTAAAAAATTGTGAGAGTGAGAACACTTCTCGTTGAAATACAAGGGGACTGGGGTCCTGGGGACTGACCAGCGCATGGCACATCAGCCTGCGCCCAGTACAGTAGCCACTGCGGCTGCCGATCAGGTATGATCGGCTCTCTGCCCCCTGGACCCAGGGCCTCCTGGCACTTCTAGTCCCTGGTGCTCGGGGAGACCACACAGTCCTGGCCAGCGAACCGTAAGAAGAAGGAGCATGTGTCACCTCCAGGCTAAGCATTAAATGGCCAGCGAAACACCCCCTGGAGCTCTTCTCCCCAGGCCGTGGACAGAAACATTTCATACAATAGCTGTCCTGGAGTGAGGAGTGGAGCAGAGCACCAGCTGAACGTCAGTGGTAATGAAGCACTAGCGAGAAATCAAACTTTGCAGTGAAACACTTCGAGGATTCAGTAGGTTATTATAGCATAATTTTGCCTAATTGGACAGATATGGGCATTAAAATGTCAGCGTCATTCCCAAAGCATTTTTAAGCAATACCTTCACACAGCAAGACCCAGCTCTCGGTTTGGTCTAATAGGTATCAATTAGGTCATCTGGCAGGATGCAAATACACCTCTCGGTGACAAACTGAACTTTGAAGAGACCATACTTGTTAGAATATTGGCACATTCCATCAGCTCCACGCTCAGTTCCACAAGCACTTTGGAAACGTTACTGTGTGTCTAGGTGCATAAAGGTGTGTTGAATTCTATGAAGAACAGAGACTCAATGATGTAACTATAGGCATCTTATTGACACAAGTCACAGCTTGTAGCAAGTAAAATAAGGACTTGGAAATTTCCACCGCATTGGGCCACCAGCAGGTAAGTGTTGACATGAGAAGCAAATGTCCCACCGGAGCGTCAAGGTTATGTAGGCAGTGCCGCAGCAGGCTCCGTGCCCTTCTCTGCCAAGCCCACCCCTGCTGGTCCATAAGCACCTGTCTCCTGTTTGTTGACCCTGAGCATTACCTCTGCTTATTGTCAGACAGGAGATGCTAAACTCGTTAAGGGACTTGGATAGACATAAAAACTTTGCCAAACGCTTATTCCTAGGAGTTGAACTGGGCTTGTTGTAATGATATGCATTATAAAATCAAAACTTTTTCTAAAATCTGGTACACATGTGCATACATCCACGATTAATCTTTAAAGAAATCAGGGATTAAGTTCTTGTGATAATGTGATTTTGTAATCAGAAATATATATTTGGTCTTCATCCCCATTTGGGGCATAGAGCTCCTAAAAGCCTTGGAATTTCCAAAGTGATGAGAGCAACAGAGATGTCTTCTGTTATGTTAATGAGGTGGCTTTTGGCCCACACCTAATGGGGGGCTGGTTGCTAGGAAACCGAACCCTGTGAGTCCAAACCTCCACCTCCCGGAGAAGGGAGGGGCTAGAGGTTGAATCCATTGTTAAATCAATGATTTGATTAATCATTTCTCTGTAATGAAGACTCCGTAAAAACCCCAAAGGATAGGATTAGGAGACCTGCCAGGGCTGTGAACACATGAAGATTTGAGAAGAATGGCATACCTTCCCCATGACTTGCCCTGTGCGTCTCAACTGACTGTTCCTGAGTCATATCCTTTTATAATAAACTGCTAATCTAGTAAGTAAAATGTTTTCCTGAGTTCTGTGAGTTGCTCTAGAAAATTAATTGAACTCAAGGAGGGAGTCATGAGAATACCTGATTTATAGCCAGTTGGTTGGAAGAACAGGTAGCAACCTAGATTTATAATTGGCATCTGAAGTGGGGTGAGGTAAGGTCTTGTAGGACTGAGCCTTCAACCTGTGGGACCTGATGCCACCTTTGGGTCAGTAGTGTTCGAATGGAGTTGAATTCTACGATGCCCGGCTGGTGTCCAAGAATTGCTTGCTGGTGTGGGGAACCCTCCCTCCCCCCACATTGAAATTGGCTCCCAGAACCTTTTTAGCTCCACAGTGAGTAGCGAAAACATTGAGGAGATGAAACTAACGAAGATGCAGAAACTAGGGTGCGCTCCCACGGAGGCCTGAAGGGTGGGTAGATTTGAACCCACAGCGTTTACAGACATCCCTATGATGGCTATGAACACTTTCGGACCACTCTCCTTAGTTCCTCAATATGCCCATCTATTTAGTTACCAACTAATAAACGATAAACCAGGCCTTTATTTTACAGTAAAGCAATTTCTTATTCCTGAGAGGGGGAAAGTTTGTACTATGTATATGTCACACCCTATTAAGTGACCTTGGACAATACTCAGAATTCATTTGGGCATCAATTTCCTAGTCTGTGTCATGCAGGACACTGCATCCCCTAACAGTTTTGTTAATTCTCTGATGACTACACACTAAGATCTTCTAGCCATCTATTTTCTTTAAATTTGCCACACACGCACAAAAAAAACCCTCCCGTTACAATTGGCATGCTATTCATCCCTTTGGCCAAATGAAGAAAGAGAGAATAAAAAACAACCATCACATTTAAACGCAAGAGTTATCAGTCATTCTTGTATATTGCAGCTGCTTGAGAAGCCATAGGGCAAAGGCATTTATATGGAAGATAAGCTCATTGTGTTGAACAAATTAATGCTGGATTGTGAATTAAATGGCGTGTCTTCGGACAGCTAATTAGCTTTGTGCTGCTCAATTAAGTTTTGAAAGGACATGTTGTGTTTCTTGATGGAATACAGAATATACTTCAAGGCTATTGCTGCTCTGGATAATTTCAATTTCAAACCTAGTGAAAATGAGCAAGAAAGAATCAGGGGCTTTGTAAACCCACAAACAACTCGGACTTCCCAAAGAACTTAAATTTCAAACCATAAATAGCCAAATAACACAGTTTATTTTTAACCACATCGGGAAATGTCAACAAGCCAACAAACATGAAATTAGCTATAACTTTCTTGTTCATAATATCATTTATATTGAGAACAAATATTTTAAAAGTAAGGGTGAATGCTAAATTAGAATGCCTTCTAGGCTCCACATAATTTTACTCTACAAGATGACATCATCAACATCCCTTATTCTATAGACTGTGGGGGGGGACGGGGACGGGGAGAGTGTTGTTACAGGAAATGCTTAGGCTTTGGAATATGAGAATGTTAAACTGAACTCGTTTCAGATTTTAACTCTGCTACTGACCTTGGGAAAATTACTTAACCTCTCTGTCTGGATTTTTCACCTATAAAATGGGGGTTATAATTCTTATCTTTAGGGTTATTATGAAGACTCCAACAGTCCAAGAACAGCATCAGCCCCAGTTAAACCCACTCTCTCTTAGTTTCTTTTCCCTGTCCACACTGGGTGTGAACTGACCTAAATTCATGTGTGGGTTTTCTGTGATATACCAGGAAACTCCAGTGATTGGGCATATACATGTCTGCTACTCCAGACATCTTGCCACCTGTTGCTATGCTACAGGAAAGGAAAAAAGTTTCAGGGGCACGTGCGTGGCTCAGTCCATTAAACGTCTGCCTTTGGCTCAGATCATAATCCCAGGATCTGGGGATCAAGTTAGGCATCGGGCTCCTTGCTCAGCGGGGAGCCTGCTTTTCCCTCTCCCTCTACCCTTTCCCATGCTTGTGCTCTCTCTCTCTTTTTCTGTCTGTCAAATAAATAAATAAATAAATAAATAAGCAAGCAAAATCTTTTAAAAAAAAGTTTCAGATGGATTCTGTCACTCATACAGATATAATAAGTAAACACAAAATTAATCCCACTCCCTGTTTCTGTTAACTCGAGGATGTCCCTGCTTCTCTTCTAGAGCAATCTGTCAAGCCCCTAGAATGGAAAGTGGGATCCCAGTTAGATTCAATGGTGCTCTGAAAGCAGGATCTGCTAATCTTCTTGTCACATCAGGTGACAACGCCCAGGAGGGGAGGAAGGCACAAGACCAAGGTAAATTCAGACCTAGAACCAAACCTCGCATGGTGTGTAGAGGGTTAAGACATATATATACACGCAATGCCCCCACCCACCCACCACAACCATCACCACCACCAAGATTTCTAAGACCCTAACTTAAGTGCTTTTTACTAAACCCGAAACCGAGAAATATGCTCCCGTACTTCCTCAAATGCTCATTTTCCTCACTAAAATTGAACCCACAGAGTTTACTTTCCTAAATTTTCTTATCCTCAGACCATCCACTTCTAAGAACTGAAAACTGAACATTTGTCTTGCTCCACATAACACATTCTTGTTTTGTTGTTTCTTTTTCTAACTAGGGAGACTCTAACCCCAGGAAACTGTATGAACACAAAAATACGGGGCTGTTTCCCTTTCAGACACCCTCCAGCTAGCAAGGAGCAAAAGCTCTTTTTAGCTCCACTTAGGTGGTCTTTTATTTCAGGGCATAACTAATGCGTTACTGAATTTGCCAGATTCTTATACTTTCTAGGCAATCACGTTCCTGGAACACTAATCATTAGCCCAGTGAAAAATGTCTTCTAGCATTCCCCAGGCAGATGAAACTCCCCAGTGCAGGTCAGAAACAGCAATATTTGACACGTTGGAAGGACCCACCCCTGGCAAGTGGATTCCTGACAAGATTTCTTCAGATTGCCAACCAGCCGCATACTCAGCACACTGTGTATATCCAATGACCTTAAGTAGGTGACAAAAAATAACAGCATTGTGAAGTTTTCCTAATGATAGCTCATTTTGTTACATCGATTTTTCCTAAGTTACCTGATGCAGTGAAATGTGGCATGGCAAGGAATAGAAGGCTATGTCTGTGCATACAGACCAGTTTGAACAAAGGCAATGAATTTCTTTTAAAAGTGAAAAATTGAATGCACACCAACTGAATTTATTAGTTTCGTTTGGGCTTGAGAAAAAGGACCACAGTGGCACATGCAGACAATGGAATATTATTCAGCACTAAAAAGAAACAAGCTATCAAACCATGAAAAGACATGGGGAAAAAAAAAATGAATTGTATATTACTAAGTGAAAGAAGCCAATCTGAAAAGGCTACAGAATGAATGATTCCAATTATAGGACATTCTGGAAAAGGCAAAACTGTGGAGACAATTAAAAAGGTCAATCATTGCCAGGGATTAGGGGAAGGAAGGATGAGAATGAGTAAGCAGAGCACACAGGATTTTTAGGGCAGTGAAAATACTCTCTATGACATTTTAATGGTGAGTATATGTCATGATACATTTGTCCAAATTGATAGAATGTACACCACCAAGAATGAGCCCTAAGGTCGATGACGGACTTTGGATGATTATGATGCATCAATGTAGGTTCATCCTTGGTTTAAAAAAAAAAAAAAAGTCCAATTCTGGTGAGTGGCATTGATAAGAAGGGAAGGCTATCCCTATGTAAGGCTGGGAGTATCTGAGAAATCTCTATGTCTTCCTCTCAATTTTACTCTAAACATAGAACTGCTCTAAAAAAAATAGTCTTTTTTTTTTAAAGGGACTTAAGAGCCTACTACGTGCCGGCAAGCCACAGACATGCACATTGGGGATGCCAAGAGAGAGATAGGGCCCCCTCCTCAGAAACACACAGGCTAGGGCTCATGGAATCACAGATAACGTCCTGATCATTGCAAAGAGTCACCCTTGTAATGTCATTAATGAGTGGTGATCCAGCTGTGATTGAATACATTATAGGGACTGGAACCTTCTCTAGAACACATTTCCTTAGGGATAAGCTAATGGACCAGCTAATATGAGGGTTTTTTTTTTTCTTTAGTATCTGGTACAGATATAATGTATTACCTTTCCTAGAGAGTATATTTGCATTTTTATAACAGATTCTTGTCTTTAGATTCAGGCATCATAGTTTGAATTTCAGACATGGTAGCAGACCAATCAGAAGGCTATTCCTTGATTGAGGTGGGAAGAGACCCGTCTGTGCCCTTCCATTACACACTATGATTGGCTATCTTTCCCATATAAAGGATTGATCCTGCTTCCAAAGGATGAGTAATTGTGAAGAATAAAACACTTTTCGTATAACTCACAAAAATAACCATCTCTGTCCTCACATCATTTCTCTTCCTTTATTCCACTGTCATTTATGAAAATGATTTAAAACTTTGGACTTCAGTGAATACTGCAAAATCCGGTCTGCAATTAGTTCTGTATGTTTAAGGTTTCCTTCATCAGAGCAAATCATAATTCTTTAGAAGCAAAGTTCAGCTTTGAAAAAGATCTGAATCTGCAAGCTCCCGTTTGTAAGAGAAAAGGACTTTAGTATGATTTCCTAGGTAGAAAAGCCCCCTACAATAAACCTCGGGGAAATTGGTACAAGAAACTGCCATCAAATCCCAGCTCTCAACATTTATGATCACCTTTTATGATCACCAGGTGCCCAGGAATGTGCTGGGTGCTTTCTCACATATTAGGCCGTCAGTCTTAAGGGGCCAGTCTTGGCTTGCACCTTAAGCAATGACAGTGTAGGGACTCAGGTGTGAGGTGACTATGAAACCCAGGTCCGGGCAGTAATCCTTAAGAAGCTACTTCTGGTCATTCATTCGAGGACTACAGTTCTTGCTTCCCTCTCTCTTTGACTAGCATGGTGCTTTCCACGTAATGGTACCCCCCAAATGCTCCCTGAACTGAGCAAATGCCATATAAAAGCCAAAACCTCCTGCCCCCACAGCTTTTCCAGGCCTTCAGAAGGTTTATTAGAAAGCAGCATGTGCTCTCCCTCAACATCCTGTCTTGGTGATTGATGATATGGGAGATGATTAAAGATTCTCAGACTTGGAGTCTTTAATATATTGGTAGTAATCCCTTCAAATAAATCACCCATAAGTAATAAGTTAAGGACGCCATTCAAAAATTACAAAGGAAGTCAAAACCTATTTACTGGGACTTGTCAGAATGGAAATTTATTCTCATTATGAGACATGTAATACAGATCTTCCTCAACTTAAGAAGGGGTTATGTCCCAATAAACCCATTGCGTGTTGAAGATATTGTAAAGATGAAAATGCATTTGCTACACCTAACCCCCGGACATTGCAGCTTAGCCTCACATACCTTAAACGTGCTCAGAACACTTATATTAGCCCACAGTTGGGCAAAATCATCTAACAAAAGCCTACGTTATAATAAGGTATTGGCTAGCTCATGGAATTGAATATTGTACTTGAAAGTCAGAAACAGGGACGCCTGGGTGACTCAGGCAGGTAAGCATCTGCCTTCGGGACCGAGCCCTACATCGGGCTCCCTGCTCCACGGGGAGTCTGCTTCTCCCTCTCCCCCTGTCTGCCATTCCCCCTGCTTGTGCTCTCTCTCTCTGTGTCAGATAAATAAATAAAACATGGAAGGAAGGAAGGAAGGAAGGAAGGAAGGAAGGAAGGAAGGAAGGAAGGAAGGAAGGAAGGAAGGAAGGAAGGAAGGAAGGAAAAGAAAGAGTGAGTTAGAAACAGACCAAATGTGTGGGTACAGAGTGGCTATGGTGTTATCGGTTGTTTGTCCTCACGATCACGTGGCCGGGTGGGAGCTGCCACAGCCCAGCAGGAGGACAGCATCTTACTGCACATCTCTACCCAAATTCAAAATTCCAAGTACAGTTTCTACTGAAGGGCTATCACTTCTGCACCATCGTAAAATCAAAAATTGTAAGTTGGACCATGGCACATCAGGCCAGATTGTGTTTCAAACTTGCTTCTTGGATGACTTTTTTGTTTTGATGATAGCTCGGTTTTTTTTTTTTTTAATTTTTTATTATGCGATGTTAGTCACCATACAGTACATCCTTAGTTTTTGATGTAGTGTTCCATGATTCATTGTTTGCGAATAACACCCAGTGGAGAGCTCAGTCTTAATGAACAGCATTTGGCAAGAAAACAGCTAAATCTGTTTGCAATACATGAATTTCACTCTGTATTATCATATTGGTGTCCATGGTCACATTTGTGAGGACAAAGAAAGAGAAACAAACAGCTTTTGAGAAAAACCACCAATGAACCCTGGAGTAAGTCTGAGTCCGGGCATTTTCTTGGTTTGTAGGTCAAATTGAATAACGTCTAAACTCAATTATTTGCTTTCATCAAAAAAGACTTTTCCACCCAGAATTTCAAGCTGTTTTAATAAAAGAAATTTAAAAAGTGCCATGTTAGCAATAACTTCTAATATAGTAGAGAGATTCAAAGTTAGAAACAGAATTTTTGCAGAAAAAGCAGACAGGTGATTCACCTTATAAACTTACCCAATATCCCTGTCAGGACAACACATTTGAGAAGATTTCTCCGGTCTAAGCTTACAGTAGCATTTCATTATTTCTCATTATTCATTTTTATTTCTTTTTTTATCATATACATTTGAGAGCCTACTATGTATCAGGTTCTGGGAACGCCACAGTGACCCCAACCAGACGAGGTCCCTCCCATCACGGAACTAACATATCGGCGGGGGAGAGAGTCATAATTATCCAAACACCACAGTCCCAGCCTGTAAAACTGCGGCAGAGGTGACGTAGGGCAGATCCATGATCGGGGATCAGACCGAGACAAGGAGATCAAGAAGGCATCAGCAAAGGGAAACCACCAATGGTTATAGGGAGGGAGGTGTCATGATCAACCTTGAATTTTTAAAGATGGTTGCAGGTGGGAGAACAGATTAGAAGGGGGCCAGAGTGTCTGGGTAGTAGGTCAGTTAGGAGGCTCACAGTTCAGGCAGAGGCGGCGGTAGCTTAGACTAAAGGTAGCAGTAGTTGGGGGTGGGTAGATTTGAGAGAATTTCTCCTACTCATTTCCATTGCCCCACCATGCCCTCCATCCCTCCCTTCCAAATAGCTTTACTTCCGCCTACATCGATTTTCTTGCCTGCTTAATGCTCCCCACTGCAGGACCAGCTTTTAGTGTTATACTTTATAATAAAGTCTCCATGTGTATTTGCGTTATGAATGAGTAGTTCCCACTTTCATTACGCTCTTCCCTGCACCATAAAATTCTCCCAATTCAATGCATCCTACAGTGCTCCATGTAAGCACATACACAGAGGCCACAGAATGGGCCCAGTGGCGCTAAGATCACAACTGGAGATTCCTGAGGGGGTGAGGAAAGGGTTCCCGAGATAGGGCCCCCTCCTCAGAAACACACAGGCTAGGGCTCATGGAATCACAGATAACGTCCTGATCATTGCAAAGAGTCACCCTTGTAATGTCATTAATGAGTGGTGATCCAGCTGTGATTGAATACATTATAGGGACTGGAACTTTCTCTAGAACACATTTCCTTAGGGATAAGCTAATGGACCAGCTAATATGAGGGGTTTTTTTTTTCTTTAGTATCTGGTACAGATATAATGTATTACCTTTCCTAGAGAGTATATTTGCATTTTTATAACAGATTCTTGTCTTTAGATTCAGGCATCATAGTTTGAATTTCAGACATGGTAGCAGACCAATCAGAAGGCTATTCCTTGATTGAGGTGGGAAGAGACCCGTCTGTGCCCTTCCATTACAGACTATGACTGGCTATCTTTCCCATATAAAGGATTGATCCTGCTTCCAAAGGATGAGTAATTGTGAAGAATAAAACACTTTTCGTATAACTCACAAAAATAACCATCTCTGTCCTCACATCATTTCTCTTCCTTTATTCCACTGTCATTTATGAAAATGATTTAAAACTTTGGACTTCAGTGAATACTGCAAAATCCGGTCTGCAATTAGTTCTGTATGTTTAAGGTTTCCTTCATCAGAGCAAATCATAATTCTTTAGAAGCAAAGTTCAGCTTTGAAAAAGATCTGAATCTGCAAGCTCCCGTTTGTAAGAGAAAAGGACTTTAGTATGATTTCCTAGGTAGAAAAGCCCCCTACAATAAACCTCGGGGAAATTGGTACAAGAAACTGCCATCAAATCCCAGCTCTCAACATTTATGATCACCTTTTATGATCACCAGGTGCCCAGGAATGTGCTGGGTGCTTTCTCACATATTAGGCCGTCAGTCTTAAGGGGCCAGTCTTGGCTTGCACCTTAAGCAATGACAGTGTAGGGACTCAGGTGTGAGGTGACTATGAAACCCAGGTCCGGGCAGTAATCCTTAAGAAGCTACTTCTGGTCATTCATTCGAGGACTACAGTTCTTGCTTCCCTCTCTCTTTGACTAGCATGGTGCTTTCCACGTAATGGTACCCCCCAAATGCTCACTGAACAGAGCAAATGCCATATAAAAGCCTAAGCTATGACAGTGTGGGGACTCAGGTGTGAGGTGACTATGAAACCCAGGTCCGGGCAGTAGTCCTTAAGAAGCTACTTCTGGTCATTCATTCGAGGACTACAGTTCTTGCTTCCCTCTCTCTTTGACTAGCATGGTGCTTTCCACGTAATGGTACCCCCCAAATGCTCACTGAACAGAGCAAATGCCATATAAAAGCCAAAACCTCCTGCCCCCACAGCTTTTCCAGGCCTTCAGAAGGTTTATTAGAAAGCAGCATGTGCTCTCCCTCAACATCCTGTCGTGGTGATTGATGATATGGGGGATGATTAAAGATTCTCAGACTTGGAGTCTTTAATATATTGGTAGTAATCCCTTCAAATAAATCACCCATAAGTAATAAGTTAAGGACGCCATTCAAAAATTACAAAGGAAGTCAAAACCTATTTACTGGGACTTGTCAGAATGGAAATTTATTCTCATTATGAGACATGTAATACAGATCTTCCTCAACTTAAGAAGGGGTTATGTCCCTATAAACCCATTGCGTGTTGAAGATATTGTAAAGATGAAAATGCATTTGCTACACCTAACCCCCGGACATTGCAGCTTAGCCTCACATACCTTAAACGTGCTCAGAACACTTATATTAGCCCACAGTTGGGCAAAATCATCTAACAAAAGCCTACGTTATAATAAGGTATTGGCTAGCTCATAGAATTGAATATTGTACTTGAAAGTCAGAAACAGGGACGCCTGGGTGACTCAGGCAGGTAAGCATCTGCCTTCGGGACCGAGCCCTACATCGGGCTCCCTGCTCCACGGGGAGTCTGCTTCTCCCTCTCCCCCTGTCTGCCATTCCCCCTGCTTGTGCTCTCTCTCTCTGTGTCAGATAAATAAATAAAACATGGAAGGAAGGAAGGAAGGAAGGAAGGAAGGAAGGAAGGAAGGAAGGAAGAAAGAAAGAGAGTGAGTTAGAAACAGACCAAATTTGTGAGGTACAGAGTGGCTATGGGTTGTGTGGTTGTTTGTCCTCCGTGGCCGGGTGGGAGCTGCCACAGCCCAGCAGGAGGACAGCATCTTACTGCACATCTCTACCCAAATTCAAAATTCCAAGTACAGTTTCTACTGAAGGGCTATCACTTCTGCACCATCGTAAAATCAAAAATTGTAAGTTGGACCATGGCACATCAGGCCAGATTGTGTTTCAAACTTGCTTCTTGGATGACTTTTTTGTTTTGATGATAGCTCGGTTTTTTTTTTTTTTAATTTTTTATTATGCGATGTTAGTCACCATACAGTACATCCTTAGTTTTTGATGTAGTGTTCCATGATTCATTGTTTGCGAATAACACCCAGTGGAGAGCTCAGTCTTAATGAACAGCATTTGGCAAGAAAACAGCTAAATCTGTTTGCAATACATGAATTTCACTCTGTATTATCATATTGGTGTCCATGGTCACATTTGTGAGGACAAAGAAAGAGAAACAAACAGCTTTGGAGAAAAACCACCAATGAACCCTGGAGTAAGTCTGAGTCCGGGCATTTTCTTGGTTTGTAGGTCAAATTGAATAACGTCTAAACTCAATTATTTGCTTTCATCAAAAAAGACTTTTCCACCCAGAATTTCAAGCTGTTTTAATAAAAGAAATTTAAAAAGTGCCATGTTAGCAATAACTTCTAATATAGTAGAGAGATTCAAAGTTAGAAATGGAATTTTTGCAGAAAAAGCAGACAGGTGATTCACCTTATAAACTTACCCAATATCCCTGTTAGGACAACACATTTGAGAAGATTTCTCCGGTCTAATCTTACAGTAGCATTTCATTATTTCTCATTATTCATTTTTATTTCTTTTTTTATCATATACATTTGAGAGCCTACTATGTATCAGGTTCTGGGAACGCCACAGTGACCCCAACCAGACGAGGTCCCTCCCATCAGGGAACTAACATATCGGCGGGGGAGAGAGTCATAATTATCCAAACACCACAGTCCCAGCCTGTAAAACTGCGGCAGAGGTGACGTAGGGCAGATCCATGATCGGGGATTAGACCGAGACAAGGAGATCAAGAAGGGTCTGAGAGGAAGTGACCGTTAACTCTGGAGGTGTGGAAATGATGATGCATGGAAAAAGCACTCCAGCAGAAGGAACCATAGACAAGTCCCTGCCACTGGAAGGAGCGTGGTGACCACAAGGGATGAGAAGGGGACCAGTGTGGGGCTAAAACACAACCTGCGAGGGAGAGCGTGGGCCAAGGTAAGGTGGAGAGGGGCAGAAACCGGACCATGCAGGCCTTGCTCGTCTGCTTAAGCATTTTGTCTTCATCTCATCAGCAAAGGGAAACCACCAATGGTTATAGGGAGGGAGGTATCATGATCAACCTTGAATTTTTAAAGATGGTTGCAGGTGGGAGAACAGATTAGAAGGGGGCCAGAGTGTCTGGGTAGTAGGTCAGTTAGGAGGCTCACAGTTCAGGCAGAGGCGGTGGTAGCTTAGACTAAAGGTAGCAGTAGTTGGGGGTGGGTAGATTTGAGAGAATTTCTCCTACTCATTTCCATTGCCCAACCCATGCCCTCCATCCCTCCCTTCTAAATAGCTTTACTTCCTCCTCCATCGATTTTCTTGCCTGCTTAATGCTCCCCACTGCAGGACCAGCTTTTAGTGTTATACTTTATAATAAAGTCTCCATGTGTATTTGCGTTATGAATGAGTAGTTCCCACTTTGCCTTAATCTTAAATGCAAAGCCAGTAGGAGAATGAGCAGTCACAAGAAGGCGAAGCCTTGAGGAATGGATTTCACGTCTTTGAGCTGAATTTTCTCTGTAACACCTGCCGCCAGGCCATTAACAGCCAGCTCATACACCACCTTGGCTATGATTTCCCTAAGTTGTTTGCACTTTTCCTAGATTCTCAAATGGACTTTTAACATTCTACTCGTCCATGTCTCAAATTACAAAATGCCCTTAATATTATAAGATAATTCATAACCTAATAAAGATAATATAAATATAAAAATTTGTAAATGGTCTTTTATCTGTGTTTCTTCCACTGACACTTACAATAACCCCACAAGGTGGGCCAGACTGGGATTTATTCCCCAGTGGTGGCTTGAGGATGTAACCAACTCTTTGAGTCAACAGTAAATGAGCAGTTGCTGGTCTGACTAGTTGGGGAGACTAAATGTGTCTTCTCTGGGACCCTTGGTCAACCCAAGCCTGGGTCTCAGACTTGGAGTGTAAGCCATTTCCCTAACGGACTCTTCTCTGGATGTCACTTGGGTCCCTGTGATACTTAAGAAAATCTCATTTTAGCCATTTCACTTAGACAGTGATCTGAAATTGGAAATAACACTCACAGCTTTTGTTAAGCAAAACCAGTTTCTGCTAATATCCAGAAACTATTCCCACTGGATCTTTTCCTCTGGGTTACCTACCACAAGGGAGATGCCGTCTAGTGCTAATTTTAGAGATAAATGTGGATGGTGGATGGCACAAAGCTGGTTTTGACACTTTCCACACTTTCTCCGACTAACCAAATGGAGAGCAAAAACCAAGACTCTTAGAGTTAAAAAGGTCCTTGGCAGATATCCAGTCCACCTTCTCGGCCCCTTGGTCAATATCACAATACGTGCACATGTGTGTCCGAAAACGTTACATCTGAGTCATCCTTCGGGGGGTTCAAAGGTTCATGCCTGCAATGCTGTCACTGCTCAAAATGGTCCGGAAATTTTTCTTTGGGAATGGTCTTTAGGGTCAATTCATAAACTCTAGGAAAAAGCAATGACTTTGCCTTTAAGAAGTCATGATTCCTTTCAACCAGAATGACTTCAGACTGGGGTCCCATATGACAAATGGCATTTGTCAATGAGCAAATACACCCTCAAAGAACAAAGATTTGCTGCCAGTCAAGACCATCAAGGAAATGTGCCTATCGGTGTTGCTGGCCACGAGGATGCTCCCACAATAAGAACAGTACACTCTTCTGGATACAGAGCCTCTAAGGGATCTTTGCTAATGAGGTCATAGTCACCTGGATGGAGAAGTCCTAGTGTCTGTTCTTCCAGAAAACATCTCCTGTCATGTCACAGTCCCACTGTGGACCTCGTTTTACTTCTGCACTTTCCCAGGGTTCTGACCACTGTTGTTCTTTTGCCCCTGCTTGCCCAACAATGTCTGCATCAAATAGCACCGTCTACAAGGTCTGCACACGGAGACACTTGAAACAACTGTGGGGACAAGGACGAAATCGCTTTCTAACATTTTCCTCTCTGTGTTTAAGAACACATGGGAAGCGGCGATAGCTTGCGTACACCGATTTAATAATAAAGACTAAAATACGTGACTCTTAAAATCGTCCACTGCCAATTAGCCCAGTGTATGGGGAGATGGGGAGTGTGAAACCTGTATATTTTACCCAGGAAACCATGATTTTAAGTCTTATTTTAAAAATAAGAAACAAAAACAAAAATAGACTACACCTTCAGAATTTTTCAGGGAACACAGCTCTCCTTGACTCATCCCGTCTCAGAAACCATGATTTTAAGTCTTATTTTAAAAATAAGAAATGAAACAAAATAAAAAACAAAACAAAAACAAAAATAGACTACACCTTCAGAATTTTTCAGGGAACACAGCTCTCCTTGGCTCATCCCATCTCAGAAAAAACATAACTTTGGATCCATTTTTAAATTTTTCAAAGAAATAAGCCAGAAATGTTCACATTTTATCTAAAAGTATGCTTATCACAGAGATATTTAGGAGTGAAGAAATGAAAACATGCCTTTATATAAATTGAGGTTGATTAAACAAATTATGATGTAAATGTTGGCATAATATTTTGCCATGGCTAGAAATCATGTTTTTGTAAAGAATTTAATAACAAGAGGAAAGACTCACCCCCACAGGCTCTAAGAAGCAGATGGCCCAAGACCCAAGCATCTGTCCAGTTTAGGCAGTCACCCTCCTCCTCTGAATCACTTTTGTCTCAAAATGTACCTGCAGGATTTTAACTTATAGACGTGACTGAGTGACAACACAGAGAGGCTAATGTCATCAAAAGAAGTTTAGTATAGAAGTTTTATCTTATTACTCACATTTCTCAAGAGGACCAGGCATGCCACACCGTGCAAGGCCACATGAAGGAGGACCCGTTCTAGCCAGGAGCCCAAAGAGGCAAGTGGAAAGCATGACGCAGAGCCTTTGTTGTGTTTTCCACAGGAACAGGTTAGGATTAACTCATTTGAATAATATCAGTGGGCTCTGGGTTATTAGAGATCATCTATATTGGTCTGGTTCTTGGTCCTAATTAGGGTAGAGGATTCGTACCACCTGGGGTGTCAGAGTCAGAGGAGGTGGTTCTCAGTGAGGGCTCTGGACTAGTTAGTTGGCAAAGGAAAAGCATGCTCTTTGGGGCGAGCCCTTTGGCATCTCTAAGAATTGACTAGCCCTGGAAGGGGCAGTCTCTCCCCAGTCAGTCTCTCCTCAAACGCCAGATCATCAAGAATACAGAAAAGGAGAAAATGGAGTTAACACAACCTCTATGAAGAAACAGCTGCCCCAGCAACTCTGGGCCACAGAACAAAGTAGGTACTTATCCAGGCATGCTTGTCTCCT
Organism: Ursus maritimus; assembly: GCF_017311325.1. Classification (NCBI taxonomy): domain Eukaryota; kingdom Metazoa; phylum Chordata; class Mammalia; order Carnivora; family Ursidae; genus Ursus; species Ursus maritimus. Next base: position 94,129,184 of record NW_024423343.1, on the reverse strand, counting down.
TCTTTTAAAAAATGGTCAGACTAACCCTTGTGGCCTCCTTCAGGACACCGCGCCCCCAGATCTCCAGTCCTTCGTGTAACATATGTGACTCTGATACAATCTACGACCCTCTGCCTTGTTGATTTGCCCCTGGATTAAGGCGGCCCACCATTTTGCTCATCTTTACGCCCACCACAGCTCCTTGCATTTCATACAACATGCCCCTCTTCAATGGAGGCCGTTCTGACTGCAACCATCCTTACTGACAGCTGGTGGACTAAACGAGAGCCCGGCATGAGAGTTCTGCAAGACAGCATGGGCGTCAAGGGAGTAGATATACTCCTAAGCTAGCAAAATTTGTTGGACGTACATACGTGGACATGTGCATTATTCCCAGTTGAGGTTCCAACACTTTCAATCTGCCTTATGGCTCCAAACACAGTTAAAAGCCGGTGCTTTAAACAATTTTGTTAGATTACTTAGATCAATTTTAGGGAATGAGATGATGCAAAGATTATAGGGGGAACGAAGGGCATGGTAGGGTACAGTCGGAAGAGTGAATGGAATTCACCCCCAGAAGGGGGAGTGGGGATAAAAAACCCTTACAACTGGCATAGCCCAGTCAGAGCTCTAGAAATTGTATTTGTCTAACAGAGGAGGGCTGCAGCCACTCTATGGGAACAGATGACACGGGCGAACATCGTGTGCGATTAGGCCAACATGGAGCCATTCACATTTGGAGGCTTGTTAGACAATTTCACATTCTTCTGGAGTTCAGCCAACTGATGGGCTGTGACGTGAGATAATCGGTGTCACTGATGTGTGAAGGTCCCGTAAGAGATGACAGGCAGACTGCAGAAACAGGCGTCCCAGCATCTCTGTGTCTGAGCAGACAGAATGAACGCATGTACTAACACAATGCCCATTTGCAAAACGACAGCCTGTTTCAGCAAGCTGACAGCAGCAACAATTTTTCTGAAGTGTTGCTCCTAATGATTTGGAAGGGAAAAAAAAGGAACTGCATTTTCTTTCTGGATGTCAATGATAGGCAACACGTGTTACTGTTTTTCTGTTTAGGATAAGTGGAGATTGAGGGGAAAGTGAAATATATGTATATTTACAGTGACTTTCAGGTTTCAGAGCATGCACGTTACAATAAGTAGCATGGGGAATGTCTATCATTATTCTCACTATGCCCTTCCACTGCCCTATATCAAGCCAAGTCCTGGCTGAGAAACCCCCCCTCATAATTCCCGCTTCCACATCTCTCATTCACTCCTCAACACACCCCCCTCTGGCTTCTCTGAGCCAAGGTCACTGATGGCCTACTAACTGTCAGATCCAGTAAACATATTTGTTCTAGTTGCCATTGCTGTTGCATTTAAAAGACTACACGGACATGTGTCTAGTTTGGGGGAACTTGACAGTCCAAGGGAGACTTCTCCCGTCATGAAATTAAAGATTTACTTCAGGTTTTTGGACGATCAGGGGCAAGAGGGCAGGAGTCACTTCGGACTCCAGTAGCCTGACAGGGCACCCACTGGAAGGGACAGGAGGGCTGAGCACAGACTTGGAAAGCTGGATTCCCTGGAAGCTTTGGTCTGTGGAATAAGTATGACAGTTTTCCAGGAAGACGGGACAAAGTAATCATCATTCTAAAATGTTAAATGCCGCCATGTTCACACACACATTTGTCATTTTTTTCAAAGTCCTTCTATTCCTTCTGTGTAAAGGAAGCAGGATTTAATTGACGTAGTCTGGACTATGAACTTGGTTAGGGCCTGGGGTTGGGTTGTCTATGGCACGTAGTACTCAGCCAAAAGTTACGGACTTGTTTTGAAATCTGAAAATGGCCCTCAGTCACACAGTCCTGTCCAACTGGAATGTACCTAAGTTAAACATCTTCCTGTTCTTGCCGTTTGTCCCCTTCCTACTCCTACTCCCCTCCCCTTAGGAAGCCTTCCCTGCCCTCCCTGCCCGAGCCTGGAGCGGGTGGCTATCACATCACCCTCCACCTTACACGCCTGCAGACTTCAAAAGCATCATTAGGATCGAGTCAGCTGAGTTTGGTCTGGTTGACTGAAAAATCATTGACAATGAAGATAGTATGTCTTACTCACCTCTAGTGCCAAATGCAGTGTCTGGCAATGAGTAGCACTCAATAAATTTCTGTGGAATGAATGAAGGAAATAGTATTATTACTAGCCAACAATAGCACCAATTGGAGTCCATAAATGTTCTCAAACGAAAATGCTGAACTGTCGAATGCCACGCAATGTGCAAGCAAAATTATTGAGCCATTAGGAACCAAGGATCTTAATGCTGTACGTTGAAAATATGCTCAGTACAGGAAAAATACAAGTCCTTGAATTAGTTTAATGCCACTTGTGCTGCTGACACAGATCTGCTGTCTTCATTTAGCTTCCCAGCAGCAGGTTACGAGAACACAGTTCGAAAGGGTGTCATATTCTTTTACTGAATATTCAATAAAAGTATAATAAAATTGAAATGCTGGCGTCCATAAGAAACATTGTACATTTTTGTTATTCATTCCACCTTAAAGTAAAATCTTATTTTAAAAGCATTTAAACGCATGACTTCTGTTCTAATCTCTCCAATAATGCCCAGTGCCATGTAATACAGAGCCCCTTGGTCATTCTGAGAAATGAGCACTCTTTCTCTGCAATATGAGAAATTCTAGATATTTCATAAAACCACTATCTGCCAGAAACAGAGGAACCAGGCAATACATACATTCTTGAGAAGGACCAAAGGCATTGGCCATGGGAAGGAGAATATACCTTGGAGTGAGCACTGGGAGAGATAATAAATAAATGCATAGAACAAACCAGGATTTGTGGGTAAGTTATCTCAGTGCTTCCAAGAAGTCACCCTCCCTCACCCCCCAGCCTAGTAGCAGACAGAGTGGGTGGGGGGCAGTGACGAGAGTCTTCTGATCCCTCTTGTTTCTCTAGGATTCTCCAAAATTACTTCTCCTTTCCTTCTAATTCCTCAACAAACCCTATAGGTTCTCCTGAGAAGTTAAGCTTTAAAAAAACCAACAGGCTACTTCTACCTTCTACCCCATGTTGTAGCTCTCCTGAATCAAGGATGGGCCAAGCCATTTGTCTTCAAGAAGGGGAGTACAGAAAGGAAGACATGAACCAATTAATATCTCCACTGAGATCAGAAAGCCAGACATAAGTACACAGAAATGGATTTTTGGATGTCTCATAAAGCAAAGCACAAAATCCAGAGCTTTGTTTATAAAGTTTGTGGGATTTTATTAGTAAAGAAGCTCTCCATGTTTCTGAAAGCCTGCTCAATCCCGAGTGGCTACCAGACTTCCCGGTGAGCATATGGAATCTTAACCCTGTGTGTTGTCTTGGGGGGTTGCTGAGTAAACCAGACAGTCTGGCAGTCCCACCAGCATGACTGGGACCAAAGCTCTCACCTTGTCTTCAGACGGTCATCGATCCAATTTGCTCACCTCCTGAAGTTATCTGCCCCCTGCCACTCCTCTTTGGGAAGTGGAAATGAAGCCCCCTCGTGAGTCACGGGCATGATGGATTCTTCAGTAACCGACAGTGACAGAACAAGGCTAATAGTTGGGCGTAGACAAGGAACCAGCCACCCAAGCCACAGCTGAGCACCACCACAGTCTCCTTTGGAGAATAACATGAGCAACTCTCACCTTGATTTGTGAAAGAAAATGTCAATCATGGCAGGGGGGAGGTTGATGTTTAACTCCAACTGCTTTTTCCTCTCAAACTGCCAGATGATATAATCATCTTCCTTATTAAGCTAGGAAGACCTGACCTTTAGAAATCCTCCTGCAAGCAGAAATATTTAAAAGCAAAATACTTTCCAAGTACCAAAGAGCTAAATGCTATCCATTCATGTTCTTCTCTGCTCTATGAAATTTGCTGCTATCCCAGGTCAAGCATCAGTGCCATGGCTGCATCTGTGGGAGATCATTCACGAAGAGCCCCTTATATGCCTTGCTCACCAGTTGCTGCATAAGCAAACCCTAGCTCATGTAACCTCTCAGGTAGGAATTGTTATCCCCACCTTATCGACGAATCATCTGAAGCTCAGAGAGGTTAACTAGCTTTCCCAAAGTCACACAGCTTGTGAGATCCCACTAGGCAGCAGTCATGCATGCCTGTATTTCTTATGGTGCTTAATCTAATGCACCTAGGAGACTCCTGTTGAAATGATGAAACACGCTATTATCCTTGTCCCTTTCCTACCCTTCCAGATCCCCTGCTCCCCATTAAACATTGGTAGCCACCTCCCCATGGAGATAGGAACATGTCCAGCTTCATACGACCTAATATACCTCTGGCCAAAGCTTCGACTTACCAGTTTAAAGTAAGCAGGATTGACCTTAAGGCCAATGTCTCTACTTCATTTGGGTCCCTTTTAGGTACTGGTTCCCTGTGTTCTCATCCCACCCTTATCTCCACTATAATATATAAGTGCTACATTGTCAATATCTACTACATATCTGGAGTTAGCAATGGAGAGCTTTCGAGATTTTCTAATTCAACCCCTTTGTTTTTTTAAAGATGGGAAAAACTGACATGGAGAGAGGTGATGACTTGGCTGAGCCCACCAGAGATGAGACCCTTGTCTCTAGCCCCAGCCCACCACTCTGAGCTCACACCATGGTGATTTTCAATGTATGTCAAAGCCACTTTGTCAACTCTCCAAGGATATCTGCATTCTCCCCCTGACCTTTAAACTTGGGATAAGGCATAAGACTTTGTTCATATCGAAGGGAATTTCTGACATCAGTCATCCAGTGGGAGAAGTGCTTGCCTCTGAAATCATGCCATTATGAATCTCGCGTCATTGTTGCTAAGTCAGTATGGAACACCCCTGGAGAAGGAGGTGGACAAGCAGGAGTGGGAGGAATAGCCGAGGCTCCTTTTCCATAGATCGCCAGGCCTGCCCACCACCTTGGGTTGCTGGGCCAGCCCTATTTCTAGAGGTTCTGAGTGGAAGATTTTAGGTCCCGATGTTGGCCTAGCAGCAGCACATTCGACCTCACCCCTAATCCGAACCTCCCTAAAATCTCCCACAGGCATGCAGACAGAGCCTTTGATCTTAACCCCTCAGCCTCATTCCTCCATCCTTAGCATGAGGCAGAAGCTGCAGGAAGCTGGATGCGCCCGTCAAGGAGGGAGAAGCAGGCATGCGAGGGGGTGGCTGAGCTCACCTGAGGAGTCACAGGCCAGGGCCAGAGAAACCGAAGTCTTGGGAAACTGCACCATTTGAGACGCTGGGGGTTTTATCTGTAAGTTTGTGAGCATGCACACATGCACACACATGTGCACACACACATACACGCATGTGCAAGCATTAGAGCCTCAATGATCTTTCATGTCCGTAGGGATCTGTGCTTAGGTCTGTGAGGGACTGTCTATGTGCCTGTGTGTGTGCTCTTGTGTGTGGTAAGGGTGAGATGAAATGGCATTGGGAAAAGCTGTCAACCCTAATGCCGTTATAGGCAGAAAAGCTTTAACAAAAATGAGAAAAGAAATCCCTCTATAAGCGGTGTGAATGTGTGAAGCAATGGGGTGCCAGTAGGAAAAGCAGACTCCTGATTTGAAGCCAATCAGCTCACACTCCTATCAAATGCAGACTATTATACTGAGTACCCCGGAGGGTCATTGTGATGAATACTGAGTCCACCCTGGGGCTGTTGCACAGCAAGGGCTCAATGAATGTTGGCCCTGAATGTGCTGGCGAAGTGGGGGCCAGCAATAAGGAATACAGAACGAAGAGAACAGGTCGCTTTCTTGTCCCTCAGACCTGAAGAAGGTAGACATTGATGGATTTAAGATCTTAAAATTCTTTTACTATTTGTCTCTCCACATTTCTGAGATTTAATAACAAACTCAGGAGAAAACTGTAATCCATCCCTTCTTCTAAATGCTCTAAACTTGTTGTGGCTATTGCTGATGGTCTCAGCCCAGAGAGCCTGCTCAGAGCAGACCGGGTGAGAGCCCAGGATCTTGGAGGCAGCAAGCAAGAGAAAACCCTTCCAAGGGAAATCAAGTTCTTACCAATCACTGCTAACTATGCCATGAAAGGGAGAACACTTATGAGCGTTAGAAATAAAACGATGCAATAATTACACAATCTGCAGGAAAACTGACAAATATATTCTCAATACAAGTGATTTACTGAGCCAGCCTGGCCACAGCCTGGCTTCACCCCTTAATGGATGTTGTAAAAACGGTGCCCCGAGCTTCGATAATCACAGCGATTTCGTACAAACCACGGATGAAGCAATAGATGAGGCAAGCATTTTGGAAACTCTAAAATATCTCTGATTTGTTGGAGATTTCTCCAAAATGATTGCCAATCTGCTTAGATGGACTATTAAAGAATCATATAATGGTATGCCAGAAAGGACTTTTCACCAGGGAAAGCCATTTCAGAGATAAGAGGTTAAGCGTCAGGGTGAGGGCATGCAGCAGTAGAGGTGGGACGAAACCCAAATGCCCTGATTTCCAGTCTTTTCCACAATCCCCCGTAGACTCACCTATTAACAAGATATAATCAAACGTGGGCCATTAACCTCTATCACTTCCCACTTGAAAGCTAAGCCAATCAATATATTACTGTCACCAGCAAGGTGATCATTTGGTAGCAGTTACTCTTGATCAGAAAATTAATGAGTTGGGTAATACGGAAAGAAACGTGCAGCCCATTCTATTCTTGGGCACAATATGGATAGGAAAGCCCGGGTGAGAATCAGAGAGTCCAAGTGATGTATTTTCCCTGGAAGATGCTTGTGGTAGAAGCATCTGGTTTTTCTCTAGCGAGGTCACTCAAGCTGTCCAGATAGCCTACGTAGTAAGAAGACAGCCTGGAGGTAACGAACATTGTAAAATTAAGACTTTGAGAAAAGAAGGTGGAGGATGCAAGAAATGGTAGAAATAGAAAAGTAACATGAAAAAGAAGATTTGGAATAAAAGATAAATACATTCTTAAGTCTTAAGAACTGTATAGGTTAACGAAATACTTAAAGTCATATGTCACTATGAGTGCACATGAGGATTACCTAACCCGTATTTGATGCTACTCTATTCTTCATTTCAGGCGATGAACTGAGATTCCCTGAAGCAGTGATTAGTAAACTACTGCGGATGACTGATTCTTTGCAAATGCAATGGAAACTGTGGACCCAGTCCCCAGGTAAGTGTACATTTACACAAACACACAGAGTACTGTATATATTTTCAGGGTATTTGAAGACCTTTTTCAAAGTTTATCATTGGATCCCAGGATATGGCACCTTGCACTAGACTGAGAAGTTTCAACCAGTTATCTAAGTATAAATACATATCCCGAAGTCCTGAAATTGTTTTAGCCTTGAGTTTCTCAAAAATTCTGTTCTCAGTATACCTTTAGTGAGAAGCTCCATCAACCTGAGATGGGGCTTAATGTTTTTGTCCATCCTCAAAATTTTCAATGTGTTACATTGAGTTTTTAGCTCTCTGGCCTGCTTCCTGAACAGAGGCATCTCTTCTATACACAGGTCCGTGTGTGTGTGCGTGTGTGTGTGTGTGTGCGCGCACGCGTGCACATAGGGACATGTGTTTGTATGTTCATGATGCAATATGCAAGATACAATCTTCTGAGGATCAGTTTCTTCCTCTGCATTTTGAGAATTCCAATATCTGTCTATTTATCTCAGAGTTGCTAAGAAAATAAAATAACATCATGGATGGGAACATCCTTTTAAACATGTATAAAGAACCATAAAAAATGCATGGCATGGTCATTATTTGTGCCACTATATCGTTATAATTAAGTGTGATACTTAAATGCAATTTGCAAGCCTCAGTATAATTTCAGGAAGTTAGTTTAAAATGTTTGTCTGCTTAAAAAATCAAGGTGCTACACAATTCCAACCACATTAATCACATGGGCAACACTCTCTGCTCCAGAAGAAGAAATTGGTCATAGCCTGGGTTGCCTTTATGAGCTTATGAACAACTCTGTACCCACAGGGCTGACAGTCAGCGAGTTCATGGGGCACGGCTATACTGGGTGTCAGTCCCCCAACATCTGCTCAGAATGGTCGGTGCCCCAATTGTAGTAGTCATTAAATATTTTTGATATTCTGCCTGGTACCAGCTGTGCATGAAATGTGGTGCTGGGTGCTGCAGGGGGGAAAAATAGATTTGTAAGACATGGTCCATATTCCCAAAAAGATAGGAAGTCTGATTGGGGTAACTCAGGCCATTAATAATAACACAAGGTATTTAGTATTTACTTCTGTGTATGAAACATTTCATCAGGTCAGAAGAGGCAAAATCACTTCTAGAAGGGCTGATGAACAAGACTCCATCAGGTAAGATTCACTATAGTCCCAAAGTTTAGAGGTCACCTGTCGGCCCCACAAAAATGCACACTGGGGCAGAGAGAAACACTCATGCCAGCATTAGAAAGGGACAGAGAAAGCGAGAGTCTGCATTTTATTTTACAGACGGCTTCTCCTTCTTCCCCCTACTTCCAGGCAGAGATTTAATTAATTTAGAAGGGTAATTTGCAAAGTTCTTTAAGACCTCCAGCCATCAGGTGCCACAAGGAAGAGAAGAGCTATGCCTACTGTATCTGTTTTGGTGCTGTGGGTAATGCGCCATTATATTAGATCGACGCAGCCCTCATTTCACGCTACGAATTTCTGTTCTGTTAATTCTTTACTTAAATCTGCTAAGTACCTCTTCATTTGCCTTACCACTGTTATAATTTAATATGGACAACCAGAGCTGGAGTTTAATTGTTTCTTGAGTGAGCTAAAATCCAATATTTGTAAAATGCATCCTTTTAAATGAAACCCCAGCAAGGGTCTGTTTCTTCCTGCAGTCCCATCCGTGATGCCTTCGTTCCGCTCCTACGGAGCCTCCCTGCTTCACAACACTGATTCCATTAGCCCAAGAAGGCCACCGCCGCCTGGGGACGGCCCTGCCGATGGCCCTGCATACCCACCAGCCCCAGCCTCCCTGCTCTCTCCGATTGAAAGAACTAAATGTGGCAGGAAAAATATATTAATGGATGAGTATCACCAGCCTGTCCCCTTGCCCCCCACTAAGGAGAACCTGGCTTTGCTTTCTTGGATCAAGAAGCAAGAATCTAGCTGGATTTTCAACAAACTGAAGAGACACAGGAAAGACAGCGAGAAAGACAAGGAGCCAGACAAGTCCGCGTGACCTGAAAGAGTCCTCTGAGCTGAAGCGGGGGAGGGAGAACCAGTCTCTGTACGGAAGTCAGAGAAAGAGAAGGAAAAGGAATGGGGCTTTGAAAATTTGGCACTGTGCATTGAAGGTAATCCTTCTCTGGCATTTTCTCAAGACTGAAGTCAAGACTTAATTGCTTTTCAAGTATTATTATATGTTGGACCAGAATTTCTTTGAATGACATGCTGCAAAGAGGACAGGCCTCAGGGTGGCTTACAAAGCAGACTCTTTGTGAAGCTAAAAATTCATAATGCATTTCTATTCCATATCCGAGGCACAGAGCAGTATCAGGGCCTCGCAGTTTCTCTTCCCAGGCAGGATTAGGCTGGCCAGAACACAGCATAATCTGAGGCTCTTCAGGATGAATTTTCTCTGTCATGCCAGCAAGTTTACACATTAAATCCACAACAGTCAGGCTGGAACTCAAGAGCATCCAGAATCATCTCCTGTACATGGCAAGAGAGACATCACCTGCTGTCTTCTCATCACCTAACCCTAATCATTCCTAACTAATTGTCCCAAGATACCCCTCTGGAAAACTCTCCCACATACTCATCATTCTTCCTTAAGGCCAGCCCCCTCCATGAGCCTGCCTAGGTCACTTTAATGCACAATAATGTTTACTCTTTCCAAAAGCTGGACTTCCATAGTTATTAATTTATTGGAAAATGATTACATTGGGTGAAAGGCAATAAAGCAATAACACCCAGAAAGAATTAAAAGCTAGGGATGGTTCTACATAGAGTTCCAAAACATTGAGAACATTGAGCCACTAATAGAATCCAATACTCAGACAGGACCCTTGTCTCTACTTACCTGTGGAGAGATAACGGCCCCTCAAAGGTGTCCATGTCCTTATCCCTGCAGCCTGTGAATATGTTAGATTACATGGCAAAGGGGAATTAAAATTTCAAATGGAAGTAAGGTCACTCTTCAGCTGACCTTGAAACAGGATGATGAACCTGAATTATCCAAGCAGGTCCAATGTCATCACAAAGGTCCTTAGGAGGAGAAGAGGGAGGCACAAGTAAGGGGCCCAGAGAGACGGCAGCACAGGAAGGACTTCGGGTGCTATTGCTGGATTTGAAAATGGAGGAGGAGACTATGAGCCAAGAAACGGGGGTGGCTTCTAGAAAGAGCTGGAGAAGGCAAAGACATAGATTCTCCCCTAGAGCTTCAAAAAGGAACGCAGGCCTGTGGGCACCCTGATTTGAGCCCAGTGAGACCCATGTAGGACTTCTGACTTCCGGAAATGTAAGATAGTAAATTTGGGTAGCTTGAAGCCACTATGTTTGGGGTAAGTTGCTACCGTGGTAGTAGAAAAATTAACACAGCACGCCAAACCCCACTGCCCTGCCTTCCTGAGACCCCAGCCCCAAAACATGAGCTCTCTCATCAGCAGCTTGGAACTAGAGGAAACCCTTGCTCACATTTTCACAAAAAAACTTTGTTGTCCAAATGGGGCTAGCAGAGTTCTGTGGGCTCAATAATACAGCACTTTTGGCGTTTAAAGAGCTCTGTTGGCAAGCCTGGGAACCTAATTATCACTGTTTTTGAGAAAATAAATAGTGCCAAACAGCTTACTTTCTAATGAATATTTGGAATATTTGGAATCCCTCACGTTGGTGGATTGCACGGTGCCTGTGATCTCTGCAGATGGTTAAATGAGAGCTGTCAGTTTCAGACTCCAGACATGCAGGAGGCCAAATCATTATTCATTTCTTGAAGTTTATAATCCTGGAGAAAAAAAGAAATCCTGGCTTATGAGCTAGTCCAGAAAAACAATCTGCTTTAGCAGAGACCTGCACACAGCGTGAACCTTAGGCCCAGACAGGACGTTTCCTTAAGAAAACAAAAAACAAAACAAAAAAAAACCTCGGCACATCACTGAGTACTGTACTGAGAATCCAAATCAGTGAATCACATTGCTCGAGAAACACACGTACCTCTAAGGCCATTTTGCAAGGGGGCACCTTGAACCACTCCTGGAAGCTCTTCCTCAGAATATACAAGCTAGAATGTCATTCTAGACTCCCATTTCATCAAACAATGGCGCTTCGTATGATAAAACACGTGCCATACATGTATGACATCTGGTGCTCAAATCAAATTGTTAAATAGATATTTAAAAACATATTTTATTCTTCCTTTGTAAGTAGCCTGAACTTATGTCTGTTTTCCTCCACCAGCTCCACTAACCTCCCCTATCACTCTCAGAACTGTGCCAGTTTGATGACCAATTATATGGTCCAAAAGCCTCAGTTATAGTTTTCTCATACATTTTCTTAAGTCAGAGTACAATGCCTTACAGTTTCCTCCAGGTCTGGTGAAACCTGCATGTTTCAGAGCTGACTCTATGGGGCAACAACAGGAAGAGGGTATTAACTGAGAAGCAGATGATTTGGTATATATACGAATTACATATTATATATATTACATACATATAAAATGCACTTAGTTGCATTCTATCACTAATCTATATATACAATTTATATGCTATATATTTAAATACTATATATAATCTATTTTTATATATATGTATAATATATATAAATTAGTGATAGAATGCAACTAAATGCCAAAGCCATGTCTGACTGTGTGTGTGTGTGAGAGATAAAAATAAACCCACTCTCCAGTCTTTCCATTCCTAAATCCCAGCCCTAAGCCACGAGCCTTATCATCAGCAACTTGGAGCTAGAGGAAATTCTTATTCATTATTAGTAAGAAATTTAAGCATATTTTCCCAGAAAAACATTGTTGTCCAAGTAAGTAGAGCTCTGTGGAGTCAGCAGTACAAATATTACAAATATATGTAAAGTATATAATTATATCATCTCATGTACATAATATGTAATATATAGCAATCATATATATATATGTATATATATAATATTCGTGACACACTCTGACAAGGTGCCAAAGCAAAAAGCTAAAAGGTGTTGGTGAAAATGACAAGGATGTCGATTTTCACCATTTCTATTCAACATCATACTGGAGTTCTAGTGAAGACTATTAGGCAAGAAATAGATACAAAGACAGGAAAACTACCTCTTTTTTGGAGGTGACATGATACTGCACATAGAAAATTCTATGAAGTGCACAAAATAACAAGACTACTAGAGCTAAGAAATTAGTTCAGCAAGAATACAGGACACAAGATCAATGTACAGAAATCAACTGTATTTCCATCCACGAGCAATGAACAATCCAAAGATAAAATTTAAAAACTATTTCTATTTCTAATAACATCAAAAAGAATAAAATACTTAAAAATGAAATCTAACCAAAAAGTGCAACACTTTTGCACTGGAAAACTACAAAATATAATTGAGAAAAATTAAGGAACGCCTAAATGAGTGGAAATACATCCAATATTCATAGAGTGAAAGACAATATTACTAAAATAGCAATACTCCCCAAGTTGATTTGCAGATTCGACACAATCCCTATCAAAATCTCAGCTGTTTATGAAGAAATTGACAAGCTGATCTTAAAATTTATGTAGAAATCCAAGGGACTCAGGATAGCCAAAACAATCTTGAAAAAGAACAAATTTGGAGGACCCAAACCTCCCAGTTTCAAAACTTTGGGAAAAAAGTACACTGCTTGATGCTGACATAATGATAGATAAATAAATGGAATTGAATTCAGAAGCCAGAAATAAATACATTTATGGTCAACTGATTTTCAACAAAGTGCTAAGACAATTCAATTAGAAAGAAGTCTTATCAACAAACAGGGCTAAAACTACTGAATATCCACATGCAAGAGAATAAAATTGGACCCCTACCTAACAGCATATACAAAAATTATATACACACCATATTAAAAATATACCAAATGGATCAAAGGTCTAAATGTAAGAGCTAAAATACTAAACAGTTACGAGAAAGCATAGGACCACATCTTTGTGACCTCCGATTAGACAGTGTTTCTCAGACATGACACCAAAAGCACAAGTAACAAAAGAAAACAATAAATTGACATCACAAAAATTAAGAACTTCTTTGCTCAAAGGATACTTAGTATTTAACAAAAGGAAAAATGGGTGCCTGGGTGGCACAGCGGTTAAGCATCTGCCTTCAGCTCAGGGCGTGATCCCAGCATTCTGGGATCAAGCCCCACATCAGGCTCCTATGCTGGGAGCCTGCTTCTTCCTCTCCCACTCCCCCTGCTTGTGTTCCCTCTCTCGCCGGCTGTCTCTCTGTCAAATAAATAAATAAAAATCTTTAAAAATAAATAAATAAAATAAATAAAAAATTAAAAAAGGAAAAAAAAGAAGACAACCCACAGAATGAGAGAAAATAATTGAAAGTCACATAACTGATAAAGGTCTAATACACATAAAATATTAAGAACTATTTTGACTCCATAATGAAAAAACCAATAACCCAATTAAAAACTGGGCAAACAATCTGAATAGACATTCCTTCAAATAAGATATAAAAATGGCCAATAAGACTTGAAAAGATGCTCAACATGATTGATTACTAAGGAAATGCAAGTCAAAACCATGTGGTACCACCTCACATCCACAAGGATGGCCATAATCAAAAAGAGACACTAGCAGGTGCTGGTAAAGATGTGAAGAATTTGAAACTTTCACACACTGCTGGTGGAAATGTCAAATGGTGCAACCACTATGGAAAACATTTTGACTGTTCCACAAAAAGTCAAACATGGGATAACCATACGATCTAGCAATTCCTCTCCTAGGTATATACCCCAGAGAACTGAAAGCATATGTCCGCTCAAAAACTTGTGTATTCATGTTTACATCAGCACATGTTTATGTCATGTTTTTTTTTTTTAATTAAAGATTTTATTTATTTATTTTGAGAGGGAGACAGAGCAAGAGAGAGCACAAGCTCGGGGTGGGGGGGAATACAGGGAGAAGCAGTGTCCCCACTGAACAGGGAGCCCGATGTGGGGCTCGATCCCAGGACCCTGGGTTCATGACCTGAGCTGAGGGCAGACACTTAACTGACCGAGCCACCCGGGTGCCCCTTATGTCGTGTTTATATCAGTTTGTAATGGCCAAAACGAAGGAGGAAACCAAAATACCCACCGATGAATGCATAAACAAAATATAATATATTCATACAATGGAATATTATTCCGCCATACAAAGGAATGAGGTACTGATACATGCCACAACACAGATGAACCTTGAAAACATTATGCTAAGTGAAAGACGTCAGTCACAAAAAGTCAAAAGATGAGTCCATTTACACGGATGTCCAGGATAGGCAAATCTATAGAGACAAAGTAGATGAGGGGTCACCACGGGCTGTGGGGTAGGAAAGAATAGGAGTGACTGCTAACAGCTACAGGGGTTCTTTTGGGGTGATGAAAGTGTTCGGGGATCATATAGTGATGGTTGCACAACTCTGTGAATATACTAAACCACCGAAATGTGTACTTTAAAAGAATGAATTTCATGATTTGTGGATTGCATCTCGACTCTTTTTAAAAAGGAAGGAAATACAAAGAACAGCAGCATCTTTCTGAAAAGGTCGCTGTGAAAATTAAAGACAGACACACAAAGCAATCACCACAGCGCCAGGATGGGTGATAATGGTGGGGGCTGGGGGGGGATCGTTTTAGGAGCGATCTTGTGCTCACAGGCTTAAGGCCTAAATTTAAAAGCCAAGAATGATCCATGGGCATTTTGTGTTCTTTTCTTTCCCCTTCTCTTTCTCCCCACACTCCTGCCCCACTGTTCCCAGCCTTTCTGGATCTGGCCCTCGTTGCAAGCTCTTCCTGCCAATTCCCTCCAGATACCTGCATCTCACTCCCAGTCATCTCTGACAGCCTTCTCTCCGGCTTCCCCAGCCACGTTCGGACGTGTCAAAGCCGTCCCAGTAGCTGCCTCTTCCCAGCACGGAGACTCCTTCAACGCCCACCCACACGACAAGACAGAAACCTCAGTTGGTCGTGTGAAGAGAGGAGATAATTTCGGAAACTAGGAGCCTGTGTCATCATTTTAATGAAATAATAAAAGTTTTTTGATTTGCACCCATTTGCAATGTTACTGTGCACAGACAAGCTTCTCGGAGAGGGTGATTCATCAGTCAGCCACCCCATCGCGAGCAGGGGAGAAACAAATCTCCATGCCGTACACATCATAAAAATGGAAATCAAGGAGGCTGTTCATTAATGCAGATTAGTTTTAAGCTTGGCATGGCTTTGCTCTGCCGAGATGAATACATACAGAAGAAATTCTCAGTGGGCCTTGAGCCCTTGGTAATATATAGTCCTTATTACCTCGCTGACTAATGAACCTTCAAGCTCAGGAGAAGCAACTTGTGATCGTCCATGTTTCCTGGCAGACGGGCCGGGGATCAGAGCTGCCTGGGACAGGCTTCCCCATCAGACTCTCTGCCCCCAGCCACCACACCGCGGGACCATCTCTGCCATCCTGAGCTGGTTTGTTCCTACCAAAACTAAAGAAGGATTTGCATTCAGGGTCCACAGCTCCTTTTCAACCAAGCACGTGAGCACCAAGTAATCCAATGAGCTCATTAACAAAAGGGGCTCATGGCTGCAGATGCCCGAAGGTGTTGGCCCTCTGTATCAGCCTACGAATGTGTTTTAAAGAGAGCCTTAAATCCCATCATCTGAGGGGCAGACTAAGTGGGAAAATTTCAGATTTTGACAAAGAGCAATTGAAGTCGTTTTTTTTCTTTCCTTCTTTCTTCGTAGATGGAAGGAGCCTTTCAAATGTTTCAGGAATGCTTCAAATCATACCATGTAGGCAGCACATACTGCAATCAGATTAGAGCTGACCTTGACTCTGAACCCAACACAGGTGTACTCGACAGCTCTGAGCAGGCACTGCGGATGGCAGGTAGCATGCCTCTTCTTTCTTTCCTTCCTTTTCCCTCTTTCCCCTCCCTCTCTCCCATCTCAGTTTGGCAGAGAAAGGGTGGCACAGAACAGTACTCATTCTTTCTCTCACAGAATTTGCATAATAAAAATACAAACACTGGGGCGCCTGGGTGGCTCAGTCATTAAGCGTCTGCCTTCAGCTCAGGGAGTGATCCCGGAGTTCTGGGATCGAGCCCCACATCAGGCTCCTCCGCTGGGAGCCTGCTTCTTCCTCTCCCACTCCCCCTGCTTGTGTTCCCTCTCTCGCTGACTGTCTCTATCCTGTCGAATAAATAAATAAAATCTTTAAAAAAAAATACAAACACTGCACAACACAAGCTGTGTGCCTGTAATGACACTGACCACAACAAAGGCAATCATTCGTGAGCGCCCCTTACATAGTAGGCCCAAAACCTGTGGTCTCCAAACTTTGAGCATGCCCGCATATAAGTAAAGGATTTTTAAATGCACCTCCAATATGTGTATATAAGTTTATAAATTATATACATGTACTATCACTATATGCTATATAAAGTACAGTACAAAACAGCCCCAAAATTTAAAGGATAAAATTAAAACAGAGGTCAGCAAACTTCTTCTTAAAACACCCGACAGTAAATATTTTAGGCTTTGAGGGCCATACGATCTTTGTTATAACCACTTAACTCTGCCATTGTAGCATGAATGTATCCATTGCCAATCTGTAAGCAAATAGGAATGGCTACATTCCAATACAGTTTTATATACAAAGACAAGAGTTGGGTTGGATTCAGCCCATGGGCCATATTTTGCCAACCCCTTAATTAAAACATAAATAGTAAAAGTCCTAAATACTTTTCCATACCCATTGCTGAACAATATGAGAAGAAATAGGATTAGATTTAATTCACCAATTCTCAATTGCTACTCCAGAATATAATTTGCTCTGTTACTTCTATATGCTGAGGCAAAGAGTACAAAACACAGCCAGGTTAAGATGCAAATGCTAAGCTTCAGGGTGACCTCACTTCTAGGTGTTTAATTTAATTAACAAATTATATTTCTCATCAACTCTGTGGTTCAAATTTGTGCTTCGACAAAATGTCAAATTACTATGTGTCTTGGACCTTTGGGGTTTCTGGCTAATGATCAAAGGCATAGATGCCAAATTAGGAAACCCCAAGGGACTATTGAATAATGAACAATAAACTCCAGATAAAGTCCTAAGGCCTCTGTGTGTGTACACGTGTGTGTGTGTGTGTGTGTGTGTTAAATTGGGTAAACAAATCTTGTCACCTTGATCTTTAAAAATGGTCTTGCTGACGCCATTGTGCTGAATTCAGTACATCTCCTGGTTAATCTATAAATAGGAATCTTGGAAATTTTTGACAAATTATTTAAGTCATGGGTATTGAATCCAGTTGAAATTGGTAAAAGAAGACCAATGAATGTAGCAATGTTTGAGTTTCAGGCCAGACTCACTGATGATTTTTTTTCTGGTGTCCCTGGCATAGAAAATCTGAACCCCTCATTGGCATGTTTAGAATGTCAGCTCTTCAACCTTCTCGATACGGAGCCCTCTCTATGATGCTTTAGTAAAAACGTCACCAAAAAAGATGGAAGTTACCTCAATCATTTTAGTCAAATTGAATGTGTCAAGGAGAAATACTATGAATAGAGGCAACACTAATTCAAGAATATGTCTTCAGTCCCAACAAACCCAAGTGAGGCTGAAAAAAGAGATCGCATGGCCCAAGAAGATGCTAGCAATTAGGGAACCGTGGTTCTAATGCAGTCAAAACACAACCAGTTTCAATGTTCTGAGCCTCAGTTTTCTTACTAGTATAATAAATACATAACTTACAGAGCTACTGAGAGATTAAAATCAGATGAAATACATGGAAGTGTCTCAGAGAGTGCCTAGTATACAACAGGTGCTCAATAAATACCTTGAGCGTTCTTTTTTCCCTTTTCCTTTATGTACCTCAATATTATCATCTCTAAAACAAAAAATCTCTACCAAACTCATATGATAGCTATGAATGTTCAAGAGATAATTGATGAAAAGGAGTATCTTACGAAATGGAAAAATCTCGGCTCACAGAGGATATGGGGAAGATTAACCCAAAATGTCTCGATACATTGCTACCTCCTCATACTCCACACAGGATGGCTTTTGGTCACCTGAAGAAAAAGAAATCCTCTACATCTACCCTTCAAAAGAGTTTGTTTGGCCCAGATAGATGCTAAAAATTCCCTCTCTTTTCAGAGTCTATCAGCAAAGGAGGCTCTTCCTTATGCCGTTTCAAACACCATATAAGGAGAACATTATGCCCGCAAAACCACTTTCTATTAGCATATCAATACCAGTCCTGACACACCCACCCCAACTGAAGGTGATTAAGAAAAACAAAGGAGAAAAGCAATTCCTTCTCCTTCTTCAACAGCCCAGGATCTCTCCACAGGCCTCCAAAGTATTTACATTTTTTAGTGGAAGTTGTGCTAGTTGGTCCTTCATGTAGCAGGACTTGAAGGAGGTCAAATAAGACTGAATATTTAAAACTGATTACCACACTTGACCTAAAATCTTGTCATTACCCACATTTTTAGTCATAGATAAATTCGTCAAATATTTCTGGTTTTCCAAACTTTAAGGTACATGGTAGGATTGTACTTCTTACCCCCACTCCCTGTGGTTGGGTGTGGTCAAGTGACTGGTTCTAGGAAATGAGTGGCGATCAAAAGTCTCACGCATATCACCAGGCTGGAGGATTTAAATGCCAGTGGGAGAGCTTCCAGAGAGCTTTTTCTCCACTAAAACAGTGACTTGCACCATTCAAGATGGTGGCTGCTTTGCCAACCAAGGTGAAGATACATAACCAGAATCTACAACCACTTCATGAGAGACATGTGGCATGAGCATTAAAAACAAAAACAAAAAACCTCTCTTCTTTCAAGTCACTAAGATTTTGACGTCATTCGTTAATGGAGTATAACACAGCCTATCCTGAGAATTACTCCAACAAAGCTAGTCCCTTAAAATCTCCCTTAGGGGCGCCTGGGTGGCACAGCGGTTGAGCGTCTGCCTTTGGCTCAGGGCGTGATCCCGGCGTTACGGGATCGAGCCCCACATCAGGCTCTTCCACTATGAGCCTGCTTCTTCCTCTCCCACTCCCCCTGCTGTGTTCCCTCTCTCGCTGGCTGTCTCTATCTCTGTTGAATAAATAAATAAAATCTTTAAAAAAAATAAAATTAAAATAAAATAAAATAAAATCTCCCTTAAAGGCAGATTTTAACTCAATGTTATCAGTAATTAATATACAATCAATTAACAAATTAACCCTGGGAAAGAGCTCATTTTTAAAGAAATGAAACATGGATGGAGACGGAAATCATTAACAGTCAGTATTCCAACATATGGCACAGTGCCAAGGAAGGGAAGCGAGAGCGGAACAGTATAGGAGCTTCCTGTGAGCATATAATGGCCTGAGAGCTATAATATATCTATAGTTAACAATTAGTATCATTAGAATTGCAAACAGTTAATGAGAACTTACTATATTTTAAGCATTGTGCTAGGCACTTTACATCAAATGTTATCTCATTTAACCCTTAGGAGGTAAAAAGCTATCCCAATTTTATGCGGGTGATGAAGAAAGCAATAAAAGGACATATTACTTACAGGTCCATCTAAAGCCAAACCAGTCTCTCAACAGATATTAGATATAAAGAGATAGAGGATAGATAAATGAATGGAAGGAAGGAAGGAAGACATAATTATAGATATAAAAGCACACGAGTCTTCCCTTATTTGGCAATATTGAATATTTGCGTTGGAGATTCTTGCCAAACAACATAACTTCAGGTTCTCTGTTCTCTGGTCCTTACCTAAAGCTCATGATAAAAAATCATTTTTCCCAGGAAATTGCCTGCAGAATATGCACTCTGCCCCTTCTTTGAGATCAATAGCTCTTAATAATTGGGAGGAGGGCACAGCATCCCCTATAAATCTTATTTTCCTAGAAAAATATGTGTACACAGAATTCTAGAAGATCCACAGAGAGCCCTTTGACCCTAATTATGGATTCCTGAGGGGAACCTGGTCGCTCAAGGGCGTTTTCTAGTAACTGCCTTTGGGACGCCGTACTTCGCCTCTATAAGCAGGCATTCCCCGTGGCCTGCTGGGTTCCCGTGCTGCTCCTGCAGATGCCTGCTCTGAGGCTTGATACACGCATCTTACAGCGGCACCGTTACTCAGATCTAAAAGGACGTACCCTCTACAAAGTGTGGGAGGAGATACAGACGGGACGAAGTTTGATGAAGGTGACTTCTCAGCTCGGAATGAGGGTGCTGTCTTTGGCCTGCCTAGCATGAGGTCCAGCCAGGCCCAAGCAAGCCCTTACACTAAACCTCTCCTACCCCCAAACATGCCATCTTGAAACACAAGCGTCATTATGTTACAGGATTGCTAAAGCAACCCACCACACTTCACACCCTTAAAATGTTGCCCCTTACAGGACCGAGCTGCCTCCTGCCTCTGGCTTCTCCCCCAGTCCTATGTCATCTTCCTCATACCAAATCTCACCTAGTCTAGACACCCACAGCTGCTGAGAGAGGAAATCCCTCTCTCGAGAAGATAAGCATCCGTGTAAAATTGAGAAAAGCAGGTTACAGCTTTACATGCAAAATGAACAACTGCTCTATCATTATTTATAAAAAACAATGGGAAAAATACCAAAATGCTAATAGCTGTTCTCTCTAGAGGGTGAGATTGATAGTGAGAGTTCTGTTTATAATATTTGCTGGGTTGTTTTGTCTTTCTTTTTTTTCAAATTCTCTACATAAGTTTACATTTTAATGTTCATAATCAGAAAAAAATAAATGCCATAAAGTATATGAGAACCATTAGCTCTTGTTAGCACCCACAAATACACCGCTAGCCCTTACGGCGGACGTAGACCAGGGGCGAATATTTATGTGCTAACAACCACATGTTCATTATTTCATTTAATCTTCACAACAGGGCTATGTTATAAAAGTTATCCACCTTTTTAACCGAAAAGGGAAAAAAGTGAGATTTCTGGCGGTTTAAGAAATGTACCCACAATCACGTGGCTAGGGAGAAGCGGAGCTGAGTTTTAAACTCAGGCCTGTCTTCCACAACCTGGACGCTTTCTACGATTTCTCCAGTGACAGAAATAGTCACACAATAAAATTCTTAAAGTGACATTTTACCTTCCAAGTCTGAGACAGGGCTGGTGAAGCAACTGCTGTGTTTTGTGGACTGCGCCCAGGCTAGGGAGAACATGGAAGTTTCTCCCTCCTTAACGCCAAGGCCGCCAACCCACTAGATACACGACTTCTGTCCACGAAGCACAAGGAAGTCGCAGAACCCGAAGAAATGGGAGAACTGAACTCAGTAGTCAAGTAAAGAGCCTTCACAAGGAAACAAGGTCAGTGCCTGCAGGGGCAGACCAAGAGATAGCAGTCACCGCTCCAGAGCCCAGGCTCCCACGCAGGCCTGCGCAGCTTCCTGGTACTTTCCCGAAGTTTGCTGCAGAAAAGCAGTGTTCCTCCTCACCGCAGGGCCGGCCCGGGGCCTGGAGCCGAGCGGTACCTGGCTGGAGCTCGCATCCGATGGCCGCACGGCTGGCTCCGTGGCTTGGAGCCTGGGGCTCCGGAGGCCGGGCTGCTGCTCCGCTCCAGTTATCGCTCAGTGAAGAAACACTGGCGTAATTTACAGAGCCCGCACTGCTAATCGCTGCCAGCTGTCTCACAAGTGCCTGTGTTGAACCAAAGTGAGGCTTCGGGGAGCCGGAGCGGGAGCCAGAAGAATTCCTTTTGATGGGTCATCTTTGACAGCTGTGACTTTAAAATAATGAGGCTTTGGAAGCATTCCGCAAACCCGAGGATTCATCAGCTGATTCCAAGAGCACCCTGATATCTTCTCTTCCTCCTCAAACCCACCGTGTGACTGTAAAGAAACAGAAAAGAAAACCATCTCATGGCAGCGCTAGGAATAGAGAGGGGCAGACCAGTGCCCGGTCAGAAATGCTTACAGCCCTCCAGAAATTACAAAGGCGACGGGGTTGTTCTGGCCCATCAGTAAATGGACGAGGCCACAGCCAGAATATGCCAAGGAGAAAAAAGTCCGTGGTGTGGGAGGTGAGCTTTCCCTCCCGTGACTTGGAGTATGCAAATTACCACAAATGAAGTGGCTTAAACCAACACCGATTATCTTGCACTTTGGGAGCAATTTCAGAAGTCTGAAACAGGTCCTAGGAGCTGAAACCAAAAGCTGTGCTCCTTCCGGAGATTCTAGGGGGGAAATCTGTTTCTGTGTGCTTGCTAGCTTCTAGAGGCTGCCCGCATTCCCCGGCTTGTGGCCAAGACCCCCCACCAATGCTCCCGCTTTCGTATCTCCTTCTCGAACTCCGATCTTGCAGCCCACCTCTTATAAGAACCTTTGTGATTATTTGAGCCACCTGGATAACCCAGGATCCTCTCCCCATCTCAAGATACTTAAGTTAATCACATTGCAAAGTCCCTGTTGCTAGGTGAGGCAGTGTATTCAGAAGTTCCAGAGATTAAGATACGGACATCTCTGGGGGGCCACTATTCTGCCTAGCACATGGGATAAGGAGAGGGAGAGTGCCGTGAGAAGCAGGACAAGAAAGAAGGCTTTAGATATGAGATAGTTGCAAGCAGCTACACAAATTGGTGCCACGCACTGCGATCAGAACAACTGGTAATGCCGAAACGTCTGCCCCCAGAATACAGCTGGATAAACGTTCTCCAAAGAAGCAGTCTGCAGGGGAAGGTCTGGGTTCCCTCAGAAAAGAGAAAGATCGAGAACACACAGAACAACTAATGCCTGAGGAAAGAGAGATGGGGGGGGGAGCCGAGATTCAAAGTTTTTAGCTAGTATCCTCACAAAGATTTTAGAGGTTGTATATTCATTAACAAGAATAGTTGGGGCACCTGGGTGGCTCAGTCAGTTAAGCTTCTGACTCTTGATTCCGGCTCAGGTCATGATCTCAGAGTGGTAAGATCGAGCCCCACATGGGGCTCCACACTGAGCATGGAGCCTGCTTAAGATTCTCTCTCTCTCTCTCTCCCCCTGCCCCTCCCTCCACACTCTCTCACCCTCTCTCTCTCTCCTCCTAAGATAAAAGAAAAAAAGAAAAATCAGAATAGTCTACCATGAAAAGGGAGCAATTCTTTCCATGAAGCTTCTTGGAAATTAAGACAGTGGTTTGTAGAACAAAAATACAACCGGTAGCCTAGATAAAGTTGAGAACAACTTCACATCCTAAGGCAAAGAGGCAAAGGCAGAGTATATGAATGAGGTGGGAGATAAATCCAGAAGACCCAGCGTCCATCTAACAACAGTTTTAGAAGGAGAAGAAAAAGAAAAAACGGAAAAATAAATTAAGGAGCATAATCAACAAAAATGTTCCCAAACTGAAAAGACAGACGATTCTTCTTTTGAGAGAGCCAGATGAGGGCTGAGCATACATCCTCACGAAATTACAGACCACCACGATGAGAGAAAAGACTCAAAAGTCTCCACAGAGATTTAAAAAACTTTTTTAAAACCAACCAACCAAACAAAACGCCTCACCTACAATGCAAATCAGTTCTCAATAGCAACATTATTTAGAAGACAATGAGCCGAGATTTCAAAGCTCTGTAGAAAATTATAATATTGAATCTAAAATTCAGATCTTCAGACAAATGATCCACGGTGACAAGGGAAAAAAATCAATGCGTTTTCTGACCGGTTTCAGGAAGTTTGCTCAGGAGAGGCATTCGGCAAGTTGCATTTTCATTGTAGTGTACCTGAAAGTTACTGCCACAAAATAAAGAAACAAGGAAGGGATAGACAGACGGGGACTATAGCTAGGGCAGACACTGCAATTAGCTCACCCAACACCCATGCTAACCCCCTTCCTGAGAGCCTGGGTGCTACAGAGACCAGAAAGCCAGAAGCTTCCCTTCCCTTGCTCTCAGCCGCTAGCTGCTCGCAGGTGGAGACATGGTGTATCCTGAGGCAGGTGAGGACAAATCCTCTCCCCTTTCCTAAAGTCCTAGGTACCGAGCAGCAGGCTGCAAAGCAAAAAGCATTTCTGCCCAAACTTCCCATCATGCTCTTGGCGGTTTCTTCTGGATAAAATGTTCATTTCTCGCTCTGCCACATCTTCTCTGAAGAAGGTAGAAATTCTAAAAACTACATATTACCCTGACATAAATCACTTCCTGCTTAAATAAGCTAATGTGGATTCTGTGACCTGACTTGGGGAATGAGCAATAAGTGAGGAAGGATAGGACAAGTGTTATTGCTTTCATTAAAACGCTTCCATATTATTTATTTTTTGCTATGTACATGCATTACTTTGAATAGAAAAGGTTTTTTTAATTTTGAGGTAGGAGTGGGCAAAAGAAATAAGGCCTTTTGTCTCATTCGCAGATTAGCAAATCCATACCGGCCAAAAACATGTGCACGGTTCTCCAATTCCCCAGTAACCAAGGAAATGCAAATCAAAATTATGCTATGCCCATTAAACTGGCATAAATTTAGAAGGAACATACCTATTACAGGTTGAGATGTGGAGAAACTGCACTTTCAGGTGGAAGTGTGAAATGTTACAGCCTCTTGAGAAACGAATCTGGAAATGCTGATTAAAATATAGATTAAAATTTAAAATACATGTATTCTTCAATTCAGCAAACCCAGTCCTAGGAAGCTTTCGCACAGAAATAAATAAAACCACCTGAACGTAAAGACCGTTTGTTACAGTATTGTTCATAGTAGTAAACATGGTTATAAAAACAAAGTAATCAGTAGTGATTAAAAAATTAAATAAAGGGGCGCCTGGGTGGCTCAGTCAGTTAAGCATCTGCCTTCAGCTCAGGTCATGATCCCAGGGTTCTGGGATCAAGTCCCACATCAGGCTCCTACCTCAGCAGGGAGCCTGCTTCTCCCTCCGCCTGCTGCTCCCCCTGCTTGTGCGCTCACTCTCTCTCTCTCTGACAAATAAATAAAATCTTTTTTAAAACAATAAATGAAAATAAATAAACAGATTTAAAAAATTGAATAAATCAGGTTTACCCACACCATACCTTTTAGAAGAATGAATATCACCTATACCAGCTGATATCAGATACAGAACTCCACAAAATGTGGAGGGAAACCAGCAAGATCAAGAAGAGGGGGAAGTCGCCCCAATACAGTATATATTTTCCCATTCTCCCTGTTTTTGCTCACATTGTCCCTTCTATTTAAAATATCCTTCTTCCCTGCCATCAACTTCTTACCTCTGCCGAGCAAATCTTACCCATGTTGAGTATATATTAGCCTTACCAGTTTAGAAGAGCACTACAAAAATATGATTCAAAATATAAAATGTATAGGGGCGCCTGGGTGGCACAGCGGTTAAGCGTCTGCCTTCGGCTCAGGGCGTGATCCCGGCGTTCTGGGATCGAGCCCCACATCAGGCTCCTCTGCGATGAGCTTACTTCTTCCTCTCCCACTCCTCCTGCTTGTGTTCCCTCTCTCGCTGGCTATCTCTGTCGAATAAATAAATAAAATCTTTAAAAAATATATATATAAAATGTATAACCATTTGACCCAACCATCTTATACCTCTGAATTTACAACACAAGAAATTACATAATACCAAAAAGAGAAAGAAAACAATCCAAACATTCATCATGGGGGGGGGACTAGTCAAATGATTTATGATATATATGTTCCATAATATTGCACAGCCATTAAAAATTATGATGGACGTCATATCGATTGGTTAAAAAACATCTGGGACATACTGTGTGAGTGATAGAGGTCACTTACAGAAGAACATATTATGATCGAGAAGTATAAAATTAGGCGTATTTACCTGTGAATATATTTATATGTACTTATAGAGACATTGAGGATTTCCCAAAACATTTTAACAGTGGTTATCTTTGAACATGTGAGATTTGAGCTGGTTTTAGTTTCTTGTGCTTTTTCATTACCGTGTACTATTTTAATTTTTACCCAATTAAAAGTTATATTTTATAAACACTATAGCACTATTTTTTAAAACTTGAGTCTGCACATAGTGAAAAGAAGGGCCATATGCACCCCAAAGTTCATTGCAGCAATGTCCACAATAACCAAACTGTGGAAGGAGCCGAGATGCCCTTCAACAGACGAATGGATAAATTAGATGTGGCCCATATATACAATGGAATATTACTCAGCCATCAGAAAGAACGATTACCCCACATTTGCATCAACATGGATGGGACTGGAGGAGATTATGCTAAGTGAAATAAGTCAGTCAGAGAAAGACAATTATCATACGGTTTCACTCATTTGTGTAACATAAGGAATAGCAGGGAGATTGTTAGGAGAAGGAAGGGAAAAATGAAAGGGGGGTAAACAAGGGGGAAATGAACCACGAGAGACTATGGACTCTGGGAAACAAACTGAGGGTTTCAGAGGGGAGGAGGGTGGGGAATGGGCTAGCCCAGTGAAAGGTATTAAGGAGGGCACGTATTGCATGGAGCCCTGGGTGTTATATGTAGACAATGAATCATGGAACACTACATCAAAAACTAAGGATGTACTGTATGGTGACTAACATATCATAATAAATAAATAAATAAATTGAGGCTGCAGCTCCATCCATAACTTCCAAGTTTTAGAATGTTGGATTATGTTCAATAGACTTAATACAATAATAACTGACACTTACTGAGCATTTACAATCTCCCCAGCCCCGTCCTAAGTACTTGTATATAACTTACTTATCTTCACAACAACCTTATTAGACAAGTACAATTATTATCCAAATTTTATAGCGAGGGCCTTGAAGTACAGAAGGGTTGTTTACTTTAGAATTCCAAACTGCAGTATTTTTGAAATTTTCTCAAATTTTTGAAACAAAAAGTTTTCCATTTATCAGCCCTCACCCCATTATCTAGAAGTCAACTAACCAGGACCCCTTATTCATTCTCACCTTCCCTAAGCCATCTGTTTTTAGCTTGAAGGTTGAACTCTTTCTGCTCTTAGCCATGTGCTTTCTCCCCTCTACTTTCTGCCACCCTGTTAAGCACAGCTTTGGTGAGGCTTTCTAGGATTGGGCTATGCTCATTGACATGCACCAGTATCTGTGTGGTTATAAACTCATTCTTTGCAAGATTTGCCTTCATGCTGCGACACCCAGAAGGCAAGGGAAACATAATAAATGACTCAAAGTTTTAGTGCTTAAAGTGTTGTCGCACGGAAAAAAAATGCTCAACAAACACAGCAACCCAACACCCGTGCACCTCACATTTCAGAGCACGCAATGGAAGACATGTAATTACTACGGTTAATTGGTTCCTGGTAAAATGTCACTGAGAATAGAGCTCATTAATATATCATTTCAATCACTGGAGACACCAGGTGCTCTTACACAGGGTCTGCTCTGTGGTATCAGTACTGATATCTTTCTCAGGGTTACTGCCCTCTTCAAAGGAGAAAATATAAACACCAATTTGTAGTTTACGACTTGGAATGTGTTCTCTATAGTTTCTGTAAAAAGTCATATAAATTATCCAGCCAGGTAAACTTCTACATAATTCAGGGAGATCCACATGAGATTTCTGTCTAAAAGCCTGACCTTTACACATTAAGCAGGTGTGTGAGTTAGATAAATATAAATGCAGATGAGTAAAATATACTATCTCTGGCTTGTCTTTATTAACGTTATTTTGGAAATGTTTTAAAAAATTGATCAGACTGAAAGGAAAGCTGTTACATCAAGATTATCTCACAGGTCATGTTTCCACATCAGAGAATTGAATCAGCCCCGGAGATTAAAATAGTTTAGGAAAAAATCCTAAATGCATTCCAGCAATTTTTAACATCATCTCTTCTGCTCTCATGTACCTCAGTATTCATATAACTCCCAGATCTCTAAACAACGCAAGTTGAAATGGGAATGAGAATGGCGATGAAAATAATGAGGGAGAAGAATGAGGAGGAGGGGAGAAGAAGGAGGAGAGGCGGAGGAGCAGAAGGAAGAGGAAGAGAGGACAAGAAAGACATGGTAGTGATGGTGGTGGTGGTGATGATGATGGTGACAGTGGTGAAGACCGTGGTGGTGGTGGTGATGGTGATAATGGAAATGGTGGTGAAGTTGATGCTGGTGGTGGTGATGGTGATGCTGCTGAAGGGGGTGGTGACGATGAAGATGATGGTGATAATGGTGAAGACGGTGGTGGTGATGGTGATAATGTGATAGTGGTGAAGTTGATGCTGGTGGTGGTGGTATTGGTGATGATGATGGTGAAGATGATGCTAGTAGTGGTAATGATGGTGGTGACAGTGGTGAGGGTGATGCTGGTGGTTGATGCTGGTGGTTGACGATGCTGCCGGTGGTGGTGGTGGTAGTGATGAAGATGATGATAATGGCGAAGACAGTGGTGGTGATGGTGATAATGTGATAGGGGTGAAGTTGATGCTGGTGGTGGTGGTATTGGTGATGATGATGGTGAAGATGATGCTAGTAGTGGTAATGATGGTGGTGACAGTGGTGAGGGTGATGCTGGTGGTTGATGCTGGTGGTTGACGATGCTGCCGGTGGTGGTGGTGGTAGTGATGAAGATGATGATATTGACGATGCTGCCGGTGGTGGTGGTGGTAGTGATGAAGATGATGATAATGGCGAAGACAGTGGTGGTGATGGTGATAATGTGATAGGGGTGAAGTTGATGCTGGTGGTGGTGGTATTGGTGATGATGATGGTGAAGATGATGCTAGTAGTGGTGATGATGGTGGTGACGGTGGTGAGGGTGATGCTGGTGGTTGATGCTGGTGGTTGACCATGCTGCCGGTGGTGGTGGTGGTAGTGATGAAGATGATGATAATGGCGAAGACGGTGGTGGTGGGGGTGATAGTGGTGATGATGTTGGTGATAATGGTGAAGAGGATGCTCATGCTGGTGATGCTAGTGATGATGATGACAGTGGTGAAGTTGATTGGGGAGATGACGGGTGCCTTCTTGCATAGCCGCAAGTATACACTTCTAGGTTCCTAACATACAGGAGTACATTAAAAAGACTATCATTGGAACTGAGAGGGAAACTACATCTCCACATTAGACATTTCTTCACTTTACCTTTTAATTTAGTTATTATTTTCAGCAACCAATCTCCATATCACCTTCCATGAGAGATACTTCTAACACTTCCAAACTTGTGGGGAATTTTTAGCCAAATATGTTTGCTCTCAAAAAGGGGGGGGATTTTCTCACCAGAAGAGTAAAATTGTCTTTAGGTGAAAACGTTCCTTCCTGAAAAGCATTTGTGCTTTTCACAAAAATGAGTATTTATTAATGTGGAAGACTGATCGCGAAATGTTAAGTAAAAAAAAAAATCAGGTTACAAAATAGAATGTACGACATGAAAATCACTTGGGAGATACAACATGAACACATAGTTAACTCTGGGTTGTAGAGTGATAGATGATTTCAGGTTCTTGGAGCTCTTTGCTTTTCTCTATTTTCCCAAACTTTATTTTGTAATGAGCATGCGATACTTTTGTGATGAGACAAAAATATTCTTTTAAGCCTATGCAAAGAAAGAGGATATTTTTTTTTCTGGCTGTAGCTGGAATACTAAAACTGTAAATGGAATGGTTCTATGGAGAAAGCAATGAAACCTGAAAATACAGACCTCACCTCTCTGCTAGGGCTGAACTTAACAACAGCGAAGGGGTTCTCAAGGAAAAAAATAGAAAAGGAAAAAAGAAAGAAATAACAAGAAGTGTTGAAGAGGAAACATTTCCAAGGGTCAGGGAGAGGTGTCTAAAGGAGACACAGTTCATTTCAGCTCAACAAACACTTATTTATCACCTTCTCTGTACCAAGCAGTGAGCTTTGCAGCGAGATAGAGAATCAGAGCCTGCCGGGAACCTACAGCCCAGCAGGAGAGACAGCCTTGGGAGCGCCTGACTCCAATCCAGAGGTGGGCCCTGGCTTCCATTAAATCCCAGAGAGACCTGGAAACAGGTGTGAGGGTAGGTTCCCCAGAGAAATGGATATAGAAGCTGAGTGAAACTAAAAAAGAGAGAAAGAAGAGAGACAGGGAGTGTTCCAGGCAAAAGTAATGCCACTAAAAAAGACACATCGGTTAACACCAGGTGCACTTGTGAGCCCCACAGGGAGGCATGTGGATAGTGCGAGAGTAATGAGCAAGGCAGACAAGGCTGGTGGGGTTGGGAGGCCCCGCCCTTGTATATCAAGACTAGGGAAGTTGGAATTTAACTGATGGGAATGGAAAACCATTTATGGGTTTTAAGTGGGTTCACGATGCTGAGCCCTGTGTTCCCAGTGATGGTTAAGAAACCCCCCACCCTTTTGTGTTCCTGAAATGGCTTCACAAAAATCCCTGTCCTTGGCACATGGCTTACGCAAGACATGCCTTATCATGACTCACGTAAGACCATGATGCCTCCCTTGTCTACCTTTAAGAAGATTGAACACGAAACTTTCCCCTTTTGCCAGGCACAGACTGCATTAGTTTCCGAGAGTGGCCATAACAAAGTAATACACATCTAGGTGGCTTAAAATGACAGAAAAACTTTGTTTCACAGTTCTGAAGGCTAGAAGCCTGAAATCAAGGTGTTGGTAGGGCCGTGCTCTCTCAAGACTATGGGGAACCATCCATTCCGTACCTTTCTCTTAGCTTCTACTGTTGCCATCAATCTTTGGCATTACTTGGCTCAAAGATGCATCACTCCAATCTCTCCCTCTGCATCACATGGCCTTCTCCCCTATGGGTCACTATCTTCACCTCTTCTTGTAAGGACAGCTGCCGTACTGCATTAGGGCCTAGCCTATGACCTCATCTTAACCTGATTAGATTCAGCAAAGACCCCATTTACAAATAAGATCATTCACAAATACTGGGGGTTTGAACCTCAACATCTTTTTTGGGGGGGACACCATTTAACCTAGACCCTCTAACTTCCCATTCTTTTTTTTTTTTTTTTAAGAGCGAGAGCATGTGAGTGAGCGGGATTGGGGGGAACAGTCAAAGTAAGAGGGAGAGACAGACTCTTAAGCAGGCTGCACGCCCAGCATGGAGCTGGATGCAGGGCTCCATCTCCCAACCCTGAGATTATGACCTGAGCCAACATCAAGAGTCAGACCCTCAACGGCTCAACTGCCTCAAGCCACCCAGGTGCCCCTCCAACTTCCCATTCTTTATCTCATGAACGATTCAAGCTGTTTGTTTCCTGGAAACTAGCTAGCCTGGGGCGGTGGGGGGGAACCACACTTCTTGTGCTGATGGAGCCTTCCCCGACTTAAAATACAGCCCCAGGGGCGCCTGGGTGGCACAGCGGTTAAGCGTCTGCCTTCGGCTCAGGGTGTGATCCCGGCGTTCCGGGATCGAGCCCCGCATCAGGCTCCTCCGCTATGAGCCTGCTTCTTCCTCTCCCATTCCCCCTGCTTGTGTTCCCTCTCTCGCTGGCTCTCTCTCTCTCTCTCTGTCAAATAAATAAATAAATAAAATCTTTAAAAAAATAAATAAATAAATAAATAAAATAAAATACAGCCCCAATTATAAATCACCCCCTTCTGCCATGGGCTTACCCCTCCCTATAAAAGTCTAAGGGAAATCCACTCTTCCAAGACACCCTGAGCTTCAGGTCTGGGGTAGTTTTCCTATTGCAACAGGCTGAATAAAATCAACCTCCTTCCTTGTTCAGCTTTTGCCTTCGACAGTGGGTACGGTGTCATGGTCAGATTCTCTCCTGTCTTTTGAGCAGCAACCCACAGGTGCGCCATGGCGGTGAAGGCTGATAGCTGTCGCTTGGACTCAGCTCAGCCCGGACCCCGCCACAGCACTGCTGCGCTCACACCGTCTTTACTAAGAACGTCAGCTGCTGCCAGCACCCGGGGACAGCTGAGGCAAGTCTCCGAGGGAATCGCCGTAGCCAATTCACCGTTCGGACTCTAAAGACTAGACGGGTGTGACAGGATGTTATTTGTGCTTTCTTACTTCTCACTCTAGGTAGTTTCCTTCTCCACCCTCCAGCAAATAGACAAAGGGAGCCAGGCCTGGTGGTGCCTCTTCTTGTGTGCTTTTGTGTTGCAGGGGGCAGAGGCGCTCTCTTCCCCCATCCAGACTTTTGTGTCTGAGACCCATGGCTTGGTGAAGCAGTTAGGCCGAGTGGTCCCAGAGCAATGGATGCGGCTAGGCCGGCCATGTGACAGCAGCCATATCAAAAGCAGCTGGTATCTCTTTCTGAAAAAGCCTGCAAAGGACGTAAGTTTTTGCAGCCCCTTAAGGAGAGGTACCGGAGTTGGCTCAGGGTTGCTGGGGAGACAGAATACTAAGAGAGGTGACCGTGGGAGCGGTAGCTAAAGACAGAGTGCCACTGCTTGACGGGGAAGCAGGAAAGCCAACCACCTTCCAATAAACCATGTGAGTTTGAACAACGAGATTCCTAGCCACCATCGCGATGGGCTGTAGACCGGAGGCCCTTCTACCATCCCCACAGCCCTGATCCTTCTGTGCCTGCGTGGAAATGGAGCACCCTTCCAAACACGACTGAGCCCTACTTCCTCTCCCTCTGAAGAGTTAAAGCCCAAAGTCAGAATGAATTGGGTTTATAAAAACAAGGTATTTCTTGCCCCCCAAGAGGGGGGACTAAATTAGAACTGCTACGGAGGCCAGGCAGGCCAGCCAGCCAGCGGTATAAATCAGACAGCTTCCCTACTTGGGCGCCATGTCTCCCCCAGTCTGCAGCCCGGCGATCATGATCAGAACCCTCTGGAAATCCACTCTTCGGGGAGCCGTGGTGGGTCGCTTCTTCGGCTGCCCTGCAAACCAAAACGCCTCCTCGCTCCTCCTTGTTCTTCATTTGTTTTCTAAGCAAGAAATTAAACTTCCATCTCTGGGTCCAAGATGACTTAAATCTAGTTACACGAGTGCAGGCTCGGTGGGCCTTCCTGCCCCCATGGGAAGTGGAAAAAAAGGCGTGCAGCGTCCCTCCTTCTGGGAACCCCCTTCAGTGGGGCCTCGGTTTCCAAATGGGTAAATGAGAATATTACGAGAAGACAGACTCAAACCCATGTGGCAACAGTAAACCAACTGGTGTGCGTCGGGGAGAAGGCTGGCTGGCAGCTAGAAACACTCAGGGAAGAAGGAGGAGGTGCTTTTGGAGAGAATGGAGAATGAGCCTTTCCCAGGAAAACTGCTTCAGAAGTGGGGTAGTCCTTCCTGCTGCCAATCCTCTCAAAAATGTTGAAGTCCTATCTCAAGGCTCCCACAGTGAGTCCCTGCTGTCCCCTCCCCTCCAACCAGGCCAAATCACCGAGACCCCCAAACACTCCAGGTCCACCCCACCCATGGCACCCACTTGGCCCCTCTGTCTTCCTGAGCTGCCCTTCCTGGTGCTCCTGTGTCTCTTGAATCAGTTCGTTGGCCCTTGTGGGGGTGCCAGGGGCATGCGCCCTTCGATAGAACTCTGGGTCCTCTCCCTGCCTGCCCCCTGATAACATCTTAAGAAAACAGCTCCCAGGGCTGTCCAGTACCATCAGTTATAAGGATCTCATCTGGACCGTGTAGACGCACCGTTCAGGAAGTAGGAATTCCTGCCCAAGACGCATCAAATCCAGTCTCCCATGCAACGCAAAGGCTTTCCGCTTCTCCCAGTCGGGCCTGACCAGCAGCACAGAGACAGAAAGAGCCTGGTCAGTCCCTCACTCCTCCTCCCCACTCTCCATCTCCCTCTACCTGGTCTTGCCTCCTCCTCAAGAGCTAGAGTCTGGGGGAAGGCATGAGGGAAGGGGCCCCTCTTATATAACTCGTGCTGTTCCCATTTACCAGCAACAGCCTTGATGTGACAGGGGTTCCACACTGGGGCTACATGGGGATTTGGGGAGTGTTCCCAGGGGACCGCCAGGCTGCATGATTCCTGAACAAGAAGGATGAGCTCCTCACCACCTTCCTGGAATACGTCTCCCTTCACCTCTTCTCCTTCATACCCAGAGCTTTGCATGGCTCAGGGTCTTCACCCAGCAAGCTGCCCTCCTCAATCTGCCTCTATGTTTTTCCACAGCACTCACTGGGTCCACAGGACACTGACCAATCCTTGGCAGGCCATGTGGTGGGAACGCAGACAGCCCCCAGCTCTGACATCAAAGCTGCTCCCCTCCACCCCCACCTTCCAAGTTTCCCCTGCAAGAAGTAGGTACCAGTCTTTATGCTCGTAATACCTTCTCTCATCTGGGGACCTGTGCTAAGTTCTCCCAAGACCTCCCCCACTGTGCTCTGTACCAGGAGCAGACCCAGAGTGGGCCTATGGCTTCAACTGCTCAGCAAGCATCAAGCCCAGTAGTGGGTGCCAGGCTCTCTTCTCTCTTACCTTAGAGGAGGTGAGGACCAAATGGAGGGGAGAGAAAACACCCTCCACTGTTACCAGGAAGACCACCTACTACTAAAAATCCCAGCAAGGACCTCCTCTCACATGTATGATCTGCTTTTATAAACTGATAGGAGGGTATGAGGCCACAGAACTGGGGAGTGGCCAGTGTGGACCGTGGGACGCCCTGATCACCTCTAAGTAAGCCCATCTCGGGCTGACTGCTCTTTGGTGAGCTCTTAGACGGTGCAAATAATTAGGTCATGTTGTTTTCAGTTTGGAGGCTTCAGTAGAAAACCTGAAATAACAGGAAAAACTTTGCATGTGATCTGGCTACATATTGGAACACTCCCAATCCTTCAAAGCCCCTAACCAGCTCCCAGCCTCTCCAAGACACCTTTCTGCCCCGACAAGTCTGGCTCTCTCTGAGATCTCCTTTTCTGGAACATCCAACGCACTTAATGTCAGAACAACACATTCTGATGAGTAAATATATTCTGTCTCATGTTGGTCTCTTGTTGTTTCTCCATGTTGTTCCCAATAGCAGGGCCGACTTTTTTTGAAGACAGAAACTGTGCTTTTTACTTCTTTTGTATCCCCTATGGCTTTTACCACTTTGCTGCCAACATAAAGGTGCTCAATGCGTATTTGAAGTGAGTTGAATTGAATTTTCAATCAGACACACGCTAGATGGAGGGAGCCTCGACGTGGCTCGGGGTGCAGTGTAGCAGAGCAGAAGAGACACAGCACACAAAGCTTCTTCCTGAAATGTGGGTGCTGTGAAATGGAAGAGGGGCTCTTTAAAGGGAACACGCGCTGTCGTTCCTGGGAGCCGGGTAATGTCGTTCACACATCTCTGGGAACAACAGCCTGGGCTCAAGATCCGATGCGCTCGGTCCATTTGCACAGACGCCAGCAATGTGATAGTGGATAGCGGAGGCGGACTTTCCCACCCCTGCTTAATGCTCTTCCCCCCCAGGTTTGGTGACTAGATCTGAGTGACAGACACCCAGAGGTGACAGGAAATCCCAGTGAGACCATGTGCCCCGGGTCAGCGTGGCATGCCCCGCTCCTCTTGTCCCTCGACGTGCATGCACGTGGAGGCACACACATGCCCTCAGGGCATCAACAGGGACTTACCTGCCAAATGCCGGCAATGCATAGTGGCGGAACTAGTTCCTCTCATCCCTTACCTTCTAGCACCTTCTCCAAGAGCAGGGCATTTTTTTTTTCAGTAAAGATGATAATACTGCTCAACCCCATCCATGTGTACTTTCATCCTTCTAACTTTAATATGTCTACCTTGCATTAGTGAAAGAAGAGCCCCAGGTCTCAGACCCCACCAGCTAAGAAATTTATAAATACTTCCTTCCAGTTAATACTAACACCTAAACAACATGACTGCAGTCTCAGAGTATAGAACAGGAAATCCAGATTCACTCATTCCACCCCTTTTCCGGTGCAGTTATGGAACCCCCAAGGGGTGTACAATCACTTGCTTCCAAAGCTGGCGGAGTTAGGGGTCCTCAGCCCTGCAGGCATCTTACCACTTCCCTTGAATCTGGAAGCCGATACCAAGGCTCTCATCTGCATCTCATCTACTCACCTCTTCTTCCCTCCCTACAAGGTGATAACAGCCATGCTCTCCTGGACCTATTGGAGTGGGAGGTCCTCCCACCACTGCCAAGAAGATTTTTTCCCCTCACCCCACCCCCAGACTTCTCCTGGGAGCTCAAAATTTACTTGGAAGTGATAATACAATGTAAAATTGAAATGAATTTAGTAGCAGTTGTGGGTCATTTAGACTTGACTGGTCACTTTTAGATAGTAGTCAAAACACGTAGGGCCAAAGAGTAGACACTGAGAGCTTTCTTTTCTACCCTTTGAGGCCAGTTAGCATCATCCAGTTCTACAAAGAAGGGCTCGAATTGCTGGCAGTGGAGATAGTCGGGGCACATGAGTTTTATCTCTGCCTGGTCTTGTGGCTGATGGCAGTGTATTCCCAATGTAATGATTCTTTTTATGTGACAAGGAGCTGGAGAAGGGGATGCTGAGCGAAGGAGTCCATATATTCCCCATAACTCGAATTACTACAATGAATTCCTACATTACTCACCTTTGCACTGGACATTAATCACAAAAACAAAAAACTGCCGAGCCAGGGAGTTAGAAAGGATGTGCTATTTCAGCCTGCACCCTGTGCCAAATGCAGGCAGCGGTGACGAGGTCTGCGGAGCTCCCCCTTCCAATCTGCTGCTTAACCACCAGTGCAGTGGCTGGAGAGGGAAAGTCTCAGCGGGGACTGAGGCAGAGCTGGACCCCTCACAGTGTGAGGGCCACCCGCCCGCAGAGGGCTCTCCAGATTCTGCTCTGGGTTCCTGTGCTGGCCATTCAAGTTGTCTCTACAGCCTCATGCCTGACTTTGCCAAACTCTGGAGAACCTGAAATGTTAAAAACACCCATGCCATTTAATATTGTATATCTGGAAAAAAGATAAACAAAAATTATTTCTTTGATGTCACAGAAAGAGGTAGTTTTTTAAGGTAAAAAGAAAGTTACTGGGAGATATATATAATATGATCGCATTTGTCTATGTATGTTTTAAAGAAATAGAGAATATTCTATTCTCCATCAGCTTATGGAGACAGTCTCAATGTGACTCTAAGTAGGCTTGCAGAACATAAAGACGTATGTCTAGAACAAGTGAACTTGGGGCTAGGATATTCCTTTAACATGACTTCTGGAAGTGCTTCCCCACCCGCACTTGGGCCTCAGGTCCGGGGACCTACATAAAGCAGAGAAACAGAGTGGGGTAGGGTTAGTCATCAACCACCTGTCCACACTGCCTCCACCAGCCACCAGTGATCTTGCTGTCATGGTCCCTTCAGCTCCAGGGGTCTGCTGTCCTGTGGGCAAGGGACATTTGCCCTGGGTCCACAAGCAACCCAGGACCTTCCCCTGAGAAGTGTTTCTTCCGTTGCCTCTGCCAGCATTCCTGGTTCTCTCAGAGGCTTGGGCTCTGAAAACAACCCAGGAATTCTTTACTGGTTGCTTCACACTCCAACTCAGCACTCATCAGAGACATGAAGAACCAACTTGGCCGACTGCTTGAACGGTGGAGAAGAAAGAAAAGAAAGATAGAACATTTATTTTGATGGGGACCTATGGGGATAAAATCAGGGGAAAGATAAAATGGTACTTGGCCTCCTTTAACCTGTGTGCTTCCTGGATTTGTTTTGAACTTAAAAAATAAAGAAAATAAAAG
The DNA here is from genome assembly GCF_017311325.1 of Ursus maritimus. Lineage (NCBI taxonomy): Eukaryota > Metazoa > Chordata > Mammalia > Carnivora > Ursidae > Ursus > Ursus maritimus. The sequence goes on along the minus strand of NW_024423343.1, from coordinate 94,091,422 downwards.
AGGATGTTTTTACTAAGAATGAAAAATATGCCCCCTCCTCTTTCTATTGGAATTGTTGGGCAAGTGGGTCTTCTAGTATTTTTTCTAAAGATTTTATTTATTTATTTATTTGAGAGAGAGAGAGAGAGAGAGAGCACATGCACATGCATGAGAGGGAGGGTGGGGGGCAGAGGGGCAGAGGGAGAGGGAGAAGCAGACTCCCGGCTGAGCAGGGAGCCCAATGTGGGGCTCAATCCCCAGACCCTGAGATCATGACCTGAGCTGAAGGCAAATGTTTAACCGACTGAGCCACCCAGGCGCCCCTCTTCTAGTATTTTTTTTTAAAGCTTGACTGAAGTATTTTTTAGGGGATGATTAGCCATGAGAAGTTAAAGCAAGAACAAAAAATCATACAAGCACAAGAGGTGCTTGACCCTTAAAAATGCCTGTACATATATTAAGCATAATGAAAAATAGGGTGTTATTATGAAGAGAGCACTGAAACAGACCATAAATAATCTGAATTCTGTTCCAGAATGTTCTGCATAGTTACTGTTGAACTTGAGAAACTCGCTTGAGCTCTCTGAGTACCAGTTTCTTCGTCTTTAACATGGGTATCGTTGTTGAGAACTAGAACTCCCCGGGAATAGAGTCAGTGAAGTCTCTGAGCATTCTGAGTGTTTCCCCAGAGCCGGCCCTGGCCCTGGCAGGTCAGGGAGACAGCTCCCAACACGCTCTCACTTAACTCCTTTTCACAGTCATTTCCACACATCAACAAAATCTTCCCAATCAGAATCTTGCACCCTATTGCCTCCACTTCCCCGCTCTAACAGAGGAAAACAATTTGGAAAGCCCTCAGAGAAACACGTTAGTGACTTTAAAGGTTTATCCTTGCAGAGAAGTTAAGTTTTTTAAAAACAAACAGCCTCGAGAGAAGACAATGCTGACCCCAGGGACTGGGATCGTCAACTCCATGGCACCCAAATACAGAGCTTGAAATTTGGACAGAGAGATCTTGCTGGCATGGCTCGAATCATCCAAGTAGGTGGCTTAAAAGTGAAATCATGTGGAGCCCAGATATTTTTTCCCCCTCACCAAAAGGGCTCAGCTTCCAAGCAAAGAGTGATTGAATGGAGAGGCTTCAGGCACCGTCTCCCGATAAATCCAGGTGCAGCAGCCAGCCTAAGAAATGTGATTTTCCAGTCTGCTTGGCCAAAGCCGTTATCATAGAAGACATCACTTACACAAAATACATTCTCTCTTAAGACAATAACCACTATTAGACTCCTGTTGCCTTCCCATTCAAATCCTGTAATACGCTGAGGTGTGCTGGCTGCCGAAATAAACGTAGAGGGGAGAGTCTTCGGATCTTGATTTAGTCCCACCTGGCATGAGCCAGCTACAGAAGCCCGGTGCGAATGAAAGAAAGGATGGTCACTGGGAAGGCCACCGTGGAGCAGGCCAGGCTTCGCTCCCTTTTCTCCCTGCCACCCCCACCCCTAGAATGTGTATGTGTGTCTGCTTATCTGTCCGTGTGGTTACTGGCATAGTAACTCACCAGTTTTGCCACAAGGAAAATCATTATTAGCAAAAGGAAAGCTTGCTGTTGAGATGTTCCATCTGAGACGTTGGAAAGGCCAACACTGATCATAGAGACCCTGGGTCCCCACCACCAACCTCTGGGGCAGTGGGCAGGGCTTCGGTGTGACCGCTTGGAGCAGTTGGGTAGTAGAGCCGCGGAGGATGGAGGGTATAGAAGGAAGGAAGGAAGGAGGGACCTAAAGAGGGAGGGCCCCGAAAAGCTCATCCAAACCCCTCTTCTGAGTGTTTGTGCCCCTGGGACCCTAGTAAAATAACGTCACTTCTTCACTCTGAACACCTGCCCGACAGGCAGTGGGACTTTATGCAGGGTCTCACCCATTGTGGAGGAAAAAGGTCCATGGAGGCAGAACTGAGCCGGGCACAGACGTCAAGTGCACCATTTTCTGGCTCTATGACCCTGGGTGTGTTCCCTAATTTCTTGGACCCTCTCTCTTCCTTTGTGAGGTGGAAGTAACACTGTATGAGGGTCAAACACCAGACTAATGAATGGTTAAACTCTTACCAAATTCACCCAATGAATATGTATTGACTGATAATTGCGGTAGGTGTCTGGCATTCTGGATTTCTGTGCAATCCTTTTTTGCCAAAATAGTGGTATTTTGTTGGCAAAATACCAAAAACTTTAATTTTTTAAATTAAAAAAAAAAACTTTAACCTGAAATATATCTGGAAAGTGATATAGGGCATTAAGTTTTTAATTTTAATAATTCAGAAAGCATATTTCTTTCACCCGGTAAGTGGAAGAAGATGACAACAAGCAAAGCAAAGATTCCACTGCCAGAGTCCCATCCTGGACCAGGACACTCTGTGTAGATGAAATATGTACATGGCGGTGTTACAGTTAATACCTCCATGGTGGAAACTCTATACAGGATGAGCTAAAGAAAATAAGGACAAACCAGCATAGCCTCTTTGGAAACAAAATCTTCAGCTTGGTAGGAATTCAAAAGATTGCATTTCCTGAACAGAAACAGTTCAAAAAGATCTCAACGTGTTTAAAGAAGGGAAGGAATCACTTGAAGGTGAAGAAGTCAGAAGAAAATATTTGGAGTTGACTTATGACTGGCTCCTCTTTACCCATCTAATGCGGTGTCAAAAAAAGTGGTTTCATCAGCTGGAAAATTCTGCACAAAACTCACTTGTCAATGATTCAATGATGGCAAAATTGTTACGACTTTGTTATTTTCTTTTCCATTATGATATGTAGCTTCCATTGGCCCAAAAGGGGATCTTAAGAGATCTTAACCTTTAGGAGATCTGCTTGGGGAAGTTTATAGAAAACGTCATTCTAGAAACACCAGGATTACCAATGAAGAGAGATAGAAAAGGAAAGAGAACACGCTGAATCACCTTGGCAGTTAGAACTAGAGGTGACCACTGGGTGGATGGTGGATCTGGGTTTTTTTCCCACCTTGGGAGAGTGACTCAGGTTATATAAGGAAATGTTTGGGTAGTTTAAGGAGAAAGCAGGACAGAGGAATGCAGATGATCTGGGGGGGAGCATGAGGCAGAGACAGTGAGGAATCAGGCACCGTGAAAGGAACCTTTAAATTATTTTTAATAAAACTGTTGATTGGGACACCTGGGTGGTGCAGTTGGTTAAGCTTCCGAATCTTGATTTCGGCACAGATCATGATCTCAGGGTCATGAGACTGAGCCCCAGGTCAGGCTCAGTGCTCAGTGGGAGTCTGCTTAAGATTTTCTCTCTCCCTCTGTCCCTTCCACCCCCCTTGCTAGCTCTCTCTCAAATAAATAAATAAAAATCTTTTTAAAAAATAAAAAATAAAGCTGCTGATTTTTCCTAGTTTGCAACAAATGTAACCAAACACACGCACACACACACGCACACACGCACGCACACACACACGCACACACACGCGCACACGCACGCACACACACACCCAACCAAACAAACAAAAACCAGCAATAATATTAACAAAGAACATACAACTTCAAACCAGATGGGCCTCAGCTCATTCTTAACTCTGCAGGCTGGGGTCACGCTTTCCCCCATGAAATACTTTGCAAAAAAACAAGGATACAAAAGAACTAATTATGGGAAAATTTGTCTGGATTAAGGAAATATATAAAGAATTTTAAATACATTTTTATTTCTTTCCAGCAATGACAGTAACATCAATGATATCCATGAGTGTTTCCCAGATCATTTGCCAAGTAAAGATAATTTGCTTTTGTTAATAAAAGAGAATGATTTTAAATTAACCTATTATGTGGAGATGTAAGTACTTCTACAACACGTATTTTAACATTTTAAACATTAATCTCTTTAAAACTTATAATTCTACAGTATTCATTATCTGACACTTGTTATTTTATAGGGAGAAATTTAAACACCTCAAAATATCATCAGTTCTAATGTTGATCATACCTAAATTCATGGAATCAATACCAGAAACCTTTTTTAATAAATGCGTCTCCAAAAGATTTTACTGATGTTATGGGATTAAAGTTATTCTTACACTCCACCAATACAAGGAGATATATTTTAATTCAAACCCATATAAACAAAAAATTCCTTCAGCATTCATTCAATAAGCAAATATTTATTGAGTGCCTATGATGTGACAGGGCTTTCTTGGGGCTTACATTTTACCTGGAGAAAGAGACAATAACGAGTCAGGGATTAAATACATAGGATGTGTAGTAAATGACAATAAATTCTGTAGAGAAAAGTAAAGGATGGGGATAGCACAATCCAGGTGACAGATGATGGCTTGTCCCAGGCAATAGTGATGGGGGCGGGGCGGGGGGGGTGCTTGTGAGAAGTGGTGAGACTCTGGGTATGTTTTGAGGAAAGAGCCTTCAGAACTTACTGATGAATTGGGAGTGGGCGACAGGAAAGAGAAAAGTCATGGATGAGTCCTCTGTTTCAGACTGAGTGACTGGAGGAAGAGAGTTGCAGCCCTGCAAAGAAGATTAGAATTCAATTTCAGACATGTGCCATTGAGACACTATTTAGACATGCCAAGAAGACAGTGGGATTTGAGAGTCCAGACTTCAACAAGAGGTCCAAAATAGAGATATAAATCTTGAACCCATCAGCGTATGAATAGGAAAGCCAGGAGGAGTTGGAGAGAGAGTGAATGCAAATGAGAAAAGACATCCAAGGACCAAACCCTGGACATTCCTTACATCTCTGTCCAACACTGACAGATCAACCAAATGCCCGAAGCACGCAAGCAAACATGTGAGCTAGGGAGGGTAAGGAGGAAACATGCCACGACAGAAGGGACAGCAGGGCCTCATCCAGTTTACTAAGCAAGGAATTTCAGGTTTACAGGTGATCCAACTGTACCCCATGCTGGCAAGCGAAGGACAGCACGTGAGGCGACACAGGTTCAGTTCTGGAGCCAAGGCACTTGTCCTTAAGGCACCATGCCCAGAACACATCCCCTAATCCTCAGTAAAACAGCCTTTATCAATCAGGTCACAGCTTAATTCTTGTTGTCACTAGTAAAACTGAAGTTGTAGTTCACCTGGAAATATGACTTCTGCTTTCAACGAGCAAGTAATTAGCATGCAGCAAAGTAACCACAGAGCCCTAAAAATCTATTCTCATTAGAAAAGAGTGAATCATACATGCACTTGAACGTTTTTGATAGAAGTCTTTCTCTTTCTATGCCTATGAGGGAAGGACGGGGGAAAGCCAGGTATAAAGGCACAGGCACAAAGAGTAAGTCTCTTTAGTTCAGTACTCCTCAAACTCAGCGTGCTGCTGAATTACATAGAATCTTGTTAAAATTGCGGACAGATCCAGCAGGATCTGGAGTAGGGTCTAAATTTGTGCATTTGTAATAAACTCCCAGGTGGGCCGCTGCTGCTGGTCCACAAACCACACCTCCAGCAACAATACTTCAGTTCACAGCTCCGCGAAGAGGGTAAATTGACCGTGTGGCAGAGGAAAAACCCCTGCAGACACCAGCTCATCGGGAGATCTTAAATATTGGTGCACATAGACCGAGAGGGAAGATTTGGGCTGTAAGCAGAAACATTCTAAGTGAATAATGCCTGTTCCAACTGGAGGAAACCAGGGTGAAATATCATAAAATTTTACAGAAGAAAAGATCAAGCAATAATTGGAAACCATAAGTCATTCTTTTAAAATGGTACCTAATTATGCATAGGTCTTCATATTTCTTTAAATCTAATTCAAACTAAAAAATAAATAAATAAATAAATCTTTTAAAAAAATAAACTGTACATTCTATTTAAAGATAATGTTTATACTAGTATTTTCACAGCTTACTTTAATGTTTTGGGCTATTTTTTAGGTGCCTTTTCTATTTTCTTTGCTTCATTTATCTCAACAGTTCTCAATCCTGACTGCATATTATGTTCTGGAGAGCTTTGAGATTGCTGATTCCCAGTGCCAACCCCTGGAAATCTGGTTCCATGACTCTGAGGATGCGCTGTGGGCACCCATAAATTGTGAGGCTCCACGGGCGATTCTAATGTGCACCCGAGTGAGAACCACTGAATTAACCAAACCCAAGAGAACTTGTGGGCTTCTGAGACTATAACCCAGGAAACGCCACGCACGCGGTGGCAGAGTATCAGCAGGAAACAATTCTGGAGACTAACCTTGCACACCTGAACTTACAAAGTTATACCACGTAAAGGATTAGCCAAATCCTTTGATCTCAAAAACTTCTGAAAATCTAGTCACTTCTCTTTACTCTTTCCAGTTTTCCAAATCAAAGGCTTCAGACAGATTATCTTTAAGCAGGTTTCAAAAGACTCCCACTGAAAGTGAAATGTTGGTAGTTTCCAGCAGATATCAGAATGAACCCGATATGAAGAACTGCTCCTGAAGTGTCAGAATTACATATTGATCCTATGATGCTTTAAATTATACAGAAGAAGGAAAAGAAAAAGGAAGGAAAGAAGGAAGGGAAGGAAGGGAGGGAGGTGGGAAGGAAGGAGTAAGTTCTTTTCAATTTTTTTTCTGTTGAGCTGATTTTAAGCAGAAATCATTCAAAAGAGTAATTTTTACGGACACCGATTTCTAAGTCTTGAGTCTAAAAGTGAAAGGGCAAATGAAAGAATAAACTTCAGACCTCACAGTCCGTACGGAACAGGTACCATTAAGATAGGATGCTGGGAACGCCCCACAGAGGTGAGTTAGCTCGATTTGTTAGGAGACAGCAGGACGATCAAGGTGAAATAATAATATCTCCATGTAAGTCAGTTTCACTTCCCTCCCTTCTCCAACCATTGACAGCACCCCTAAATCTAACCAGCCATTTTAGAAAAGGTGTTCTCTTGAACAATGGAGAAACATAGTGAGAATCACTGAACGGCTCAGGGCCGATCTATCCCACAAACTGGAAAAACCAATGGCCTTTATGTATGAGGGATGGCAGAGTTCCACCATAGTGCTTTGGTTCTTCTATCTTTTAATCAGGAAGAGAAGAATTTACCTCTTCACAATGGAAAATCCAGTACGAATTTAACACGTAGCCTGCTTCTTCTTTCTCTTTGGTTTTGTTTGGGTTTCCACAGATAATCAAAGTGTGGTATGAAGAGGCTACCAAAAACTATCCTGAGTTTACTCTTGGTTTCCCAAAAAGGAACCAGCACAGTCAAGGGGCCGCCCTCTCCCAGTGGGA